>NW_028253575.1:1200000-1736769 GCF_964263255.1 Lissotriton vulgaris | reverse complement strand
GAACATTAAATGCCTCCAAATGGTATTTAATTAACTTCCCGAGCCCCTGGAAGCATGAAAATCACTTTAAACATGCTAATTTTAGCTCTAACACTGATGATCCACCTACAAATGTGAACTGACGTTCAAAAATGAAACATTTGAAAACGGACCATTTTCCACATTTCTGAAGCATGATGTAATGGGAGGGTGTTATCTCTTTTGTCGAAAATCAGCAGTTTTTGCTCGAACATTAAATGCCTCCAAATGGTATTTAATTAACTTCCCGAGCCCCTGGAAGCATGAAAATCACTTTAAACATGCTAATTTTAGCTCTAACACTGATGATCCACCTACAAATGTGAACTGACGTTCAAAAAAAAAACATTTGAAAACGGACCATTTTCCACATTTCTGAAGCATGACGTAATGGGGGGGTGTTATCTCTTTTGTCGAAAATCAGCCGTTTTTGCTCGAACATTAAATGCCTCCAAATGGTATTTAATTAACTTCCCGAGCCCGTGGAAGCATGAAAATCACTTTAAACATGCTAATTTTAGCCCTAACACTGATGATCCACCTACAAATGTGAACTGACGTTCAAAAATGAAACATTTGAAAACGGACCATTTTCCACATTTCTGAAGCATGACGTAATGGGGGGGTGTTATCTCTTTTGTCGAAAATCAGCCGTTTTTGCTCTAACATTAAATGCCTCCAAATGGAATTTAATTAACTTCCCGGGGTGAAGAAACCCTTTTTGAGAACTCAGAGTGAGTAAATTGGCCATTTTCATGCACTTTTAACCATTCCATAAATCTTGTGTTTTGGGCCCCTGGAAGCATGAAAATCACTTTAAACATGCTAATTTTAGCTCTAACACTGATGATCCACCTACAAATGTGAACTGACGTTCAAAAATGAAACATTTGAAAACGGACCATTTTCCACATTTCTGAAGCATGACGTAATGGGGGGGTGTTATCTCTTTTGTGGAAAATCAGCCTTTTTTGCTCGAACATTAAATGCCTCCAAATGGTATTTATTTCACTTCCCGAGCCCCTGGAAGCATGAAAATCACTTTAAACATGCTAATTTTAGCTCTAACACTGATGATCCACCTACAAATGTGAACTGACGTTCAAAAATAAAACATTTGAAAACGGACCATTTTCCACATTTCTGAAGCATGACGTAATGGGGGGGTGTTATCTCTTTTGTCGAAAATCAGCCGTTTTTGCTCGAACATTAAATGCCTCCAAATGATATTTAATTAACTTCCCGGGGTGAAGAAACCCTTTTTGAGAACTCAGAGTGAGTAAATTGGCCATTTTCATGCACTTTTAACCATTCCATAAATCTTGTGTTTTGGGCCCCTGGAAGCATGAAAATCACTTTAAACATGCTAATTTTAGCTCTAACACTGATGATCCACCTACAAATGTGAACTGACGTTCAAAAATAAAACATTTGAAAACGGACCATTTTCCACATTTCTGAAGCATGACGTAATGGGGGGGTGTTATCTCTTTTGTCGAAAATCAGCCGTTTTTGCTCGAACATTAAATGCCTCCAAATGGTATTTAATTAACTTCCGGGGGTGAAGAAACCCTTTTTGAGAACTCAGAGTGAGTAAATTGGCCATTTTCATGCACTTTTAACCATTCCATAAATCTTGTGTTTTGGGCCCCTGGAAGCATGAAAATCACTTTAAACATGCTAATTTTTGCTCTAACACTGATGATCCACCTACAAATGTGAACTGACGTTCAAAAATAAAACATTTGAAAACGGACCATTTTCCACATTTCTGAAGCATGACGTAATGGGGGGGTGTTATCTCTTTTGTCGAAAATCAGCCGTTTTTGCTCTAACATTAAATGCCTCCAAATGGTATTTAATTAACTTCCCGGGGTGAAGAAACCCTTTTTGAGAACTCAGAGTGAGTAAATTGGCCATTTTCATGCACTTTTAACCATTCCATAAATCTTGTGTTTTGGGCCCCTGGAAGCATGAAAATCACTTTAAACATGCTAATTTTAGCTCTAACACTGATGATCCACCTACAAATGTGAACTGGCGTTCAAAAATAAAACATTTGAAAACGGACCATTTTCCACATTTCTGAAGCATGACGTAATGGGGGGGTGTTATCTCTTTTGTCGAAAATCAGCCGTTTTTGCTCTAACATTAAATGCCTCCAAATGGTATTTAATTAACTTCCCGGGGTGAAGAAACCCTTTTTGAGAACTCAGAGTGAGTAAATTGGCCATTTTCATGCACTTTTAACCATTCCATAAATCTTGTGTTTTGGGCCCCTGGAAGCATGAAAATCACTTTAAACATGCTAATTTTAGCTCTAACACTGATGATCCACCTACAAATGTGAACTGACGTTCAAAAATAAAACATTTGAAAACGGACCATTTTCCACATTTCTGAAGCATGACGTAATGGGGGGGTGTTATCTCTTTTGTCGAAAATCAGCCGTTTTTGCTCGAACATTAAATGCCTCCAAATGGTATTTAATTAACTTCCCGAGCCCCTGGAAGCATGAAAATCACTTTAAACATGCTAATTTTAGCTCTAACACTGATGATCCACCTACAAATGTGAACTGACGTTCAAAAATAAAACATTTGAAAACGGACCATTTTCCACATTTCTGAAGCATGACGTAATGGGGGTGTTATCTCTTTTGTCGAAAATCAGCCGTTTTTGCTCGAACATTAAATGCCTCCAAATGGTATTTAATTAACTTCCCGAGCCCCTGGAAGCATGAAAATCACTTTAAACATGCTAATTTTAGCTCTAACACTGATGATCCACCTACAAATGTGAACTGATGTTCAAAAATGAAACATTTGAAAACGGACCATTTTCCACATTTCTGAAGCATGACGTAATGGGGGGGTGTTATCTCTTTTGTCGAAAATCAGCCGTTTTTGCTCTAACATTAAATGCCTCCAAATGGTATTTAATTAACTTCCCGGGGTGAAGAAACCCTTTTTGAGAACTCAAAGTGAGTAAATTGGCCATTTTCATGCACTTTTAACCATTCCATAAATCTTGTGTTTTGGGCCCCTGGAAGCATGAAAATCACTTTACACATGCTAATTTTAGCTCTAACACTGATGATCCACCTACAAATGTGAACTGACGTTCAAAAATGAAACATTTGAAAACGGACCATTTTCCACATTTCTGAAGCATGACGTAATGGGGGGGTGTTATCTCTTTTGTCGAAAATCAGCCGTTTTTGCTCGAACATTAAATGCCTCCAAATGGTATTTAATTAACTTCCCGGGGTGAAGAAACCCTTTTTGAGAACTCAGAGTGAGTAAATTGGCCATTTTCATGCACTTTTAACCATTCCATAAATCTTGTGTTTTGGGCCCCTGGAAGCATGAAAATCACTTTACACATGCTAATTTTAGCTCTAACACTGATGATCCACCTACAAATGTGAACTGACGTTCAAAAATAAAACATTTGAAAACGGACCATTTTCCACATTTCTGAAGCATGACGTAATGGGGGGTGTTATCTCGATTGTCGAAAATCAGCCGTTTTTGCTCGAACATTAAATGCCTCCAAATGGTATTTAATTAACTTCCCGAGCCCCTGGAAGCAAGAAAATCACTTTAAACATGCTAATTTTAGCTCTAACACTGATGATCCACCTACAAATGTGAACTGACGTTCAAAAATAAAACATTTGAAAACGGACCATTTTCCACATTTCTGAAGCATGACGTAATGGGGGGGTGTTATCTCTTTTGTCGAAAATCAGCCGTTTTTGCTCGAACATTAAATGCCTCCAAATGGTATTTATTTCACTTCCCGAGCCCCTGGAAGCATGAAAATCACTTTAAACATGCTAATTTTAGCTCTAACACTGATGATCCACCTACAAATGTGAACTGACGTTCAAAAATAAAACATTTGAAAACGGACCATTTTCCACATTTCTGAAGCATGACGTAATGAGGGGGAGTTATCTCTTTTGTCGAAAATCAGCCGTTTTTGCTCGAACATTAAATGCCTCCAAATGGTATTTATTTCACTTCCCGAGCCCCTGGAAGCATGAAAATCACTTTAAACATGCTAATTTTAGTTCTAACACTGATGATCCACCTACAAATGTGAACTGACGTTCAAAAAAAAAACATTTGAAAACGGACCATTTTCCACATTTCCGAAGCATGACGTAATGGGGGGGTGTTATCTCTTTTGTCGAAAATAAGCCGTTTTTGCTTTAACATTAAATGCCTCCAAATTGTATTTAATTAACTTCCCGGGGTGAAGAAACCCTTTTTGAGAACTCAGAGTGAGTAAATTGGCCATTTTCATGCACTTTTAACCATTCCATAAATCTTGTGTTTTGGGCCCCTGGAAGCATGAAAATCACTTTACACATGCTAATTTTAGCTCTAACACTGATGATCCACCTACAAATGTGAACTGACGTTCAAAAATAAAACATTTGAAAACGGACCATTTTCCACATTTCTGAAGCATGACGTAATGGGGGGTGTTATCTCTTTTGTCGAAAATCAGCCGTTTTTGCTCGAACATTAAATGCCTCCAAATGGTATTTAATTAACTTCCCGAGCCCCTGGAAGCATGAAAATCACTTTAAACATGCTAATTTTAGCTCTAACACTGATGATCCACCTACAAATGTGAACTGACGTTCAAAAATAAAACATTTGAAAACGGACCATTTTCCAC
The DNA here is from genome assembly GCF_964263255.1 of Lissotriton vulgaris. Lineage (NCBI taxonomy): Eukaryota > Metazoa > Chordata > Amphibia > Caudata > Salamandridae > Lissotriton > Lissotriton vulgaris. The sequence goes on along the minus strand of NW_028253575.1, from coordinate 1,732,056 downwards.
ATTTCTGAAGCATGACGTAATGGGGGGGTGTTATCTCTTTTGTCGAAAATCAGCCGTTTTTGCTCGAACATTAAATGCCTCCAAATGGTATTTATTTCACTTCCCGAGCCCCTGGAAGCATGAAAATCACTTTAAACATGCTAATTTTAGCTCTAACACTGATGATCCACCTACAAATGTGAACTGACGTTCAAAAATAAAACATTTGAAAACGGACCATTTTCCACATTTCTGAAGCATGACGTAATGAGGGGGAGTTATCTCTTTTGTCGAAAATCAGCCGTTTTTGCTCGAACATTAAATGCCTCCAAATTGTATTTATTTCACTTCCCGAGCCCCTGGAAGCATGAAAATCACTTTAAACATGCTAATTTTAGCTCTAACACTGATGATCCACCTACAAATGTGAACTGACGTTCAAAAAAAAAACATTTGAAAACGGACCATTTTCCACATTTCCGAAGCATGACGTAATGGGGGGGTGTTATCTCTTTTGTCGAAAATCAGCCGTTTTTGCTCGAACATTAAATGCCTCCAAATGGTATTTAATTAACTTCCCGGGGTGAAGAAACCCTTTTTGAGAACTCAGAGTGAGTAAATTGGCCATTTTCATGCACTTTTAACCATTCCATAAATCTTGTGTTTTGGGCCCTGGAAGCATGAAAATCACTTTAAACATGCTAATTTTAGCTCTAACACTGATGATCCACCTACAAATGTGAACTGACGTTCAAAAATGAAACATTTGAAAACGGACCATTTTCCACATTTCTGAAGCATGACGTAATGGGGGGGTGTTATCTCTTTTGTCGAAAATCAGCCGTTTTTGCTCGAACATTAAATGCCTCCAAATGGTATTTAATTAACTTCCCGAGCCCCTGGAAGCATGAAAATCACTTTAAACATGCTAATTTTAGCTCTAACACTGATGATCCACCTACAAATGTGAACTGACGTTCAAAAATGAAACATTTGAAAACGGACCATTTTCCACATTTCTGAAGCATGACGTAATGGGGGGGTGTTATCTCTTTTGTCGAAAATCAGCCGTTTTTGCTCGAACATTAAATGCCTCCAAATGGTATTTAATTAACTTCCCGGGGTGAAGAAACCCTTTTTGAGAACTCAGAGTGAGTAAATTGGCCATTTTCATGCACTTTTAACCATTCCATAAATCTTGTGTTTTGGGCCCCTGGAAGCATGAAAATCACTTTAAACATGCTAATTTTAGCTCTAACACTAATGATCCACCTACAAATGTGAACTGACGTTCAAAAATAAAACATTTGAAAACGGACCATTTTCCACATTTCTGAAGCATGACGTAATGGGGGGGTGTTATCTCTTTTGTCGAAAATCAGCCGTTTTTGCTCGAACATTAAATGCCTCCAAATGGTATTTAATTAACTTCCCGAGCCCCTGGAAGCATGAAAATCACTTTAAACATGCTAATTTTAGCTCTAACACTGATGATCCACCTACAAATGTGAACTGACGTTCAAAAATGAAACATTTGAAAACGGACCATTTTCCACATTTCTGAAGCATGACGTAATGGGGGGGGGTGTTATCTCTTTTGTCGAAAATCAGCCGTTTTTGCTCTAACATTAAATGCCTCCAAATGGTATTTAATTAACTTCCCGGGGTGAAGAAACCCTTTTTGAGAACTCAGAGTGAGTAAATTGGCCATTTTCATGCACTTTTAACCATTCCATAAATCTTGTGTTTTGGGCCCCTGGAAGCATGAAAATCACTTTAAACATGCTAATTTTAACTCTAACACTGATGATCCACCTACAAATGTGAACTGACGTTCAAAAATAAAACATTTGAAAACGTACCATTTTCCACATTTCTGAAGCATGACGTAATGGGGGGGTGTTATCTCTTTTTGTCGAAAATCAGCCGTTTTTGCTCGAACATTAAATGCCTCCAAATGGTATTTAATTAACTTCCCGAGCCCCTGGAAGCATGAAAATCACTTTAAACATGCTAATTTTAGCTCTAACACTGATGATCCACCTACAAATGTGAACTGACGTTCAAAAATGAAACATTTGAAAACGGACCATTTTCCACATTTCTGAAGCATGACGTAATGGGGGGGTGTTATCTCTTTTGTCGAAAATCAGCCGTTTTTGCTCGAACATTAAATGCCTCCAAATGGTATTTATTTCACTTCCCGAGCCCCTGGAAGCATGAAAATCCCTTTAAACATGCTAATTTTAGCTCTAACACTGATGATCCACCTACAAATGTGAACTGACGTTCAAAAATAAAACATTTGAAAACGGACCATTTTCCACATTTCTGAAGCATGACGTAATGGGAGGGTGTTATCTCTTTTGTCGAAAATCAGCAGTTTTTGCTCGAACATTAAATGCCTCCAAATGGTATTTATTTCACTTCCCGAGCCCCTGGAAGCATGAAAATCACTTTAAACATGCTAATTTTAGCTCTAACACTGATGATCCACCTACAAATGTGAACTGACGTTCAAAAAAAAAACATTTGAAAACGGACCATTTTCCACATTTCCGAAGCATGACGTAATGGGGGGGTGTTATCTCTTTTGTCGAAAATCAGCCGTTTTTGCTTTAACATTAAATGCCTCCAAATGGTATTTAATTAACTTCCCGGGGTGAAGAAACCCTTTTTGAGAACTCAGAGTGAGTAAATTGGCCATTTTCATGCACTTTTAACCATTCCATAAATCTTGTGTTTTGGGCCCCTGGAAGCATGAAAATCACTTTACACATGCTAATTTTAGCTCTAACACTGATGATCCACCTACAAATGTGAACTGACGTTCAAAAATAAAACATTTGAAAACGGACCATTTTCCACATTTCTGAAGCATGACGTAATGGGGGGTGTTATCTCTTTTGTCGAAAATCAGCCGTTTTTGCTCGAACATTAAATGCCTCCAAATGGTATTTAATTAACTTCCCGAGCCCCTGGAAGCATGAAAATCACTTTAAACATGCTAATTTTAGCTCTAACACTGATGATCCACCTACAAATGTGAACTGACGTTCAAAAATAAAACATTTGAAAACGGACCATTTTCCACATTTCTGAAGCATGACGTAATGGGGGGGTGTTATCTCTTTTGTCGAAAATCAGCCGTTTTTGCTCGAACATTAAATGCCTCCAAATGGTATTTATTTCACTTCCCGAGCCCCTGGAAGCATGAAAATCACTTTAAACATGCTAATTTTAGCTCTAACACTGATGATCCACCTACAAATGTGAACTGACGTTCAAAAATAAAACATTTGAAAACGGACCATTTTCCACATTTCTGAAGCATGACGTAATGAGGGGGAGTTATCTCTTTTGTCGAAAATCAGCCGTTTTTGCTCGAACATTAAATGCCTCCAAATGGTATTTATTTCACTTCCCGAGCCCCTGGAAGCATGAAAATCACTTTAAACATGCTAATTTTAGCTCTAACACTGATGATCCACCTACAAATGTGAACTGACGTTAAAAAAAAAAACATTTGAAAACGGACCATTTTCCACATTTCCGAAGCATGACGTAATAGGGGGTGTTATCTCTTTTGTCGAAAATCAGCCGTTTTTGCTCGAACATTAAATGCCTCCAAATGGTATTTAATTAACTTCCCGGGGTGAAGAAACCCTTTTTGAGAACTCAGAGTGAGTAAATTGGCCATTTTCATGCACTTTTAACCATTCCATAAATCTTGTGTTTTGGGCCCCTGGAAGCATGAAAATCACTTTAAACATGCTAATTTTAGCTCTAACACTGATGATCCACCTACAAATGTGAACTGACGTTCAAAAATGAAACATTTGAAAACGGACCATTTTCCACATTTCTGAAGCATGACGTAATGGGGGGGTGTTATCTCTTTTGTCGAAAATCAGCCGTTTTTGCTCGAACATTAAATGCCTCCAAATGGTATTTAATTAACTTCCCGAGCCCCTGGAAGCATGAAAATCACTTTAAACATGCTAATTTTAGCTCTAACACTGATGATCCACCTACAAATGTGAACTGACGTTCAAAAATGAAACATTTGAAAACGGACCATTTTCCACATTTCTGAAGCATGACGTAATGGGGGGGTGTTATCTCTTTTGTCGAAAATCAGCCGTTTTTGCTCGAACATTAAATGCCTCCAAATGGTATTTAATTAACTTCCCGGGGTGAAGAAACCCTTTTTGAAAACTCAGAGTGAGTAAATTGGCCATTTTCATGCACTTTTAACCATTCCATAAATCTTGTGTTTTGGGCCCCTGGAAGCATGAAAATCACTTTAAACATGCTAATTTTAGCTCTAACACTGATGATCCACCTACAAATGTGAACTGACGTTCAAAAATAAAACATTTGAAAACGGACCATTTTCCACATTTCTGAAGCATGACGTAATGGGGGGGTGTTATCTCTTTTGTCGAAAATCAGCCGTTTTTGCTCGAACATTAAATGCCTCCAAATGGTATTTAATTAACTTCCCGAGCCCCTGGAAGCATGAAAATCACTTTAAACATGCTAATTTTAGCTCTAACACTGATGATCCACCTACAAATGTGAACTGACGTTCAAAAATGAAACATTTGAAAACGGACCATTTTCCACATTTCTGAAGCATGACGTAATGGGGGGGGGTGTTATCTCTTTTGTCGAAAATCAGCCGTTTTTGCTCTAACATTAAATGCCTCCAAATGGTATTTAATTAACTTCCCGGGGTGAAGAAACCCTTTTTGAGAACTCAGAGTGAGTAAATTGGCCATTTTCATGCACTTTTAACCATTCCATAAATCTTGTGTTTTGGGCCCCTGGAAGCATGAAAATCACTTTAAACATGCTAATTTTAACTCTAACACTGATGATCCACCTACAAATGTGAACTGACGTTCAAAAATAAAACATTTGAAAACGGACCATTTTCCACATTTCTGAAGCATGACGTAATGGGGGGGTGTTATCTCTTTTTGTCGAAAATCAGCCGTTTTTGCTCGAACATTAAATGCCTCCAAATGGTATTTAATTAACTTCCCGAGCCCCTGGAAGCATGAAAATCACTTTAAACATGCTAATTTTAGCTCTAACACTGATGATCCACCTACAAATGTGAACTGACGTTCAAAAATGAAACATTTGAAAACGGACCATTTTCCACATTTCTGAAGCATGACGTAATGGGGGGGTGTTATCTCTTTTGTCGAAAATCAGCCGTTTTTGCTCGAACATTAAATGCCTCCAAATGGTATTTATTTCACTTCCCGAGCCCCTGGAAGCATGAAAATCCCTTTAAACATGCTAATTTTAGCTCTAACACTGATGATCCACCTACAAATGTGAACTGACGCTCAAAAATAAAACATTTGAAAACGGACCATTTTCCACATTTCTGAAGCATGACGTAATGGGGGGGTGTTATCTCTTTTGTCGAAATTCAGCCGTTTTTGCTCGAACATTAAATGCCTCCAAATGGTATTTAATTAACTTCCCGAGCCCGTGGAAGCATGAAAATCACTTTAAACATGCTAATTTTAGCCCTAACACTGATGATCCACCTACAAATGTGAACTGACGTTCAAAAATGAAACATTTGAAAACGGACCATTTTCCACATTTCTGAAGCATGACGTAATGGGGGGGTGTTATCTCTTTTGTCGAAAATCAGCCGTTTTTGCTCTAACATTAAATGCCTCCAAATGGAATTTAATTAACTTCCCGGGGTGAAGAAACCCTTTTTGAGAACTCAGAGTGAGTAAATTGGCCATTTTCATGCACTTTTAACCATTCCATAAATCTTGTGTTTTGGGCCCCTGGAAGCATGAAAATCACTTTAAACATGCTAATTTTAGCTCTAACACTGATGATCCACCTACAAATGTGAACTGACGTTCAAAAATGAAACATTTGAAAACGGACCATTTTCCACATTTCTGAAGCATGACGTAATGGGGGGGTGTTATCTCTTTTGTGGAAAATCAGCCTTTTTTGCTCGAACATTAAATGCCTCCAAATGGTATTTATTTCACTTCCCGAGCCCCTGGAAGCATGAAAATCACTTTAAACATGCTAATTTTAGCTCTAACACTGATGATCCACCTACAAATGTGAACTGACGTTCAAAAATAAAACATTTGAAAACGGACCATTTTCCACATTTCTGAAGCATGACGTAATGGGGGGGTGTTATCTCTTTTGTCGAAAATCAGCCGTTTTTGCTCTAACATTAAATGCCTCCAAATGGTATTTAATTAACTTCCCGGGGTGAAGAAACCCTTTTTGAGAACTCAGAGTGAGTAAATTGGCCATTTTCATGCACTTTTAACCATTCCATAAATCTTGTGTTTTGGGCCCCTGGAAGCATGAAAATCACTTTAAACATGCTAATTTTAGCTCTAACACTGATGATCCACCTACAAATGTGAACTGACGTTCAAAAATAAAACATTTGAAAACGGACCATTTTCCACATTTCTGAAGCATGACGTAATGGGGGGGTGTTATCTCTTTTGTCGAAAATCAGCCGTTTTTGCTCGAACATTAAATGCCTCCAAATGGTATTTAATTAACTTCCGGGGGTGAAGAAACCCTTTTTGAGAACTCAGAGTGAGTAAATTGGCCATTTTCATGCACTTTTAACCATTCCATAAATCTTGTGTTTTGGGCCCCTGGAAGCATGAAAATCACTTTAAACATGCTAATTTTAGCTCTAACACTGATGATCCACCTACAAATGTGAACTGACGTTCAAAAATAAAACATTTGAAAACGGACCATTTTCCACATTTCTGAAGCATGACGTAATGGGGGGGTGTTATCTCTTTTGTCGAAAATCAGCCGTTTTTGCTCTAACATTAAATGCCTCCAAATGGTATTTAATTAACTTCCCGGGGTGAAGAAACCCTTTTTGAGAACTCAGAGTGAGTAAATTGGCCATTTTCATGCACTTTTAACCATTCCATAAATCTTGTGTTTTGGGCCCCTGGAAGCATGAAAATCACTTTAAACATGCTAATTTTAGCTCTAACACTGATGATCCACCTACAAATGTGAACTGGCGTTCAAAAATAAAACATTTGAAAACGGACCATTTTCCACATTTCTGAAGCATGACGTAATGGGGGGGTGTTATCTCTTTTGTCGAAAATCAGCCGTTTTTGCTCTAACATTAAATGCCTCCAAATGGTATTTAATTAACTTCCCGGGGTGAAGAAACCCTTTTTGAGAACTCAGAGTGAGTAAATTGGCCATTTTCATGCACTTTTAACCATTCCATAAATCTTGTGTTTTGGGCCCCTGGAAGCATGAAAATCACTTTAAACATGCTAATTTTAGCTCTAACACTGATGATCCACCTACAAATGTGAACTGACGTTCAAAAATAAAACATTTGAAAACGGACCATTTTCCACATTTCTGAAGCATGACGTAATGGGGGGGTGTTATCTCTTTTGTCGAAAATCAGCCGTTTTTGCTCGAACATTAAATGCCTCCAAATGGTATTTAATTAACTTCCCGAGCCCCTGGAAGCATGAAAATCACTTTAAACATGCTAATTTTAGCTCTAACACTGATGATCCACCTACAAATGTGAACTGACGTTCAAAAATAAAACATTTGAAAACGGACCATTTTCCACATTTCTGAAGCATGACGTAATGGGGGGTGTTATCTCTTTTGTCGAAAATCAGCCGTTTTTGCTCGAACATTAAATGCCTCCAAATGGTATTTAATTAACTTCCCGAGCCCCTGGAAGCATGAAAATCACTTTAAACATGCTAATTTTAGCTCTAACACTGATGATCCACCTACAAATGTGAACTGACGTTCAAAAATGAAACATTTGAAAACGGACCATTTTCCACATTTCTGAAGCATGACGTAATGGGGGGGTGTTATCTCTTTTGTCGAAAATCAGCCGTTTTTGCTCTAACATTAAATGCCTCCAAATGGTATTTAATTAACTTCCCGGGGTGAAGAAACCCTTTTTGAGAACTCAGAGTGAGTAAATTGGCCATTTTCATGCACTTTTAACCATTCCATAAATCTTGTGTTTTGGGCCCCTGGAAGCATGAAAATCACTTTACACATGCTAATTTTAGCTCTAACACTGATGATCCACCTACAAATGTGAACTGACGTTCAAAAATAAAACATTTGAAAACGGACCATTTTCCACATTTCTGAAACATGACGTAATGGGGGGGTGTTATCTCTTTTGTCGAAAATCAGCCGTTTTTGCTCTAACATTAAATGCCTCCAAATGGTATTTAATTAACTTCCCGGGGTGAAGAAACCCTTTTTGAGAACTCAGAGTGAGTAAATTGGCCATTTTCATGCACTTTTAACCATTCCATAATTCTTGTGTTTTGGGCCCCTGGAAGCATGAAAATCACTTTAAACATGCTAATTTTAGCTCTAACACTGATGATCCACCTACAAATGTGAACTGACGTTCAAAAATAAAACATTTGAAAACGGACCATTTTCCACATTTCTGAAGCATGACGTAATGGGGGGGTGTTATCTCTTTTGTCGAAAATCAGCCGTTTTTGCTCTAACATTAAATGCCTCCAAATGGTATTTAATTAACTTCCCGGGGTGAAGAAACCCTTTTTGAGAACTCAGAGTGAGTAAATTGGCCATTTTCATGCACTTTTAACCATTCCATAAATCTTGTGTTTTGGGCCCCTGGAAGCATGAAAATCACTTTAAACATGCTAATTTTAGCTCTAACACTGATGATCCACCTACAAATGTGAACTGGCGTTCAAAAATAAAACATTTGAAAACGGACCATTTTCCACATTTCTGAAGCATGACGTAATGGGGGGGTGTTATCTCTTTTGTCGAAAATCAGCCGTTTTTGCTCTAACATTAAATGCCTCCAAATGGTATTTAATTAACTTCCCGGGGTGAAGAAACCCTTTTTGAGAACTCAGAGTGAGTAAATTGGCCATTTTCATGCACTTTTAACCATTCCATAAATCTTGTGTTTTGGGCCCCTGGAATCATGAAAATCACTTTAAACATGCTAATTTTAGCTCTAACACTGATGATCCACCTACAAATGTGAACTGACGTTCAAAAATAAAACATTTGAAAACGGACCATTTTCCACATTTCTGAAGCATGATGTAATGGGAGGGTGTTATCTCTTTTGTCGAAAATCAGCAGTTTTTGCTCGAACATTAAATGCCTCCAAATGGTATTTAATTAACTTCCCGAGCCCCTGGAAGCATGAAAATCACTTTAAACATGCTAATTTTAGCTCTAACACTGATGATCCACCTACAAATGTGAACTGACGTTCAAAAATAAAACATTTGAAAACGGACCATTTTCCACATTTCTGAAGCATGACGTAATGGGGGGGTGTTATCTCTTTTGTCGAAAATCAGCCGTTTTTGCTCGAACATTAAATGCCTCCAAATGGTATTTAATTAACTTCCCGAGCCCCTGGAAGCATGAAAATCACTTTAAACATGCTAATTTTAGCTCTAACACTGATGATCCACCTACAAATGTGAACTGACGTTCAAAAATAAAACATTTGAAAACGGACCATTTTCCACATTTCTGAAGCATGACGTAATGGGGGGTGTTATCTCTTTTGTCGAAAATCAGCCGTTTTTGCTCGAACATTAAATGCCTCCAAATGGTATTTAATTAACTTCCCGAGCCCCTGGAAGCATGAAAATCACTTTAAACATGCTAATTTTAGCTCTAACACTGATGATCCACCTACAAATGTGAACTGACGTTCAAAAATGAAACATTTGAAAAAGGACCATTTTCCACATTTCTGAAGCATGACGTAATGGGGGGGTGTTATCTCTTTTGTCGAAAATCAGCCGTTTTTGCTCTAACATTAAATGCCTCCAAATGGTATTTAATTAACTTCCCGGGGTGAAGAAACCCTTTTTGAGAACTCAGAGTGAGTAAATTGGCCATTTTCATGCACTTTTAACCATTCCATAAATCTTGTGTTTTGGGCCCCTGGAAGCATGAAAATCACTTTACACATGCTAATTTTAGCTCTAACACTGATGATCCACCTACAAATGTGAACTGACGTTCAAAAATAAAACATTTGAAAACGGACCATTTTCCACATTTCTGAAACATGACGTAATGGGGGGGTGTTATCTCTTTTGTCGAAAATCAGCCGTTTTTGCTCTAACATTAAATGCCTCCAAATGGTATTTAATTAACTTCCCGGGGTGAAGAAACCCTTTTTGAGAACTCAGAGTGAGTAAATTGGCCATTTTCATGCACTTTTAACCATTCCATAATTCTTGTGTTTTGGGCCCCTGGAAGCATGAAAATCACTTTAAACATGCTAATTTTAGCTCTAACACTGATGATCCACCTACAAATGTGAACTGACGTTCAAAAATGAAACATTTGAAAACGGACCATTTTCCACATTTCTGAAGCATGACGTAATGGGGGGGTGTTATCTCTTTTGTCGAAAATCAGCCGTTTTTGCTCGAACATTAAATGCCTCCAAATGGTATTTAATTAACTTCCCGGGGTGAAGAAACCCTTTTTGAGAACTCAGAGTGAGTAAATTGGCCATTTTCATGCACTTTTAACCATTCCATAAATCTTGTGTTTTGGGCCCCTGGAAGCATGAAAATCACTTTACACATGCTAATTTTAGCTCTAACACTGATGATCCACCTACAAATGTGAACTGACGTTCAAAAATAAAACATTTGAAAACGGACCATTTTCCACATTTCTGAAGCATGACGTAATGGGGGGTGTTATCTCTTTTGTCGAAAATCAGCCGTTTTTGCTCGAACATTAAATGCCTCCAAATGGTATTTAATTAACTTCCCGAGCCCCTGGAAGCATGAAAATCACTTTAAACATGCTAATTTTAGCTCTAACACTGATGATCCACCTACAAATGTGAACTGACGTTCAAAAATAAAACATTTGAAAACGGACCATTTTCCACATTTCTGAAGCATGACGTAATGGGGGGGTGTTATCTCTTTTGTCGAAAATCAGCCGTTTTTGCTCGAACATTAAATGCCTCCAAATGGTATTTATTTCACTTCCCGAGCCCCTGGAAGCATGAAAATCACTTTAAACATGCTAATTTTAGCTCTAACACTGATGATCCACCTACAAATGTGAACTGACGTTCAAAAAAAAAACATTTGAAAACGGACCATTTTCCACATTTCCGAAGCATGACGTAATGGGGGGGTGTTATCTCTTTTGTCGAAAATCAGCCGTTTTTGCTTTAACATTAAATGCCTCCAAATGGTATTTAATTAACTTCCCGGGGTGAAGAAACCCTTTTTGAGAACTCAGAGTGAGTAAATTGGCCATTTTCATGCACTTTTAACCATTCCATAAATCTTGTGTTTTGGGCCCCTGGAAGCATGAAAATCACTTTACACATGCTAATTTTAGCTCTAACACTGATGATCCACCTACAAATGTGAACTGACGTTCAAAAATAAAACATTTGAAAACGGACCATTTTCCACATTTCTGAAGCATGACGTAATGGGGGGTGTTATCTCTTTTGTCGAAAATCAGCTGTTTTTGCTCGAACATTAAATGCCTCCAAATGGTATTTAATTAACTTCCCGAGCCCCTGGAAGCATGAAAATCACTTTAAACATGCTAATTTTAGCTCTAACACTGATGATCCACCTACAAATGTGAACTGACGTTCAAAAATAAAACATTTGAAAACGGACCATTTTCCACATTTCTGAAGCATGACGTAATGGGGGGGTGTTATCTCTTTTGTCGAAAATCAGCCGTTTTTGCTCGAACATTAAATGCCTCCAAATGGTATTTATTTCACTTCCCGAGCCCCTGGAAGCATGAAAATCACTTTAAACATGCTAATTTTAGCTCTAACACTGATGATCCACCTACAAATGTGAACTGACGTTCAAAAATAAAACATTTGAAAACGGACCATTTTCCACATTTCTGAAGCATGACGTAATGAGGGGGAGTTATCTCTTTTGTCGAAAATCAGCCGTTTTTGCTCGAACATTAAATGCCTCCAAATGGTATTTATTTCACTTCCCGAGCCCCTGGAAGCATGAAAATCACTTTAAACATGCTAATTTTAGCTCTAACACTGATGATCCACCTACAAATGTGAACTGACGTTCAAAAAAAAAACATTTGAAAACGGACCATTTTCCATATTTCCGAAGCATGACGTAATGGGGGGGTGTTATCTCTTTTGTCGAAAATCAGCCGTTTTTGCTCGAACATTAAATGCCTCCAAATGGTATTTAATTAACTTCCCGGGGTGAAGAAACCCTTTTTGAGAACTCAGAGTGAGTAAATTGGCCATTTTCATGCACTTTTAACCATTCCATAAATCTTGTGTTTTGGGCCCCTGGAAGCATGAAAATCACTTTAAACATGCTAATTTTAGCTCTAACACTGATGATCCACCTACAAATGTGAACTGACGTTCAAAAATGAAACATTTGAAAACGGACCATTTTCCACATTTCTGAAGCATGACGTAATGGGGGGGTGTTATCTCTTTTGTCGAAAATCAGCCGTTTTTGCTCGAACATTAAATGCCTCCAAATGGTATTTAATTAACTTCCCGAGCCCCTGGAAGCATGAAAATCACTTTAAACATGCTAATTTTAGCTCTAACACTGATGATCCACCTACAAATGTGAACTGACGTTCAAAAATGAAACATTTGAAAACGGACCATTTTCCACATTTCTGAAGCATGACGTAATGGGGGGGTGTTATCTCTTTTGTCGAAAATCAGCCGTTTTTGCTCGAACATTAAATGCCTCCAAATGGTATTTAATTAACTTCCCGGGGTGAAGAAACCCTTTTTGAGAACTCAGAGTGAGTAAATTGGCCATTTTCATGCACTTTTAACCATTCCATAAATCTTGTGTTTTGGGCCCCTGGAAGCATGAAAATCACTTTAAACATGCTAATTTTAGCTCTAACACTGATGATCCACCTACAAATGTGAACTGACGTTCAAAAATAAAACATTTGAAAACGGACCATTTTCCACATTTCTGAAGCATGACGTAATGGGGGGGTGTTATCTCTTTTGTCGAAAATCAGCCGTTTTTGCTCGAACATTAAATGCCTCCAAATGGTATTTAATTAACTTCCCGAGCCCCTGGAAGCATGAAAATCACTTTAAACATGCTAATTTTAGCTCTAACACTGATGATCCACCTACAAATGTGAACTGACGTTCAAAAATGAAACATTTGAAAACGGACCATTTTCCACATTTCTGAAGCATGACGTAATGGGGGGGGGGTGTTATCTCTTTTGTCGAAAATCAGCCGTTTTTGCTCTAACATTAAATGCCTCCAAATGGTATTTAATTAACTTCCCGGGGTGAAGAAACCCTTTTTGAGAACTCAGAGTGAGTAAATTGGCCATTTTCATGCACTTTTAACCATTCCATAAATCTTGTGTTTTGGGCCCCTGGAAGCATGAAAATCACTTTAAACATGCTAATTTTAACTCTAACACTGATTATCCACCTACAAATGTGAACCGACGTTCAAAAATAAAACATTTGAAAACGGACCATTTTCCACATTTCTGAAGCATGACGTAATGGGGGGGTGTTATCTCTTTTTGTCGAAAATCAGCCGTTTTTGCTCGAACATTAAATGCCTCCAAATGGTATTTAATTAACTTCCCGAGCCCCTGGAAGCATGAAAATCACTTTAAACATGCTAATTTTAGCTCTAACACTGATGATCCACCTACAAATGTGAACTGACGTTCAAAAATGAAACATTTGAAAACGGACCATTTTCCACATTTCTGAAGCATGACGTAATGGGGGGGTGTTATCTCTTTTGTCGAAAATCAGCCGTTTTTGCTCGAACATTAAATGCCTCCAAATGGTATTTATTTCACTTCCCGAGCCCCTGGAAGCATGAAAATCCCTTTAAACATGCTAATTTTAGCTCTAACACTGATGATCCACCTACAAATGTGAACTGACGTTCAAAAATAAAACATTTGAAAACGGACCATTTTCCACATTTCTGAAGCATGACGTAATGGGAGGGTGTTATCTCTTTTGTCGAAAATCAGCAGTTTTTGCTCGAACATTAAATGCCTCCAAATGGTATTTAATTAACTTCCCGAGCCCCTGGAAGCATGAAAATCACTTTAAACATGCTAATTTTAGCTCTAACACTGATGATCCACCTACAAATGTGAACTGACGTTCAAAAATAAAACATTTGAAAACGGACCATTTTCCACATTTCTGAAGCATGACGTAATGGGGGGGTGTTATCTCTTTTGTCGAAAATCAGCCGTTTTTGCTCGAACATTAAATGCCTCCAAATGGTATTTAATTAACTTCCCGAGCCCGTGGAAGCATGAAAATCACTTTAAACATGCTAATTTTAGCCCTAACACTGATGATCCACCTACAAATGTGAACTGACGTTCAAAAATGAAACATTTGAAAACGGACCATTTTCCACATTTCTGAAGCATGACGTAATGGGGGGGTGTTATCTCTTTTGTCGAAAATCAGCCGTTTTTGCTCTAACATTAAATGCCTCCAAATGGAATTTAATTAACTTCCCGGGGTGAAGAAACCCTTTTTGAGAACTCAGAGTGAGTAAATTGGCCATTTTCATGCACTTTTAACCATTCCATAAATCTTGTGTTTTGGGCCCCTGGAAGCATGAAAATCACTTTAAACATGCTAATTTTAGCTCTAACACTGATGATCCACCTACAAATGTGAACTGACGTTCAAAAATGAAACATTTGAAAACGGACCATTTTCCACATTTCTGAAGCATGACGTAATGGGGGGGTGTTATCTCTTTTGTGGAAAATCAGCCTTTTTTGCTCGAACATTAAATGCCTCCAAATGGTATTTATTTCACTTCCCGAGCCCCTGGAAGCATGAAAATCACTTTAAACATGCTAATTTTAGCTCTAACACTGATGATCCACCTACAAATGTGAACTGACGTTCAAAAATAAAACATTTGAAAACGGACCATTTTCCACATTTCTGAAGCATGACGTAATGGGGGGGTGTTATCTCTTTTGTCGAAAATCAGCCGTTTTTGCTCTAACATTAAATGCCTCCAAATGGTATTTAATTAACTTCCCGGGGTGAAGAAACCCTTTTTGAGAACTCAGAGTGAGTAAATTGGCCATTTTCATGCACTTTTAACCATTCCATAAATCTTGTGTTTTGGGCCCCTGGAAGCATGAAAATCACTTTAAACATGCTAATTTTAGCTCTAACACTGATGATCCACCTACAAATGTGAACTGACGTTCAAAAATAAAACATTTGAAAACGGACCATTTTCCACATTTCTGAAGCATGACGTAATGGGGGGGTGTTATCTCTTTTGTCGAAAATCAGCCGTTTTTGCTCGAACATTAAATGCCTCCAAATGGTATTTAATTAACTTCCGGGGGTGAAGAAACCCTTTTTGAGAACTCAGAGTGAGTAAATTGGCCATTTTCATGCACTTTTAACCATTCCATAAATCTTGTGTTTTGGGCCCCTGGAAGCATGAAAATCACTTTAAACATGCTAATTTTAGCTCTAACACTGATGATCCACCTACAAATGTGAACTGACGTTCAAAAATAAAACATTTGAAAACGGACCATTTTCCACATTTCTGAAGCATGACGTAATGGGGGGGTGTTATCTCTTTTGTCGAAAATCAGCCGTTTTTGCTCTAACATTAAATGCCTCCAAATGGTATTTAATTAACTTCCCGGGGTGAAGAAACCCTTTTTGAGAACTCAGAGTGAGTAAATTGGCCATTTTCATGCACTTTTAACCATTCCATAAATCTTGTGTTTTGGGCCCCTGGAAGCATGAAAATCACTTTAAACATGCTAATTTTAGCTCTAACACTGATGATCCACCTACAAATGTGAACTGGCGTTCAAAAATAAAACATTTGAAAACGGACCATTTTCCACATTTCTGAAGCATGACGTAATGGGGGGGTGTTATCTCTTTTGTCGAAAATCAGCTGTTTTTGCTCTAACATTAAATGCCTCCAAATGGTATTTAATTAACTTCCCGGGGTGAAGAAACCCTTTTTGAGAACTCAGAGTGAGTAAATTGGCCATTTTCATGCACTTTTAACCATTCCATAAATCTTGTGTTTTGGGCCCCTGGAAGCATGAAAATCACTTTAAACATGCTAATTTTAGCTCTAACACTGATGATCCACCTACAAATGTGAACTGACATTCAAAAATAAAACATTTGAAAACGGACCATTTTCCACATTTCTGAAGCATGACGTAATGGGGGGGTGTTATCTCTTTTGTCGAAAATCAGCCGTTTTTGCTCGAACATTAAATGCCTCCAAATGGTATTTAATTAACTTCCCGAGCCCCTGGAAGCATGAAAATCACTTTAAACATGCTAATTTTAGCTCTAACACTGATGATCCACCTACAAATGTGAACTGACGTTCAAAAATAAAACATTTGAAAACGGACCATTTTCCACATTTCTGAAGCATGACGTAATGGGGGGTGTTATCTCTTTTGTCGAAAATCAGCCGTTTTTGCTCGAACATTAAATGCCTCCAAATGGTATTTAATTAACTTCCCGAGCCCCTGGAAGCATGAAAATCACTTTAAACATGCTAATTTTAGCTCTAACACTGATGATCCACCTACAAATGTGAACTGACGTTCAAAAATGAAACATTTGAAAACGGACCATTTTCCACATTTCTGAAGCATGACGTAATGGGGGGGTGTTATCTCTTTTGTCGAAAATCAGCCGTTTTTGCTCTAACATTAAATGCCTCCAAATGGTATTTAATTAACTTCCCGGGGTGAAGAAACCCTTTTTGAGAACTCAGAGTGAGTAAATTGGCCATTTTCATGCACTTTTAACCATTCCATAAATCTTGTGTTTTGGGCCCCTGGAAGCATGAAAATCACTTTACACATGCTAATTTTAGCTCTAACACTGATGATCCACCTACAAATGTGAACTGATGTTCAAAAATAAAACATTTGAAAACGGACCATTTTCCACATTTCTGAAACATGACGTAATGGGGGGGTGTTATCTCTTTTGTCGAAAATCAGCCGTTTTTGCTCTAACATTAAATGCCTCCAAATGGTATTTAATTAACTTCCCGGGGTGAAGAAACCCTTTTTGAGAACTCAGAGTGAGTAAATTGGCCATTTTCATGCACTTTTAACCATTCCATAATTCTTGTGTTTTGGGCCCCTGGAAGCATGAAAATCACTTTAAACATGCTAATTTTAGCTCTAACACTGATGATCCACCTACAAATGTGAACTGACGTTCAAAAATGAAACATTTGAAAACGGACCATTTTCCACATTTCTGAAGCATGACGTAATGGGGGGGTGTTATCTCTTTTGTCGAAAATCAGCCGTTTTTGCTCGAACATTAAATGCCTCCAAATGGTATTTAATTAACTTCCCGGGGTGAAGAAACCCTTTTTGAGAACTCAGAGTGAGTTTATTGGCCATTTTCATGCACTTTTAACCATTCCATAAATCTTGTGTTTTGGGCCCCTGGAAGCATGAAAATCACTTTACACATGCTAATTTTAGCTCTAACACTGATGATCCACCTACAAATGTGAACTGACGTTCAAAAATAAAACATTTGAAAACGGACCATTTTCCACATTTCTGAAGCATGACGTAATGGGGGGTGTTATCTCTTTTGTCGAAAATCAGCCGTTTTTGCTCGAACATTAAATGCCTCCAAATGGTATTTAATTAACTTCCCGAGCCCCTGGAAGCATGAAAATCACTTTAAACATGCTAATTTTAGCTCTAACACTGATGATCCACCTACAAATGTGAACTGACGTTCAAAAATAAAACATTTGAAAACGGACCATTTTCCACATTTCTGAAGCATGACGTAATGGGGGGGTGTTATCTCTTTTGTCGAAAATCAGCCGTTTTTGCTCGAACATTAAATGCCTCCAAATGGTATTTATTTCACTTCCCGAGCCCCTGGAAGCATGAAAATCACTTTAAACATGCTAATTTTAGCTCTAACACTGATGATCCACCTACAAATGTGAACTGACGTTCAAAAATAA
Organism: Lissotriton vulgaris; assembly: GCF_964263255.1. Taxonomy (NCBI): domain Eukaryota; kingdom Metazoa; phylum Chordata; class Amphibia; order Caudata; family Salamandridae; genus Lissotriton; species Lissotriton vulgaris. Next base: position 1,713,949 of record NW_028253575.1, on the reverse strand, counting down.
AACATTTGAAAACGGACCATTTTCCACATTTCTGAAGCATGACGTAATGAGGGGGAGTTATCTCTTCTGTCGAAAATCAGCCGTTTTTGCTCGAACATTAAATGCCTCCAAATGGTATTTATTTCACTTCCCGAGCCCCTGGAAGCATGAAAATCACTTTAAACATGCTAATTTTAGCTCTAACACTGATGATCCACCTACAAATGTGAACTGACTTTCAAAAAAAAAACATTTGAAAACGGACCATTTTCCACATTTCCGAAGCATGACGTAATGGGGGGGTGTTATCTCTTTTGTCGAAAATCAGCCGTTTTTGCTCGAACATTAAATGCCTCCAAATGGTATTTAATTAACTTCCCGGGGTGAAGAAACCCTTTTTGAGAACTCAGAGTGAGTAAATTGGCCATTTTCATGCACTTTTAACCATTCCATAAATCTTGTGTTTTGGGCCCCTGGAAGCATGAAAATCACTTTAAACATGCTAATTTTAGCTCTAACACTGATGATCCACCTACAAATGTGAACTGACGTTCAAAAATGAAACATTTGAAAACGGACCATTTTCCACATTTCTGAAGCATGACGTAATGGGGGGGTGTTATCTCTTTTGTCGAAAATCAGCCATTTTTGCTCGAACATTAAATGCCTCCAAATGGTATTTAATTAACTTCCCGAGCCCCTGGAAGCATGAAAATCACTTTAAACATGCTAATTTTAGCTCTAACACTGATGATCCACCTACAAATGTGAACTGACGTTCAAAAATGAAACATTTGAAAACGGACCATTTTCCACATTTCTGAAGCATGACGTAATGGGGGGGTGTTATCTCTTTTGTCGAAAATCAGCCGTTTTTGCTCGAACATTAAATGCCTCCAAATGGTATTTAATTAACTTCCCGGGGTGAAGAAACCCTTTTTGAGAACTCAGAGTGAGTAAATTGGCCATTTTCATGCACTTTTAACCATTCCATAAATCTTGTGTTTTGGGCCCCTGGAATCATGAAAATCACTTTAAACATGCTAATTTTAGCTCTAACACTGATGATCCACCTACAAATGTGAACTGACGTTCAAAAATAAAACATTTGAAAACGGACCATTTTCCACATTTCTGAAGCATGACGTAATGGGGGGGTGTTATCTCTTTTGTCGAAAATCAGCCGTTTTTGCTCGAACATTAAATGCCTCCAAATGGTATTTAATTAACTTCCCGAGCCCCTGGAAGCATGAAAATCACTTTAAACATGCTAATTTTAGCTCTAACACTGATGATCCACCTACAAATGTGAACTGACGTTCAAAAATGAAACATTTGAAAACGGACCATTTTCCACATTTCTGAAGCATGACGTAATGGGGGGGGTGTTATCTCTTTTGTCGAAAATCAGCCGTTTTTGCTCTAACATTAAATGCCTCCAAATGGTATTTAATTAACTTCCCGGGGTGAAGAAACCCTTTTTGAGAACTCAGAGTGAGTAAATTGGCCATTTTCATGCACTTTTAACCATTCCATAAATCTTGTGTTTTGGGCCCCTGGAAGCATGAAAATCACTTTAAATATGCTAATTTTAACTCTAACACTGATGATCCACCTACAAATGTGAACTGACGTTCAAAAATAAAACATTTGAAAACGGACCATTTTCCACATTTCTGAAGCATGACGTAATGGGGGGGTGTTATCTCTTTTTGTCGAAAATCAGCCGTTTTTGCTCGAACATTAAATGCCTCCAAATGGTATTTAATTAACTTCCCGAGCCCCTGGAAGCATGAAAATCACTTTAAACATGCTAATTTTAGCTCTAACACTGATGATCCACCTACAAATGTGAACTGACGTTCAAAAATGAAACATTTGAAAACGGACCATTTTCCACATTTCTGAAGCATGACGTAATGGGGGGGTGTTATCTCTTTTGTCGAAAATCAGCCGTTTTTGCTCGAACATTAAATGCCTCCAAATGGTATTTATTTCACTTCCCGAGCCCCTGGAAGCATGAAAATCCCTTTAAACATGCTAATTTTAGCTCTAACACTGATGATCCACCTACAAATGTGAACTGACGTTCAAAAATAAAACATTTGAAAACGGACCATTTTCCACATTTCTAAAGCATGACGTAATGGGGGGGTGTTATCTCTTTTGTCGAAAATCAGCCGTTTTTGCTCGAACATTAAATGCCTCCAAATGGTATTTAATTAACTTCCCGAGCCCCTGGAAGCATGAAAATCACTTTAAACATGCTAATTTTAGCTCTAACACTGATGATCCACCTACAAATGTGAACTGACGTTCAAAAATAAAACATTTGAAAACGGACCATTTTCCACATTTCTGAAGCATGACGTAATGGGGGGGTGTTATCTCTTTTGTCGAAAATCAGCCGTTTTTGCTCTAACATTAAATGCCTCCAAATGGTATTTAATTAACTTCCCGGTGTGAAGAAACCCTTTTTGAGAACTCAGAGTGAGTAAATTGGCCATTTTCATGCACTTTTAACCATTCCATAAATCTTGTGTTTTGGGCCCCTGGAAGCATGAAAATCACTTTAAACATGCTAATTTTAGCTCTAACACTGATGATCCACCTACAAATGTGAACTGACGTTCAAAAATAAAACATTTGAAAACGGACCATTTTCCACATTTCTGAAGCATGACGTAATGGGGGGGTGTTATCTCTTTTGTCGAAAATCATCCGTTTTTGCTCTAACATTAAATGCCTCCAAATAGTATTTAATTAACTTCCCGGGGTGAAGAAACCCTTTTTGAGAACTCAGAGTGAGTAAATTGGCCATTTTCATGCACTTTTAACCATCCCATAAATCTTGTGTTTTGGGCCCCTGGAAGCATGAAAATCACTTTAAACATGCTAATTTTAGCTCTAACACTGATGATCCACCTACAAATGTGAACTGACGTTCAAAAATAAAACATTTGAAAACGGACCATTTTCCACATTTCTGAAGCATGACGTAATGGGAGGGTGTTATCTCTTTTGTCGAAAATCAGCAGTTTTTGCTCGAACATTAAATGCCTCCAAATGGTATTTAATTAACTTCCCGAGCCCCTGGAAGCATGAAAATCACTTTAAACATGCTAATTTTAGCTCTAACACTGATGATCCACCTACAAATGTGAACTGACGTTCAAAAATAAAACATTTGAAAACGGACCATTTTCCACATTTCTGAAGCATGACGTAATGGGGGGGTGTTATCTCTTTTGTCGAAAATCAGCCGTTTTTGCTCGAACATTAAATGCCTCCAAATGGTATTTAATTAACTTCCGAGCCCCTGGAAGCATGAAAATCACTTTAAACATGCTAATTTTAGCTCTAACACTGATGTTCCACCTACAAATGTGAACTGACGTTCAAAAATGAAACATTTGAAAACGGACCATTTTCCACATTTCTGAAGCATGACGTAATGGGGGGGTGTTATCTCTTTTGTCGAAAATCAGCAGTTTTTGCTCTAACATTAAATGCCTCCAAATGGAATTTAATTAACTTCCCGGGGTGAAGAAACCCTTTTTGAGAACTCAGAGTGAGTAAATTGGCCATTTTCATGCACTTTTAACCATTCCATAAATCTTGTGTTTTGGGCCCCTGGAAGCATGAAAATCACTTTAAACATGCTAATTTTAGCTCTAACACTGATGATCCACCTACAAATGTGAACTGACGTTCAAAAATAAAACATTTGAAAACGGACCATTTTCCACATTTCTGAAGCATGACGTAATGGGAGGGTGTTATCTCTTTTGTCGAAAATCAGCAGTTTTTGCTCGAACATTAAATGCCTCCAAATGGTATTTAATTAACTTCCCGAGCCCCTGGAAGCATGAAAATCACTTTAAACATGCTAATTTTAGCTCTAACACTGATGATCCACCTACAAATGTGAACTGACGTTCAAAAATAAAACATTTGAAAACGGACCATTTTCCACATTTCTGAAGCATGACGTAATGGGGGGGTGTTATCTCTTTTGTCGAAAATCAGCCGTTTTTGCTCGAACATTAAATGCCTCCAAATGGTATTTAATTAACTTCCCGAGCCCCTGGAAGCATGAAAATCACTTTAAACATGCTAATTTTAGCTCTAACACTGATGTTCCACCTACAAATGTGAACTGACGTTCAAAAATGAAACATTTGAAAACGGACCATTTTCCACATTTCTGAAGCATGACGTAATGGGGGGGTGTTATCTCTTTTGTCGAAAATCAGCCGTTTTTGCTCTAACATTAAATGCCTCCAAATGGAATTTAATTAACTTCCCGGGGTGAAGAAACCCTTTTTGAGAACTCAGAGTGAGTAAATTGGCCATTTTCATGCACTTTTAACCATTCCATAAATCTTGTGTTTTGGGCCCCTGGAAGCATGAAAATCACTTTAAACATGCTAATTTTAGCTCTAACACTGATGATCCACCTACAAATGTGAACTGACGTTCAAAAATGAAACATTTGAAAACGGACCATTTTCCACATTTCTGAAGCATGACGTAATGGGGGGGTGTTATCTCTTTTGTGGAAAATCAGCCTTTTTTGCTCGAACATTAAATGCCTCCAAATGGTATTTATTTCACTTCCCGAGCCCCTGGAAGTATGAAAATCACTTTAAACATGCTAATTTTAGCTCTAACACTGATGATCCACCTACAAATGTGAACTGACGTTCAAAAATAAAACATTTGAAAACGGACCATTTTCCACATTTCTGAAGCATGACGTAATGGGGGGGTGTTATCTCTTTTGTCGAAAATCAGCCGTTTTTGCTCGAACATTAAATGCCTCCAAATGGTATTTAATTAACTTCCGGGGGTGAAGAAACCCTTTTTGAGAACTCAGAGTGAGTAAATTGGCCATTTTCATGCACTTTTAACCATTCCATAAATCTTGTGTTTTGGGCCCCTGGAAGCATGAAAATCACTTTAAACATGCTAATTTTAGCTCTAACACTGATGATCCACCTACAAATGTGAACTGACGTTCAAAAATAAAACATTTGAAAACGGACCATTTTCCACATTTCTGAAGCATGACGTAATGGGGGGGTGTTATCTCTTTTGTCGAAAATCAGCCGTTTTTGCTCTAACATTAAATGCCTCCAAATGGTATTTAATTAACTTCCCGGGGTGAAGAAACCCTTTTTGAGAACTCAGAGTGAGTAAATTGGCCATTTTCATGCACTTTTAACCATTCCATAAATCTTGTGTTTTGGGCCCCTGGAAGCATGAAAATCACTTTAAACATGCTAATTTTAGCTCTAACACTGATGATCCACCTACAAATGTTAACTGGCGTTCAAAAATAAAACATTTGAAAACGGACCATTTTCCACATTTCTGAAGCATGACGTAATGGGGGGGTGTTATCTCTTTTGTCGAAAATCAGCCGTTTTTGCTCTAACATTAAATGCCTCCAAATGGTATTTAATTAACTTCCCGGGGTGAAGAAACCCTTTTTGAGAACTCAGAGTGAGTAAATTGGCCATTTTCATGCACTTTTAACCATTCCATAAATCTTGTGTTTTGGGCCCCTGGAAGCATGAAAATCACTTTAAACATGCTAATTTTAGCTCTAACACTGATGATCCACCTACAAATGTGAACTGACGTTCAAAAATAAAACATTTGAAAACGGACCATTTTCCACATTTCTGAAGCATGACGTAATGGGGGGGTGTTATCTCTTTTGTCGAAAATCAGCCGTTTTTGCTCGAACATTAAATGCCTCCAAATGGTATTTAATTAACTTCCCGAGCCCCTGGAAGCATGAAAATCACTTTAAACATGCTAATTTTAGCTCTAACACTGATGATCCACCTACAAATGTGAACTGACGTTCAAAAATAAAACATTTGAAAACGGACCATTTTCCACATTTCTGAAGCATGACGTAATGGGGGGGTGTTATCTCTTTTGTCGAAAATCAGCCGTTTTTGCTCGAACATTAAATGCCTCCAAATGGTATTTAATTAACTTCCCGAGCCCCTGGAAGCATGAAAATCACTTTAAACATGCTAATTTTAGCTCTAACACTGATGATCCACCTACAAATGTGAATTGACGTTCAAAAATGAAACATTTGAAAACGGACCATTTTCCACATTTCTGAAGCATGACGTAATGGGGGGGTGTTATCTCTTTTGTCGAAAATCAGCCGTTTTTGCTCTAACATTAAATGCCTCCAAATGGTATTTAATTAACTTCCCGGGGTGAAGAAACCCTTTTTGAGAACTCAGAGTGAGTAAATTGGCCATTTTCATGCACTTTTAACCATTCCATAAATCTTGTGTTTTGGGCCCCTGGAAGCATGAAAATCACTTTAAACATGCTAATTTTAGCTCTAACACTGATGTTCCACCTACAAATGTGAACTGACGTTCAAAAATGAAACATTTGAAAACGGACCATTTTCCACATTTCTGAAGCATGACGTAATGGGGGGGTGTTATCTCTTTTGTCGAAAATCAGCAGTTTTTGCTCTAACATTAAATGCCTCCAAATGGAATTTAATTAACTTCCCGGGTGAAGAAACCCTTTTTGAGAACTCAGAGTGAGTAAATTGGCCATTTTCATGCACTTTTAACCATTCCATAAATCTTGTGTTTTGGGCCCCTGGAAGCATGAAAATCACTTTAAACATGCTAATTTTAGCTCTAACACTGATGATCCACCTACAAATGTGAACTGACGTTCAAAAATAAAACATTTGAAAACGGACCATTTTCCACATTTCTGAAGCATGACGTAATGGGAGGGTGTTATCTCTTTTGTCGAAAATCAGCAGTTTTTGCTCGAACATTAAATGCCTCCAAATGGTATTTAATTAACTTCCCGAGCCCCTGGAAGCATGAAAATCACTTTAAACATGCTAATTTTAGCTCTAACACTGATGATCCACCTACAAATGTGAACTGACGTTCAAAAATAAAACATTTGAAAACGGACCATTTTCCACATTTCTGAAGCATGACGTAATGGGGGGGTGTTATCTCTTTTGTCGAAAATCAGCCGTTTTTGCTCGAACATTAAATGCCTCCAAATGGTATTTAATTAACTTCCCAAGCCCCTGGAAGCATGAAAATCACTTTAAACATGCTAATTTTAGCTCTAACACTGATGTTCCACCTACAAATGTGAACTGACGTTCAAAAATGAAACATTTGAAAACGGACCATTTTCCACATTTCTGAAGCATGACGTAATGGGGGGGTGTTATCTCTTTTGTCGAAAATCAGCCGTTTTTGCTCTAACATTAAATGCCTCCAAATGGAATTTAATTAACTTCCCGGGGTGAAGAAACCCTTTTTGAGAACTCAGAGTGAGTAAATTGGCCATTTTCATGCACTTTTAACCATTCCATAAATCTTGTGTTTTGGGCCCCTGGAAGCATGAAAATCACTTTAAACATGCTAATTTTAGCTCTAACACTGATGATCCACCTACAAATGTGAACTGACGTTCAAAAATGAAACATTTGAAAACGGACCATTTTCCACATTTCTGAAGCATGACGTAATGGGGGGGTGTTATCTCTTTTGTGGAAAATCAGCCTTTTTTGCTCGAACATTAAATGCCTCCAAATGGTATTTATTTCACTTCCCGAGCCCCTGGAAGCATGAAAATCACTTTAAACATGCTAATTTTAGCTCTAACACTGATGATCCACCTACAAATGTGAACTGACGTTCAAAAATAAAACATTTGAAAACGGACCATTTTCCACATTTCTGAAGCATGACGTAATGGGGGGGTGTTATCTCTTTTGTCGAAAATCAGCCGTTTTTGCTCTAACATTAAATGCCTCCAAATGGTATTTAATTAACTTCCCGGGGTGAAGAAACCCTTTTTGAGAACTCAGAGTGAGTAAATTGGCCATTTTCATGCACTTTTAACCATTCCATAAATCTTGTGTTTTGGGCCCCTGGAAGCATGAAAATCACTTTAAACATGCTAATTTTAGCTCTAACACTGATGATCCACCTACAAATGTGAACTGACGTTCAAAAATAAAACATTTGAAAACGGACCATTTTCCACATTTCTGAAGCATGACGTAATGGGGGGGTGTTATCTCTTTTGTCGAAAATCAGCCGTTTTTGCTCGAACATTAAATGCCTCCAAATGGTATTTAATTAACTTCCGGGGGTGAAGAAACCCTTTTTGAGAACTCAGAGTGAGTAAATTGGCCATTTTCATGCACTTTTAACCATTCCATAAATCTTGTGTTTTGGGCCCCTGGAAGCATGAAAATCACTTTAAACATGCTAATTTTAGCTCTAACACTGATGATCCACCTACAAATGTGAACTGACGTTCAAAAATAAAACATTTGAAAACGGACCATTTTCCACATTTCTGAAGCATGACGTAAAGGGTGGGTGTTATCTCTTTTGTCGAAAATCAGCCGTTTTTGCTCGAACATTAAATGCCTCCAAATGGTATTTAATTAACTTCCCGAGCCCCTGGAAGCATGAAAATCACTTTAAACATGCTAATTTTAGCTCTAACACTGATGATCCACCTACAAATGTGAACTGACGTTCAAAAATAAAACATTTGAAAACGGACCATTTTCCACATTTCTGAAGCATGACGTAATGGGGGGGTGTTATCTCTTTTGTCGAAAATCAGCCGTTTTTGCTCGAACATTAAATGCCTCCAAATGGTATTTAATTAACTTCCCGAGCCCCTGGAAGCATGAAAATCACTTTAAACATGCTAATTTTAGCTCTAACACTGATGATCCACCTACAAATGTGAATTGACGTTCAAAAATGAAACATTTGAAAACGGACCATTTTCCACATTTCTGAAGCATGACGTAATGGGGGGGTGTTATCTCTTTTGTCGAAAATCAGCCGTTTTTGCTCTAACATTAAATGCCTCCAAATGGTATTTAATTAACTTCCCGGGGTGAAGAAACCCTTTTTGAGAACTCAGAGTGAGTAAATTGGCCATTTTCATGCACTTTTAACCATTCCATAAATCTTGTGTTTTGGGCCCCTGGAAGCATGAAAATCACTTTAAACATGCTAATTTTAGCTCTAACACTGATGATCCACCTACAAATGTGAACTGACGTTCAAAAATAAAACATTTGAAAACGGACCATTTTCCACATTTCTGAAGCATGACGTAATGGGGGGGTGTTATCTCTTTTGTCGAAAATCAGCCGTTTTTGCTCTAACATTAAATGCCTCCAAATGGTATTTAATTAACTTCCCGGGGTGAAGAAACCCTTTTTGAGAACTCAGAGTGAGTAAATTGGCCATTTTCATGCACTTTTAACCATTCCATAAATCTTGTGTTTTGGGCCCCTGGAAGCATGAAAATCACTTTAAACATGCTAATTTTAGCTCTAACACTGATGATCCACCTACAAATGTGAACTGGCGTTCAAAAATAAAACATTTGAAAACGGACCATTTTCCACATTTCTGAAGCATGACGTAATGGGGGGGTGTTATCTCTTTTGTCGAAAATCAGCCGTTTTTGCTCTAACATTAAATGCCTCCAAATGGTATTTAATTAACTTCCCGGGGTGAAGAAACCCTTTTTGAGAACTCAGAGTGAGTAAATTGGCCATTTTCATGCACTTTTAACCATTCCATAAATCTTGTGTTTTGGGCCCCTGGAAGCATGAAAATCACTTTAAACATGCTAATTTTAGCTCTAACACTGATGATCCACCTACAAATGTGAACTGACGTTCAAAAATAAAACATTTGAAAACGGACCATTTTCCACATTTCTGAAGCATGACGTAATGGGGGGGGTGTTATCTCTTTTGTCGAAAATCAGCCGTTTTTGCTCGAACATTAAATGCCTCCAAATGGTATTTAATTAACTTCCCGGGGTGAAGAAACCCTTTTTGAGAACTCAGAGTGAGTAAATTGGCCATTTTCATGCACTTTTAACCATTCCATAAATCTTGTGTTTTGGGCCCCTGGAAGCATGAAAATCACTTTAAACATGCTAATTTTAGCTCTAACACTGATGATCCACCTACAAATGTGAACTGACGTTCAAAAATAAAACATTTGAAAACGGACCATTTTCCACATTTCTGAAGCATGACGTAATGGGGGGGTGTTATCTCTTTTGTCGAAAATCAGCCGTTTTTGCTCGAACATTAAATGCCTCCAAATGGTATTTAATTAACTTCCCGAGCCCCTGGAAGCATGAAAATCACTTTAAACATGCTAATTTTAGCTCTAACACTGATGATCCACCTACAAATGTGAATTGACGTTCAAAAATGAAACATTTGAAAACGGACCATTTTCCACATTTCTGAAGCATGACGTAATGGGGGGGTGTTATCTCTTTTGTCGAAAATCAGCCGTTTTTGCTCTAACATTAAATGCCTCCAAATGGTATTTAATTAACTTCCCGGGGTGAAGAAACCCTTTTTGAGAACTCAGAGTGAGTAAATTGGCCATTTTCATGCACTTTTAACCATTCCATAAATCTTGTGTTTTGGGCCCCTGGAAGCATGAAAATCACTTTAAACATGCTAATTTTAGCTCTAACACTGATGATCCACCTACAAATGTGAACTGACGTTCAAAAATAAAACATTTGAAAACGGACCATTTTCCACATTTCTGAAGCATGACGTAATGGGGGGGTGTTATCTCTTTTGTCGAAAATCAGCCGTTTTTGCTCGAACATTAAATGCCTCCAAATGGTATTTAATTAACTTCCGGGGGTGAAGAAACCCTTTTTGAGAACTCAGAGTGAGTAAATTGGCCATTTTCATGCACTTTTAACCATTCCATAAATCTTGTGTTTTGGGCCCCTGGAAGCATGAAAATCACTTTAAACATGCTAATTTTAGCTCTAACACTGATGATCCACCTACAAATGTGAACTGACGTTCAAAAATAAAACATTTGAAAACGGACCATTTTCCACATTTCTGAAGCATGACGTAATGGGGGGGTGTTATCTCTTTTGTCGAAAATCAGCCGTTTTTGCTCTAACATTAAATGCCTCCAAATGGTATTTAATTAACTTCCCGGGGTGAAGAAACCCTTTTTGAGAACTCAGAGTGAGTAAATTGTCCATTTTCATGCACTTTTAACCATTCCATAAATCTTGTGTTTTGGGCCCCTGGAAGCATGAAAATCACTTTAAACATGCTAATTTTAGCTCTAACACTGATGATCCACCTACAAATGTGAACTGGCGTTCAAAAATAAAACATTTGAAAACGGACCATTTTCCACATTTCTGAAGCATGACGTAATGGGGGGGTGTTATCTCTTTTGTCGAAAATCAGCCGTTTTTGCTCTAACATTAAATGCCTCCAAATGGTATTTAATTAACTTCCCGGGGTGAAGAAACCCTTTTTGAGAACTCAGAGTGAGTAAATTGGCCATTTTCATGCACTTTTAACCATTCCATAAATCTTGTGTTTTGGGCCCCTGGAAGCATGAAAATCACTTTAAACATGCTAATTTTAGCTCTAACACTGATGATCCACCTACAAATGTGAACTGACGTTCAAAAATAAAACATTTGAAAACGGACCATTTTCCACATTTCTGAAGCATGACGTAATGGGGGGGGTGTTATCTCTTTTGTCGAAAATGAGCCGTTTTTGCTCGAACATTAAATGCCTCCAAATGGTATTTAATTAACTTCCCGGGGTGAAGAAACCCTTTTTGAGAACTCAGAGTGAGTAAATTGGCCATTTTCATGCACTTTTAACCATTCCATAAATCTTGTGTTTTGGGCCCCTGGAAGCATGAAAATCACTTTAAACATGCTAATTTTAGCTCTAACACTGATGATCCACCTACAAATGTGAACTGACGTTCAAAAATAAAACATTTGAAAACGGACCATTTTCCACATTTCTGAAGCATGACGTAATGGGGGGGTGTTATCTCTTTTGTCGAAAATCAGCCGTTTTTGCTCGAACATTAAATGCCTCCAAATGGTATTTAATTAACTTCCCGAGCCCCTGGAAGCATGAAAATCACTTTAAACATGCTAATTTTAGCTCTAACACTGATGATCCACCTACAAATGTGAACTGACGTTCAAAAATGAAACATTTGAAAACGGACCATTTTCCACATTTCTGAAGCATGACGTAATGGGGGGGGTGTTATCTCTTTTGTCGAAAATCAGCCGTTTTTGCTCTAACATTAAATGCCTCCAAATGGTATTTAATTAACTTCCCGGGGTGAAGAAACCCTTTTTGAGAACTCAGAGTGAGTAAATTGGCCATTTTCATGCACTTTTAACCATTCCATAAATCTTGTGTTTTGGGCCCCTGGAAGCATGAAAATCACTTTAAACATGCTAATTTTAACTCTAACACTGATGATCCACCTACAAATGTGAACTGACGTTCAAAAATAAAACATTTGAAAACGGACCATTTTCCACATTTCTGAAGCATGACGTAATGGGGGGGTGTTATCTCTTTTTGTCGAAAATCAGCCGTTTTTGCTCGAACATTAAATGCCTCCAAATGGTATTTAATTAACTTCCCGAGCCCCTGGAAGCATGAAAATCACTTTAAACATGCTAATTTTAGCTCTAACACTGATGATCCACCTACAAATGTGAACTGACGTTCAAAAATGAAACATTTGAAAACGGACCATTTTCCACATTTCTGAAGCATGACGTAATGGGGGGGGTGTTATCTCTTTTGTCGAAAATCAGCCGTTTTTGCTCGAACATTAAATGCCTCCAAATGGTATTTATTTCACTTCCCGAGCCCCTGGAAGCATGAAAATCCCTTTAAACATGCTAATTTTAGCTCTAACACTGATGATCCACCTACAAATGTGAACTGACGTTCAAAAATAAAACATTTGAAAACGGACCATTTTCCACATTTCTAAAGCATGACGTAAGGGGGGGGTGTTATCTCTTTTGTCGAAAATCAGCCGTTTTTGCTCGAACATTAAATGCCTCCAAATGGTATTTAATTAACTTCCCGAGCCCCTGGAAGCATGAAAATCACTTTAAACATGCTAATTTTAGCTCTAACACTGATGATCCACCTACAAATGTGAACTGACGTTCAAAAATAAAACATTTGAAAACGGACCATTTTCCACATTTCTGAAGCATGACGTAATGGGGGGGTGTTATCTCTTTTGTCGAAAATCAGCCGTTTTTGCTCTAACATTAAATGCCTCCAAATGGTATTTAATTAACTTCCCGGTGTGAAGAAACCCTTTTTGAGAACTCAGAGTGAGTAAATTGATCATTTTCATGCACTTTTAACCATTCCATAAATCTTGTGTTTTGGGCCCCTGGAAGCATGAAAATCACTTTAAACATGCTAATTTTAGCTCTAACACTGATGATCCACCTACAAATGTGAACTGACGTTCAAAAATAAAACATTTGAAAACGGACCATTTTCCACATTTCTGAAGCATGACGTAATGGGGGGGTGTTATCTCTTTTGTCGAAAATCAGCCGTTTTTGCTCTAACATTAAATGCCTCCAAATAGTATTTAATTAACTTCCCGGGGTGAAGAAACCCTTTTTGAGAACTCAGAGTGAGTAAATTGGCCATTTTCATGCACTTTTAACCATCCCATAAATCTTGTGTTTTGGGCCCCTGGAAGCATGAAAATCACTTTAAACATGCTAATTTTAGCTCTAACACTGATGATCCACCTACAAATGTGAACTGACGTTCAAAAATAAAACATTTGAAAACGGACCATTTTCCACATTTCTGAAGCATGACGTAATGGGAGGGTGTTATCTCTTTTGTCGAAAATCAGCAGTTTTTGCTCGAACATTAAATGCCTCCAAATGGTATTTAATTAACTTCCCGAGCCCCTGGAAGCATGAAAATCACTTTAAACATGCTAATTTTAGCTCTAACACTGATGATCCACCTACAAATGTGAACTGACGTTCAAAAATAAAACATTTGAAAACGGACCATTTTCCACATTTCTGAAGCATGACGTAATGGGGGGGTGTTATCTCTTTTGTCGAAAATCAGCCATTTTTGCTCGAACATTAAATGCCTCCAAATGGTATTTAATTAACTTCCCGAGCCCCTGGAAGCATGAAAATCACTTTAAACATGCTAATTTTAGCTCTAACACTGATGTTCCACCTACAAATGTGAACTGACGTTCAAAAATGAAACATTTGAAAACGGACCATTTTCCACATTTCTGAAGCATGACGTAATGGGGGGTGTTATCTCTTTTGTCGAAAATCAGCCGTTTTTGCTCTAACATTAAATGCCTCCAAATGGAATTTAATTAACTTCCCGGGGTGAAGAAACCCTTTTTGAGAACTCAGAGTGAGTAAATTGGCCATTTTCATGCACTTTTAACCATTCCATAAATCTTGTGTTTTGGGCCCCTGGAAGCATGAAAATCACTTTAAACATGCTAATTTTAGCTCTAACACTGATGATCCACCTACAAATGTGAACTGACGTTCAAAAATGAAACATTTGAAAACGGACCATTTTCCACATTTCTGAAGCATGACGTAATGGGGGGGTGTTATCTCTTTTGTCGAAAATCAGCCGTTTTTGCTCGAACATTAAATGCCTCCAAATGGTATTTAATTAACTTCCGGGGGTGAAGAAACCCTTTTTGAGAACTCAGAGTGAGTAAATTGGCCATTTTCATGCACTTTTAACCATTCCATAAATCTTGTGTTTTGGGCCCCTGGAAGCATGAAAATCACTTTAAACATGCTAATTTTAGCTCTAACACTGATGATCCACCTACAAATGTGAACTGACGTTCAAAAATAAAACATTTGAAAACGGACCATTTTCCACATTTCTGAAGCATGACGTAATGGGGGGGTGTTATCTCTTTTGTCGAAAATCAGCCGTTTTTGCTCTAACATTAAATGCCTCCAAATGGTATTTAATTAACTTCCCGGGGTGAAGAAACCCTTTTTGAGAACTCAGAGTGAGTAAATTGGCCATTTTCATGCACTTTTAACCATTCCATAAATCTTGTGTTTTGGGCCCCTGGAAGCATGAAAATCACTTTAAACATGCTAATTTTAGCTCTAACACTGATGATCCACCTACAAATGTGAACTGGCGTTCAAAAATAAAACATTTGAAAACGGACCATTTTCCACATTTCTGAAGCATGACGTAATGGGGGGGTGTTATCTCTTTTGTCGAAAATCAGCCGTTTTTGCTATAACATTAAATGCCTCCAAATGGTATTTAATTAACTTCCCGGGGTGAAGAAACCCTTTTTGAGAACTCAGAGTGAGTAAATTGGCCATTTTCATGCACTTTTAACCATTCCATAAATCTTGTGTTTTGGGCCCCTGGAAGCATGAAAATCACTTTAAACATGCTAATTTTAGCTCTAACACTGATGATCCGCCTACAAATGTGAACTGACGTTCAAAAATAAAACATTTGAAAACGGACCATTTTCCACATTTCTGAAGCATGACGTAATGGGGGGGTGTTATCTCTTTTGTCGAAAATCAGCCGTTTTTGCTCGAACATTAAATGCCTCCAAATGGTATTTAATTAACTTCCCGAGCCCCTGGAAGCATGAAAATCAGTTTACACATGCTAATTTTAGCTCTAACACTGATGATCCACCTACAAATGTGAACTGACGTTCAAAAATAAAACATTTGAAAACGGACCATTTTCCACATTTCTGAAGCATGACGTAATGGGGGGGTGTTATCTCTTTTGTCGAAAATCAGCCGTTTTTGCTCGAACATTAAATGCCTCCAAATGGTATTTAATTAACTTCCCGAGCCCCTGGAAGCATGAAAATCACTTTAAACATGCTAATTTTAGCTCTAACACTGATGATCCACCTACAAATGTGAATTGACGTTCAAAAATGAAACATTTGAAAACGGACCATTTTCCACATTTCTGAAGCATGACGTAATGGGGGGGTGTTATCTCTTTTGTCGAAAATCAGCCGTTTTTGCTCTAACATTAAATGCCTCCAAATGGTATTTAATTAACTTCCCGGGGTGAAGAAACCCTTTTTGAGAACTCAGAGTGAGTAAATTGGCCATTTTCATGCACTTTTAACCATTCCATAAATCTTGTGTTTTCGGCCCCTGGAAGCATGAAAATCACTTTAAACATGCTAATTTTAGCTCTAACACTGATGATCCACCTACAAATGTGAACTGACGTTCAAAAATAAAACATTTGAAAACGGACCATTTTCCACATTTCTGAAGCATGACGTAATGGGGGGGTGTTATCTCTTTTGTCGAAAATCAGCCGTTTTTGCTCGAACATTAAATGCCTCCAAATGGTATTTAATTAACTTCCGGGGGTGAAGAAACCCTTTTTGAGAACTCAGAGTGAGTAAATTGGCCATTTTCATGCACTTTTAACCATTCCATAAATCTTGTGTTTTGGGCCCCTGGAAGCATGAAAATCACTTTAAACATGCTAATTTTAGCTCTAACACTGATGATCCACCTACAAATGTGAACTGACGTTCAAAAATAAAACATTTGAAAACGGACCATTTTCCACATTTCTGAAGCATGACGTAATGGGGGGGTGTTATCTCTTTTGTCGAAAATCAGCCGTTTTTGCTCTAACATTAAATGCCTCCAAATGGTATTTAATTAACTTCCCGGGGTGAAGAAACCCTTTTTGAGAACTCAGAGTGAGTATATTGGCCATTTTCATGCACTTTTAACCATTCCATAAATCTTGTGTTTTGGGCCCCTGGAAGCATGAAAATCACTTTAAACATGCTAATTTTAGCTCTAACACTGATGATCCACCTACAAATGTGAACTGGCGTTCAAAAATAAAACATTTGAAAACGGACCATTTTCCACATTTCTGAAGCATGACGTAATGGGGGGGTGTTATCTCTTTTGTCGAAAATCAGCCGTTTTTGCTCTAACATTAAATGCCTCCAAATGGTATTTAATTAACTTCCCGGGGTGAAGAAACCCTTTTTGAGAACTCAGAGTGAGTAAATTGGCCATTTTCATGCACTTTTAACCATTCCATAAATCTTGTGTTTTGGGCCCCTGGAAGCATGAAAATCACTTTAAACATGCTAATTTTAGCTCTAACACTGATGATCCACCTACAAATGTGAACTGACGTTCAAAAATAAAACATTTGAAAACGGACCATTTTCCACATTTCTGAAGCATGACGTAATGGGGGGGTGTTATCTCTTTTGTCGAAAATCAGCCGTTTTTGCTCGAACATTAAATGCCTCCAAATGGTATTTAATTAACTTCCCGAGCCCCTGGAAGCATGAAAATAACTTTAAACATGCTAATTTTAGCTCTAACACTGATGATCCACCTACAAATGTGAACTGACGTTCAAAAATAAAACATTTGAAAACGGACCATTTTCCACATTTCTGAAGCATGACGTAATGGGGGGGTGTTATCTCTTTTGTCGAAAATCAGCCGTTTTTGCTCGAACATTAAATGCCTCCAAATGGTATTTAATTAACTTCCCGAGCCCCTGGAAGCATGAAAATCACTTTAAACATGCTAATTTTAGCTCTAACACTGATGATCCACCTACAAATGTGAATTGACGTTCAAAAATGAAACATTTGAAAACGGACCATTTTCCACATTTCTGAAGCATGACGTAATGGGGGGGTGTTATCTCTTTTGTCAAAAATCAGCCATTTTTGCTCTAACATTAAATGCCTCCAAATGGTATTTAATTAACTTCCCGGGGTGAAGAAACCCTTTTTGAGAACTCAGAGTGAGTAAATTGGCCATTTTCATGCACTTTTAACCATTCCATAAATCTTGTGTTTTGGGCCCCTGGAAGCATGAAAATCACTTTAAACATGCTAATTTTAGCTCTAACACTGATGATCCACCTACAAATGTGAACTGACGTTCAAAAATAAAACATTTGAAAACGGACCATTTTCCACATTTCTGAAGCATGACGTAATGGGGGGGTGTTATCTCTTTTGTCGAAAATCAGCCGTTTTTGCTCGAACATTAAATGCCTCCAAATGGTATTTAATTAACTTCCGGGGGTGAAGAAACCCTTTTTGAGAACTCAGAGTGAGTAAATTGGCCATTTTCATGCACTTTTAACCATTCCATAAATCTTGTGTTTTGGGCCCCTGGAAGCATGAAAATCACTTTAAACATGCTAATTTTAGCTCTAACACTGATGATCCACCTACAAATGTGAACTGACGTTCAAAAATAAAACATTTGAAAACGGACCATTTTCCACATTTCTGAAGCATGACGTAATGGGGGGGTGTTATCTCTTTTGTCGAAAATCAGCCGTTTTTGCTCTAACATTAAATGCCTCCAAATGGTATTTAATTAACTTCCCGGGGTGAAGAAACCCTTTTTGAGAACTCAGAGTGAGTAAATGGCCATTTTCATGCACTTTTAACCATTCCATAAATCTTGTGTTTTGGGCCCCTGGAAGCATGAAAATCACTTTAAACATGCTAATTTTAGCTCTAACACTGATGATCCACCTACAAATGTGAACTGGCGTTCAAAAATAAAACATTTGAAAACGGACCATTTTCCACATTTCTGAAGCATGACGTAATGGGGGGGTGTTATCTCTTTTGTCGAAAATCAGCCGTTTTTGCTCTAACATTAAATGCCTCCAAATGGTATTTAATTTACTTCCCGGGGTGAAGAAACCCTTTTTGAGAACTCAGAGTGAGTAAATTGGCCATTTTCATGCACTTTTAACCATTCCATAAATCTTGTGTTTTGGGCCCCTGGAAGCATGAAAATCACTTTAAACATGCTAATTTTAGCTCTAACACTGATGATCCACCTACAAATGTGAACTGACGTTCAAAAATAAAACATTTGAAAACGGACCATTTTCCACATTTCTGAAGCATGACGTAATGGGGGGGTGTTATCTCTTTTGTCGAAAATCAGCCGTTTTTGCTCGAACATTAAATGCCTCCAAATGGTATTTAATTAACTTCCCGAGCCCCTGGAAGCATGAAAATCACTTTAAACATGCTAATTTTAGCTCTAACACTGATGATCCACCTACAAATGTGAATTGACGTTCAAAAATGAAACATTTGAAAACGGACCATTTTCCACATTTCTGAAGCATGACGTAATGGGGGGGTGTTATCTCTTTTGTCGAAAATCAGCCGTTTTTGCTCTAACATTAAATGCCTCCAAATGGTATTTAATTAACTTCCCGGGGTGAAGAAACCCTTTTTGAGAACTCAGAGTGAGTAAATTGGCCATTTTCATGCACTTTTAACCATTCCATAAATCTTGTGTTTTGGGTCCCTGGAAGCATGAAAATCACTTTAAACATGCTAATTTTAGCTCTAACACTGATGATCCACCTACAAATGTGAACTGACGTTCAAAAATAAAACATTTGAAAATGGACCATTTTCCACATTTCTGAAGCATGACGTAATGGGGGGGTGTTATCTCTTTTGTCGAAAATCAGCCGTTTTTGCTCTAACATTAAATGCCTCCAAATGGTATTTAATTAACTTCCCGGGGTGAAGAAACCCTTTTTGAGAACTCAGAGTGAGTAAATTGGCCATTTTCATGCACTTTTAACCATTCCATAAATCTTGTGTTTTGGGCCCCTGGAAGCATGAAAATCACTTTAAACATGCTAATTTTAGCTCTAACACTGATGATCCACCTACAAATGTGAACTGACATTCAAAAATGAAACATTTGAAAACGGACCATTTTCCACATTTCTGAAGCATGACGTAATGGGGGGGTGTTATCTCTTTTGTCGAAAATCAGCCGTTTTTGCTCTAACATTAAATGCCTCCAAATGGTATTTAATTATCTTCCCGGGGTGAAGAAACCCTTTTTGAGAACTCAGAGTGAGTAAATTGGCCATTTTCATGCACTTTTAACCATTCCATATATCTTGTGTTTTGGGCCCCTGGAAGCATGAAAATCACTTTAAACATGCTAATTTTAGCTCTAACACTGATAATCCACCTACAAATGTGAACTGACGTTCAAAAATAAAACATTTGAAAACGGACCATTTTCCACATTTCTGAAGCATGACGTAATGGGGGGGTGTTATCTCTTTTGTCGAAAATCAGCCGTTTTTGCTCTAACATTAAATGCCTCCAAATGGTATTTAATTAACTTCCCGGGGTGAAGAAACCCTTTTTGAGAACTCAGAGTGAGTAAATTGGCCATTTTCATGCACTTTTAACCATTCCATAAATCTTGTGTTTTGGGCCCCTGGAAGCATGAAAATCACTTTAAACATGCTAATTTTAGCTCTAACACTGATGATCCACCTACAAATGTGAACTGACGTTCAAAAATAAAACATTTGAAAACGGACCATTTTCCACATTTCTGAAGCATGACGTAATGGGGGGGTGTTATCTCTTTTGTCGAAAATCAGCCGTTTTTGCTCTAACATTAAATGCCTCCAAATGGTATTTAATTAACTTCCCGGGGTGAAGAAACCCTTTTTGAGAACTCAGAGTGAGTAAATTGGCCATTTTCATGCACTTTTAACCATTCCATAAATCTTGTGTTTTGGGCCCCTGGAAGCATGAAAATCACTTTAAACATGCTAATTTTAGCTCTAACACTGATGATCCACCTACAAATGTGAACTGACGTTCAAAAATAAAACATTTGAAAACGGACCATTTTCCACATTTCTGAAGCATGACGTAATGGGGGGGTGTTATCTCTTTTGTCGAAAATCAGCCGTTTTTGCTCGAACATTAAATGCCTCCAAATGGTATTTAATTAACTTCCCGAGCCCCTGGAAGCATGAAAATCACTTTAAACATGCTAATTTTAGCTCTAACACTGATGATCCACCTACAAATGTGAACTGACGTTCAAAAATAAAACATTTGAAAACGGGCCATTTTCCACATTTCTGAAGCATGACGTAATGGGGGGGTGTTATCTCTTTTGTCGAAAATCAGCCGTTTTTGCTCGAACATTAAATGCCTCCAAATGGTATTTAATTAACTTCCCGAGCCCCTGGAAGCATGAAAATCACTTTAAACATGCTAATTTTAGCTCTAACACTGATGATCCACCTACAAATGTGAACTGACGTTCAAAAATAAAACATTTGAAAACGGACCATTTTCCAAATTTCTGAAGCATGACGTAATGGGGGGGTGTTATCTCTTTTGTGGAAAATCAGCCGTTTTTGCTCGAACATTAAATGCCTCCAAATGGTATTTATTAAACTTCCCGAGCCCCTGGAAGCATGAAAATCACTTTAAACATGCTAATTTTAGCTCTAACACTGATGATCCACCTACAAATGTGAACTGACGTTCAAAAATAAAACATTTGAAAACGGACCATTTTCCACATTTCTGAAGCATGACGTAATGGGGGGGTGTTATCTCTTTTGTCGAAAATCAGCCGTTTTTGCTCGAACATTAAATGCCTCCAAATGGTATTTAATTAACTTCCCGAGCCCCTGGAAGCATGAAAATCACTTTAAACATGCTAATTTTAGCTCTAACACTGATGATCCACCTACAAATGTGAACTGACGTTCAAAAATAAAACATTTGAAAACGGACCATTTTCCACATTTCTGAAGCATGACGTAATGGGGGGGTGTTATCTCTTTTGTCAAAAATCAGCCGTTTTTGCTCGAACATTAAATGCCTCCAAATGGTATTTAATTAACTTCCCGAGCCCCTGGAAGCATGAAAATCACTTTAAACATGCTAATTTTAGCTCTAACACTGATGATCCACCTACAAATGTGAACTGACGTTCAAAAATGAAACATTTGAAAACGGACCATTTTCCACATTTCTGAAGCATGACGTAATGGGGGGGTGTTATCTCTTTTGTCGAAAATCAGCCGTTTTTGCTCTAACATTAAATGCCTCCAAATGGTATTTAATTAACTTCCCGGGGTGAAGAAACCCTTTTTGAGAACTCAGAGTGAGTAAATTGGCCATTTTCATGCACTTTTAACCATTCCATAAATCTTGTGTTTTGGGCCCCTGGAAGCATGAAAATCACTTTAAACATGCTAATTTTAGCTCTAACACTGATGATCCACCTACAAATGTGAACTGACGTTCAAAAATAAAACATTTGAAAACGGACCATTTTCCACATTTCTGAAGCATTTATTTATTTATTTATTTTTGTGATTTGTTGAGCGCGGCGAATACCCGTGGGCGTCTCGGCGCTAATTGATTCCATTAAAAACCCTGATCGCTCATGACAGGCTGTATTGGACTACTGATCGAAAAGCCAGGTTTTCAATAACTTTCGAAATTGCATAAGTGAAGGGGAGGACTTGATGCAGATCGGCAGGGAATTCCAGAGCTTTGAGGCCGCAACTAGAAAGCGACGGTCTCCCCAAGATACTGTCTTGGATCGAGGTACCACTAGATGATTCAAAGTGGTGGATCGAAGCATTCTGGTTGGTTTATAGGGTATCAGATTTGCCTTAAAGAATTGGGGAGCTTGGTCATGTAATGCTTTATACACTATGCATAGAGATTTAAATTTTATGCGGTTGCGGATTGTTAGCCAGTGATAGTTTTTAAGTGTGTCTGATACTGAGGAAAATTTAGGTGTTCCTGAAAGGAGCCGTGCTGCGGCATTCTGTAATGACTGAAGTTTATTTATAATCCTGGTTTGGGCATTTAAAAATAGCCCGTTGCAGTAGTCAAGAGAAGTTAACACTAGCGAGCTAACTAGTGTTTTTGCAGCAGTAGCTGGTAGAAAAGGAAGGACCTTCCTAATCAGCCTCAGTTTATGGTGGGCTGTTGCCGCTACCTTGTTAGCATGTGCCATAAAGTTGAGGTCCACATCAAAGGTTACTCCTAAGTTCCTGACCTTGGGTGTTGATTTTGGAGGCTCACCCATTTCCGATGGCCACCAAGTTGATGACCAATCGGGTCTGAGGGGTCCAAAAATTAGCACTTCCGTCTTTCCGGAGTTTAGCTTGAGACAGTTGCAAGCCATCCACTCACTGATTGCGAGCATTCCGCGCCGAAATCGGTCAGCCACCTCAGGTCCATTATCTTTAATACCCAGAACCAGCTGGGTATCGTCTGCGTAAGAGGTTATGCTCATCCCATATGCCTTGATGACGTTGGCAAGGTCCGACACATAGATGTTAAAAAGTGTCGGACTTAGGGATGAGCCTTGAGGAACCCCACATGGTAATGACAGATTAATGGATTGGTGAGGGCCAATGGTGACAGCTTGTGATCTGTCAGCTAGGAATGAGGCAATCAGTTTGCTCGCCGATTGGTGGATGCCCATCTTTTCGACACGGTCGATTAGAGTGTTGTGGTCGACCGTGTCGAACGCCGCCGACAGGTCCAACATGACCAGGACCGCTGTTCCACCAAGATCTCGGATGGTCCTAATGTCGTCCGCAGCCTTGATTAAGGCGGTTTCGGTGCTGTGGTGTTTTCGAAAGCCAAATTGTGAGTCATCCAGTAGATGGTGTGTCTCGATGTACTCAACCAGCTGTTGATTCATGGCCTTTTCGACCACTTTGGCTAAGAATGGTAGGCTTGCTATTGGTCTGTAGTTCTTTGGATCTGTCTTGTCCAAGCTGGCTTTCTTTAACAGTGGCTTCACAATTGTATTTTTAAGGGATTCTGGAAAGATTCCAGAGCCTAATATTGTGTTACAGACTGAAGTTATCATCGGAATGAGAGTATTCATCACTGGAGGGAGGACCGAGAAAGGACATGGATCCAGTATGGATCCTGTCTTAATGGAGGAGACTATGTTTGTGGTTTGTTCCATGGTCAGAAGTTTAAAACTCGTGAATTCATAGTCCAGTACTGACTTAGAGGGAGACGAGTTTGAGGGGTTAGAAGAGAAAGCCTGATAGATGTCATTGACTTTGGAATAAAAGAAATTAGCCAATTCATCACAAAAGGATTGAGAGACAGGCGGGGTAAGATCTGGGGCGTTGACGTAATGGGGGGGTGTTATCTCTTTTGTCGAAAATCAGCCGTTTTTGCTCTAACATTAAATGCCTCCAAATGGTATTTAATTAACTTCCCGGGGTGAAGAAACCCTTTTTGAGAACTCAGAGTGAGTAAATTGGCCATTTTCATGCACTTTTAACCATTCCATAAATCTTGTGTTTTGGGCCCCTGGAAGCATGAAAATCACTTTAAACATGCTAATTTTAGCTCTAACACTGATGATCCACCTACAAATGTGAACTGACGTTCAAAAATAAAACATTTGAAAACGGACCATTTTCCACATTTCTGAAGCATGACGTAATGGGGGGGTGTTATCTCTTTTGTCGAAAATCAGCCGTTTTTGCTCGAACATTAAATGCCTCCAAATGGTATTTAATTAACTTCCCGGGGTGAAGAAACCCTTTTTGAGAACTCAGAGTGAGTAAATTGGCCATTTTCATGCACTTTTAACCATTCCATAAATCTTCTGTTTTGGGCCCCTGGAAGCATGAAAATCACTTTAAACATGCTAATTTTAGCTCTAACACTGATGATCCACCTACAAATGTGAACTGACGTTCAAAAATGAAACATTTGAAAACTGACCATTTTCCACATTTCTGAAGCATGACGTAATGGGGGGGTGTTATCTCTTTTGTCGAAAATCAGCCGTTTTTGCTCTAACATTAAATGCCTCCAAATGGTATTTAATTAACTTCCCGGGGTGAAGAAACCCTTTTTGAGAACTCAGAGTGAGTAAATTGGCCATTTTCATGCACTTTTAACCATTCCATAAATCTTGTGTTTTGGGCCCCTGGAAGCATGAAAATCACTTTAAACATGCTAATTTTAGCTCTAACACTGATGATCCACCTACAAATGTGAACTGACGTTCAAAAATAAAACATTTGAAAACGGACCATTTTCCACATTTCTGAAGCATGACGTAATGGGGGGGTGTTATCTCTTTTGTCGAAAATCAGCCGTTTTTGATCTAACATTAAATGCCTCCAAATGGTATTTAATTAACTTCCCGGGGTGAAGAAACCCTTTTTGAGAACTCAGAGTGAGTAAATTGGCCATTTTCATGCACTTTTAACCATTCCATAAATCTTGTGTTTTGGGCCCCTGGAAGCATGAAAATCACTTTAAACATGCTAATTTTAGCTCTAACACTGATGATCCACCTACAAATGTGAACTGACGTTCAAAAATAAAACATTTGAAAACGGACCATTTTCCACATTTCTGAAGCATGACGTAATGGGGGGGTGTTATCTATTTTGTCGAAAATCAGCCGTTTTTGCTCGAACATTAAATGCCTCCAAATGGTATTTAATTAACTTCCCGAGCCCCTGGAAGCATGAAAATCACTTTAAACATGCTAATTTTAGCTCTAACACTGATGATCCACCTACAAATGTGAACTGACGTTCAAAAATAAAACATTTGAAAACGGACCATTTTCCACATTTCTGAAGCATGACGTAATGGGGGGGTGTTATCTCTTTTGTCGAAAATCAGCCGTTTTTGCTCGAACATTAAATGCCTCCAAATGGTATTTAATTAACTTCCCGAGCCCCTGGAAGCATGAAAATCACTTTAAACATGCTAATTTGAGCTCTAACACTGATGATCCACCTACAAATGTGAACTGACGTTCAAAAATAAAACATTTGAAAACGGACCATTTTCCACATTTCTGAAGCATGACGTAATGGGGGGGTGTTATCTCTTTTGTGGAAAATCAGCCGTTTTTGCTCGAACATTAAATGCCTCCAAATGGTATTTATTTCACTTCCCGAGCCCCTGGAAGCATGAAAATCACTTTAAACATGCTAATTTTAGCTCTAACACTGATGATCCACCTACAAATGTGAACTGACGTTCAAAAATAAAACATTTGAAAACGGACCATTTTCCACATTTCTGAAGCATGACGTAATGGGGGGGTGTTATCTCTTTTGTGGAAAATCAACCTTTTTTGCTCGAACATTAAATGCCTCCAAACGGTATTTATTTCACTTCCCGAGCCCCTGGAAGCATGAAAATCAATTTAAACATGCTAATTTTAGCTCTAACACTGATGATCCACCTACAAATGTGAACTGACGTTCAAAAATAAAACATTTGAAAACGGACCATTTTCCACCTTTCTGAAGCATGACGTAATGGGGGGGTGTTATCTCTTTTGTCGAAAATCAGCCGTTTTTGCTCGAACATTAAATGCCTCCAAATGGTATTTAATTAACTTCCCGAGCCCCTGGAAGCATGAAAATCACTTTAAACATGCTAATTTTAGCTCTAACACTGATGATCCACCTACAAATGTGAACTGACGTTCAAAAATAAAACATTTGAAAACGGACCATTTTCCACATTTCTGAAGCATGACGTAATGGGGGGGTGTTATCTCTTTTGTGGAAAATCAGCCTTTTTTGCTCGAACATTAAATGCCTCGAAATGGTATTTAATTAACTTCCCGAGCCCCTGGAAGCATGAAAATCACTTTAAACATGCTAATTTTAGCTCTAACACTGATGATCCACCTACAAATGTGAACTGACGTTCAAAAATAAAACATTTGAAAACGACCATTTTCCACATTTCTGAAGCATGACGTAATGGGGGGGTGTTATCTCTTTTGTCGAAAATCAGCCGTTTTTGCTCGAACATTAAATGCCTCCAAATGGTATTTAATTAACTTCCCGAGCCCCTGGAAGCATGAAAATCACTTTAAACATGCTAATTTTAGCTCTAACACTGATGATCCACCTACAAATGTGAACTGACGTTCAAAAATAAAACATTTGAAAACGGACCATTTTCCACATTTCTGAAGCATGACGTAATGGGGGGGTGTTATCTCTTTTGTGGAAAATCAGCCTTTTTTGCTCGAACATTAAATGCCTCCAAATGGTATTTATTTCACTTCCCGTGCCCCTGGAAGCATGAAAATCACTTTAAACATGCTAATTTTAGCTCTAACACTGATGATCCACCTACAAATGTGAACTGACGTTCAAAAATAAAACATTTGAAAACGGACCATTTTCCACATTTCTGAAGCATGACGTAATGGGGGGGTGTTATCTCTTTTGTCGAAAATCAGCCGTTTTTGTTCGAACATTAAATGCCTCCAAATGGTATTTATTTCACTTCCCGAGCCCCTGGAAGCATGAAAATCACTTTAAACATGCTAATTTTAGCTCTAACACTGATGATCCACCTACAAATGTGAACTGACGTTCAAAAATAAAACATTTGAAAACGGACCATTTTCCACATTTCTGAAGCATGACGTAATGGGGGGGTGTTATCTCTTTTGTCGAAAATCAGCCGTTTTTGCTCGAACATTAAATGCCTCCAAATGGTATTTAATTAACTTCCCGAGCCCCTGGAAGCATGAAAATCACTTTAAACATGCTAATTTTAGCTCTAACACTGATGATCCACCTACAAATGTGAACTGACGTTCAAAAATAAAACATTTGAAAACGGACCATTTTCCACATTTCTGAAGCATGACGTAATGGGGGGGTGTTATCTCTTTTGTCGAAAATCAGCCGTTTTTGCTCGAACATTAAATGCCTCCAAATGGTATTTAATTAACTTCCCGAGCCCCTGGAAGCATGAAAATCACTTTAAACATGCTAATTTTAGCTCTAACACTGATGATCCACCTACAAATGTGAACTGACGTTCAAAAATAAAACATTTGAAAACGGACCATTTTCCACATTTCTGAAGCATGACGTAATGGGGGGGTGTTATCTCTTTTGTCGAAAATCAGCCGTTTTTGCTCGAACATTAAATGCCTCCAAATGGTATTTAATTAACTTCCCGGGGTGAAGAAACCCTTTTTGAGAACTCAGAGTGAGTAAATTGGCCATTTTCATGCACTTTTAACCATTCCATAAATCTTGTGTTTTGGGCCCCTGGAAGCATGAAAATCACTTTAAACATGCTAATTTTAGCTCTAACACTGATGATCCACCTACAAATGTGAACTGACGTTCAAAAATAAAACATTTGAAAACGGACCATTTTCCACATTTCTGAAGCATGACGTAATGGGGGGGTGTTATCTCTTTTGTCGAAAATCAGCCGTTTTTGCTCTAACATTAAATGCCTCCAAATGGTATTTAATTAACTTCCCGGGGTGAAGAAACCCTTTTTGAGAACTCAGAGTGAGTAAATTGGCCATTTTCATGCACTTTTAACCAGTCCATAAATCTTGTGTTTTGGGCCCCTGGAAGCATGAAAATCACTTTAAACATGCTAATTTTAGCTCTAACACTGATGATCCACCTACAAATGTGAACTGACGTTCAAAAATAAAACATTTGAAAACGGACCATTTTCCACATTTCTGAAGCATGACGTAATGGGGGGGTGTTATCTCTTTTGTCGAAAATCAGCCGTTTTTGCTCGAACATTAAATGCCTCCAAATGGTATTTAATTAACTTCCCGAGCCCCTGGAAGCATGAAAATCACTTTAAACATGCTAATTTTAGCTCTAACACTGATGATCCACCTACAAATGTGAACTGACGTTCAAAAATGAAACATTTGAAAACGGACCATTTTCCACATTTCTGAAGCATGACGTAATGGGGGGGTGTTATCTCTTTTGTCGAAAATCTGCCGTTTTTGCTCGAACATTAAATGCCTCCAAATGGTATTTAATTAACTTCCCGGGGTGAAGAAACCCTTTTTGAGAACTCAGAGTGAGTAAATTGGCCATTTTCATGCACTTTTAACCATTCCATAAATCTTGTGTTTTGGGCCCCTGGAAGCATGAAAATCACTTTAAACATGCTAATTTTAGCTCTAACACTGATGATCCACCTACAAATGTGAACTGACGTTCAAAAATAAAACATTTGAAAACGGACCATTTTCCACATTTCTGAAGCATGACGTAATGGGGGGGTGTTATCTCTTTTGTCGAAAATCAGCAGTTTTTGCTCTAACATTAAATGCCTCCAAATGGTATTTAATTAACTTCCCGGGGTGAAGAAACCCTTTTTGAGAACTCAGAGTGAGTAAATAGGCCATTTTCATGCACTTTTAACCATTCCATAAATCTTGTGTTTTGGGCCCCTGGAAGCATGAAAATCACTTTAAACATGCTAATTTTAGCTCTAACACTGATGATCCACCTACAAATGTGAACTGACATTCAAAAATAAAACATTTGAAAACGGACCATTTTCCACATTTCTGAAGCATGACGTAATGGGGGGGTGTTATCTCTTTGGTGGAAAATCAGCCTTTTTTGCTCGAACATTAAATGCCTCCAAATGGTATTTATTTCACTTCCCGAGCCCCTGGAAGCATGAAAATCACTTTAAACATGCTAATTTTAGCTCTAACACTGATGATCCACCTACAAATGTGAACTGACGTTCAAAAATAAAACATTTGAAAACGGATCATTTTCCACATTTCTGAAGCATGACGTAATGGGGGGGTGTTATCTCTTTTGTCGAAAATCTGCCGTTTTTGCTCGAACATTAAATGCCTCCAAATGGTATTTAATTAACTTCCCGGGGTGAAGAAACCCTTTTTGAGAACTCAGAGTGAGTAAATTGGCCATTTTCATGCACTTTTAACCATTCCATAAATCTTGTGTTTTGGGCCCCTGGAAGCATGAAAATCACTTTAAACATGCTAATTTTAGCTCTAACACTGATGATCCACCTACAAATGTGAACTGACGTTCAAAAATAAAACATTTGAAAACGGACCATTTTCCACATTTCTGAAGCATGACGTAATGGGGGGGTGTTATCTCTTTTGTCGAAAATCAGCCGTTTTTGCTCTAACATTAAATGCCTCCAAATGGTATTTAATTAACTTCCCGGGGTGAAGAAACCCTTTTTGAGAACTCAGAGTGAGTAAATTGGCCATTTTCATGCACTTTTAACCATTCCATAAATCTTGTGTTTTGGGCCCCTGGAAGCATGAAAATCCCTTTAAACATGCTAATTTTAGCTCTAACACTGATGATCCACCTACAAATGTGAACTGACGTTCAAAAATAAAACATTTGAAAACGGACCATTTTCCACATTTTTGAAGCATGACGTAATGGGGGGGTGTTATCTCTTTTGTCGAAAATCAGCCGTTTTTGCTCGAACATTAAATGCCTCCAAATGGTATTTAATTAACTTCTCGAGCCCCTGGAAGCATGAAAATCACTTTAAACATGCTAATTTTAGCTCTAACACTGATGATCCACCTACAAATGTGAACTGACGTTCAAAAATGAAACATTTGAAAACGGACCATTTTCCACATTTCTGAAGCATGACGTAATGGGGGGGTGTTATCACTTTTGTCGAAAATCAGCCGTTTTTGCTCGAACATTAAATGCCTCCAAATGGTATTTAATTAACTTCCCGGGGTGAAGAAACCCTTTTTGAGAACTCAGAGTGAGTAAATTGGCCATTTTCATGCACTTTTAACCATTCCATAAATCTTGTGTTTTGGGCCCCTGGAAGCATGAAAATCACTTTAAACATGCTAATTTTAGCTCTAACACTGATGATCCACCTACAAATGTGAACTGACGTTCAAAAATAAAACATTTGAAAACGGACCATTTTCCACATTTCTGAAGCATGACGTAATGGGGGGGTGTTATCTCTTTTGTCGAAAATCAGCCGTTTTTGCTCGAACATTAAATGCCTCCAAATGGTATTTAATTAACTTCTCGAGCCCCTGGAAGCATGAAAATCACTTTAAACATGCTAATTTTAGCTCTAACACTGATGATCCACCTACAAATGTGAACTGACGTTCAAAAATGAAACATTTGAAAACGGACCATTTTCCACATTTCTGAAGCATGACGTAATGGGGGGGTGTTATCTCTTTTGTTGAAAATCAGCCGTTTTTGCTCGAACATTAAATGCCTCCAAATGGTATTTAATTAACTTCCCGAGCCCCTGGAAGCATGAAAATCACTTTAAACATGCTAATTTTAGCTCTAACACTGATGATCCACCTACAAATGTGAACTGACGTTCAAAAATAAAACATTTGAAAACGGACCATTTTCCAAATTTCTGAAGCATGACGTAATGGGGGGGTGTTATCTCTTTTGTCGAAAATCAGCAGTTTTTGCTCTAACATTAAATGCCTCCAAATGGTATTTAAATAACTTCCCAGGGTGAAGAAACCCTTTTTGAGAACTCAGAGTGAGTAAATTGACCATTTTCATGCACTTTTAACCATTCCATAAATCTTGTGTTTTGGGCCCCTGGAAGCATGAAAATCACTTTAAACATGCTAATTTTAGCTCTAACACTGATGATCCACCTACAAATGTGAACTGACGTTCAAAAATAAAACATTTGAAAACGGACCATTTTCCACATTTCTGAAGCATGACGTAATGGGGGGGTGCTATCTCTTTTGTCGAAAATCAGCCGTTTTTTGCTTGAACATTAAATGCCTCCAAATGGTATTTATTTCACTTCCCGAGCCCCTGGAAGCATGAAAATCACTTTAAACATGCTAATTTTAGCTCTAACACTGATGATCCACCTACAAATGTGAACTGACGTTCAAAAATAAAACATTTGAAAACGGACCATTTTCCACATTTCTGAAGCATGACGTAATGGGGGGGTGTTATCTCTTTTGTGGAAAATCAACCTTTTTTGCTCGAACATTAAATGCCTCCAAACGGTATTTATTTCACTTCCCGAGCCCCTGGAAGCATGAAAATCACTTTAAACATGCTAATTTTAGCTCTAACACTGATGATCCACCTACAAATGTGAACTGACGTTCAAAAATAAAACATTTGAAAACGGACCATTTTCCACCTTTCTGAAGCATGACGTAATGGGGGGGTGTTATCTCTTTTGTCGAAAATCAGCCGTTTTTGCTCGAACATTAAATGCCTCCAAATGGTATTTAATTAACTTCCCGAGCCCCTGGAAGCATGAAAATCACTTTAAACATGCTAATTTTAGCTCTAACACTGATGATCCACCTACAAATGTGAACTGACGTTCAAAAATAAAACATTTGAAAACGGACCATTTTCCACATTTCTGAAGCATGACGTAATGGGGGGGTGTTATCTCTTTTGTGGAAAATCAGCCTTTTTTGCTCGAACATTAAATGCCTCCAAATGGTATTTAATTAACTTCCCGAGCCCCTGGAAGCATGAAAATCACTTTAAACATGCTAATTTTAGCTCTAACACTGATGATCCACCTACAAATGTGAACTGACGTTCAAAAATAAAACATTTGAAAACGACCATTTTCCACATTTCTGAAGCATGACGTAATGGGGGGGTGTTATCTCTTTTGTCGAAAATCAGCCGTTTTTGCTCGAACATTAAATGCCTCCAAATGGTATTTAATTAACTTCCTGAGCCCCTGGAAGCATGAAAATCACTTTAAACATGCTAATTTTAGCTCTAACACTGATGATCCACCTACAAATGTGAACTGACGTTCAAAAATAAAACATTTGAAAACGGACCATTTTCCACATTTCTGAAGCATGACGTAATGGGGGGGTGTTATCTCTTTTGTCGAAAATCAGCCGTTTTTGCTCGAACATTAAATGCCTCCAAATGGTATTTATTTCACTTCCTGTGCCCCTGGAAGCATGAAAATCACTTTAAACATGCTAATTTTAGCTCTAACACTGATGATCCACCTACAAATGTGAACTGACGTTCAAAAATAAAACATTTGAAAACGGACCATTTTCCACATTTCTGAAGCATGACGTAATGGGGGGGTGTTATCTCTTTTGTCGAAAATCAGCCGTTTTTGCTCGAACATTAAATGCCTCCAAATGGTATTTAATTAACTTCCCGAGCCCCTGGAAGCATGAAAATCACTTTAAACATGCTGATTTTAGCTCTAACACTGATGATCCACCTACAAATGTGAACTGACGTTCAAAAATAAAACATTTGAAAACGGACCATTTTCCACATTTCTGAAGCATGACGTAATGGGGGGGTGTTATCTCTTTTGTGGAAAATCAGCCTTTTTTGCTCGAACATTAAATGCCTCCAAATGGTATTTAATTAACTTCCCGAGCCCCTGGAAGCATGAAAATCACTTTAAACATGCTGATTTTAGCTCTAACACTGATGATCCACCTACAAATGTGAACTGACGTTCAAAAATAAAACATTTGAAAACGGACCATTTTCCACATTTCTGAAGCATGACGTAATGGGGGGGTGTTATCTCTTTTGTCGAAAATCAGCCGTTTTTGCTCGAACATTAAATGCCTCCAAATGGTATTTATTTCACTTCCTGTGCCCCTGGAAGCATGAAAATCACTTTAAACATGCTAATTTTAGCTCTAACACTGATGATCCACCTACAAATGTGAACTGACGTTCAAAAATAAAATATTTGAAAACGGACCATTTTCCACATTTCTGAAGCATGACGTAATGGGGGGGTGTTATCTCTTTTGTGGAAAATCAGCCTTTTTTGCTCGAACATTAAATGCCTCCAAATGGTATTTATTTCACTTCCCGAGCCCCTGGAAGCATGAAAATCACTTTAAACATGCTAATTTTAGCTCTAACACTGATGATCCACCTACAAATGTGAACTGACGTTCAAAAATAAAACATTTGAAAAAGGACCATTTTCCACATTTCTGAAGCATGACGTAATGGGGGGGTGTTATCTCTTTTGTCGAAAATCAGCCGTTTTTGCTCGAACATTAAATGCCTCCAAATGGTATTTAATTAACTTCCCGGGGTGAAGAAACCCTTTTTGAGAACTCAGAGTGAGTAAATTGGCCATTTTCATGCACTTTTAACCATTCCATAAATCTTGTGTTTTGGGCCCCTGGAAGCATGAAAATCACTTTAAACATGCTAATTTTAGCTCTAACACTGATGATCCACCTACAAATGTGAACTGACGTTCAAAAATAAAACATTTGAAAACGGACCATTTTCCACATTTCTGAAGCATGACGTAATGGGGGGGTGTTATCTCTTTTGTCGAAAATCAGCCGTTTTTGCTCTAACATTAAATGCCTCCAAATGGTATTTAATTAACTTCCCGGGGTGAAGAAACCCTTTTTGAGAACTCAGAGTGAGTAAATTGGCCATTTTCATGCACTTTTAACCAGTCCATAAATCTTGTGTTTTGGGCCCCTGGAAGCATGAAAATCACTTTAAACATGCTAATTTTAGCTCTAACACTGATGATCCACCTACAAATGTGAACTGACGTTCAAAAATAAAACATTTGAAAACGGACCATTTTCCACATTTCTGAAGCATGACGTAATGGGGGGGTGTTATCTCTTTTGTCGAAAATCAGCCGTTTTTGCTCGAACATTAAATGCCTCCAAATGGTATTTAATTAACTTCCCGAGCCCCTGGAAGCATGAAAATCACTTTAAACATGCTAATTTTAGCTCTAACACTGATGATCCACCTACAAATGTGAACTGACGTTCAAAAATGAAACATTTGAAAACGGACCATTTTCCACATTTCTGAAGCATGACGTAATGGGGGGGTGTTATCTCTTTTGTCGAAAATCAGCCGTTTTTGCTCGAACATTAAATGCCTCCAAATGGTATTTAATTAACTTCCCGGGGTGAAGAAACCCTTTTTGAGAACTCAGAGTGAGTAAATTGGCCATTTTCATGCACTTTTAACCATTCCATAAATCTTGTGTTTTGGGCCCCTGGAAGCATGAAAATCACTTTAAACATGCTAATTTTAGCTCTAACACTGATGATCCACCTACAAATGTGAACTGACGTTCAAAAATAAAACATTTGAAAACGGACCATTTTCCACATTTCTGAAGCATGACGTAATGGGGGGGTGTTATCTCTTTTGTCGAAAATCAGCCGTTTTTGCTCGAACATTAAATGCCTCCAAATGGTATTTAATTAACTTCCCGGGGTGAAGAAACCCTTTTTGAGAACTCAGAGTGAGTAAATTGGCCATTTTCATGCACTTTTAACCATTCCATAAATCTTGTGTTTTGGGCCCCTGGAAGCATGAAAATCACTTTAAACATGCTAATTTTAGCTCTAACACTGATGATCCACCTACAAATGTGAACTGACGTTCAAAAATAAAACATTTGAAAACGGACCATTTTCCACATTTCTGAAGCATGACGTAATGAGGGGGTGTTATCTCTTTTGTCGAAAATCAGCCGTTTTTGCTCTAACATTAAATGCCTCCAAATGGTATTTAATTAACTTCCCGGGGTGAAGAAACCCTTTTTGAGAACTCAGAGTGAGTAAATTGGCCATTTTCATGCACTTTTAACCATTCCATAAATCTTGTGTTTTGGGCCCCTGGAAGCATGAAAATCACTTTAAACATGCTAATTTTAGCTCTAACACTGATGATCCACCTACAAATGTGAACTGACGTTCAAAAATAAAACATTTGAAAACGGACCATTTTCCACATTTCTGAAGCATGACGTAATGGGGGGGTGTTATCTCTTTTGTCGAAAATCAGCCGTTTTTGCTCGAACATTAAATGGTTCCAAATGGTATTTAATTAACTTCTCGAGCCCCTGGAAGCATGAAAATCACTTTAAACATGCTAATTTTAGCTCTAACACTGATGATCCACCTACAAATGTGAACTGACGTTCAAAAATGAAACATTTGAAAACGGACCATTTTCCACATTTCTGAAGCATGACGTAATGGGGGGGTGTTATCTCTTTTGTCGAAAATCAGCCGTTTTTGCTCGAACATTAAATGCCTCCAAATGGTATTTAATTAACTTCCCGAGCCCCTGGAAGCATGAAAATCACTTTAAACATGCTAATTTTAGCTCTAACACTGATGATCCACCTACAAATGTGAACTGACGTTCAAAAATAAAACATTTGAAAACGGACCATTTTCCACATTTCTGAAGCATGACGTAATGGGGGGGTGTTATCTCTTTTGTGGAAAATCAGCCTTTTTTGCTCGAACATTAAATGCCTCCAAATGGTATTTAATTAACTTCCCGAGCCCCTGGAAGCATGAAAATCACTTTAAACATGCTAATTTTAGCTCTAACACTGATGATCCACCTACAAATGTGAACTGACGTTCAAAAATAAAACATTTGAAAACGACCATTTTCCACATTTCTGAAGCATGACGTAATGGGGGGGTGTTATCTCTTTTGTCGAAAATCAGCCGTTTTTGCTCGAACATTAAATGCCTCCAAATGGTATTTAATTAACTTCCCGAGCCCCTGGAAGCATGAAAATCACTTTAAACATGCTAATTTTAGCTCTAACACTGATGATCCACCTACAAATGTGAACTGACGTTCAAAAATAAAACATTTGAAAACGGACCATTTTCCACATTTCTGAAGCATGACGTAATGGGGGGTGTTATCTCTTTTGTGGAAAATCAGCCTTTTTTGCTCGAACATTAAATGCCTCCAAATGGTATTTATTTCACTTCCCGTGCCCCTGGAAGCATGAAAATCACTTTAAACATGCAAATTTTAGCTCTAACACTGATGATCCACCTACAAATGTGAACTGACGTTCAAAAATAAAACATTTGAAAACGGACCATTTTCCACATTTCTGAAGCATGACGTAATGGGGGGGTGTTATCTCTTTTGTCGAAAATCAGCCGTTTTTGCTCGAACATTAAATGCCTCCAAATGGTATTTATTTCACTTCCCGAGCCCCTGGAAGCATGAAAATCACTTTAAACATGCTAATTTTAGCTCAAACACTGATGATCCACCTACAAATGTGAACTGACGTTCAAAAATAAAACATTTGAAAACGGACCATTTTCCACATTTCTGAAGCATGACGTAATGGGGGGGTGTTATCTCTTTTGTGGAAAATCAGCCTTTTTTGCTCGAACATTAAATGCCTCCAAATGGTATTTAATTAACTTCCCGAGCCCCTGGAAGCATGAAAATCGGTATTTATTTCACTTCCTGTGCCCCTGGAAGCATGAAAATCACTTTAAACATGCTAATTTTAGCTCTAACACTGATGATCCACCTACAAATGTGAACTGACGTTCAAAAATAAAACATTTGAAAACGGACCATTTTCCACATTTCTGAAGCATGACGTAATGGGGGGGTGTTATCTCTTTTGTCGAAAATCAGCCGTTTTTGCTCGAACATTAAATGCCTCCAAATGGTATTTAATTAACTTCCTGAGCCCCTGGAAGCATGAAAATCACTTTAAACATGCTAATTTTAGCTCTAACACTGATGATCCACCTACAAATGTGAACTGACGTTCAAAAATAAAACATTTGAAAACGGACCATTTTCCACATTTCTGAAGCATGACGTAATGGGGGGTGTTATCTCTTTTGTGGAAAATCAGCCTTTTTTGCTCGAACATTAAATGCCTCCAAATGGTATTTATTTCACTTCCCGAGCCCCTGGAAGCATGAAAATCACTTTAAACATGCTAATTTTAGCTCTAACACTGATGATCCACCTACAAATGTGAACTGACGTTCAAAAATAAAACATTTGAAAACGGACCATTTTCCACATTTCTGAAGCATGACGTAATAGGGGGGTGTTATCTCTTTTGTCGAAAATCAGCCGTTTTTGCTCGAACATTAAATGCCTCCAAATGGTATTTAATTAACTTCCCGGGGTGAAGAAACCCTTTTTGAGAACTCAGAGTGAGTAAATTGGCCATTTTCATGCACTTTTAACCATTCCATAAATCTTGTGTTTTGGGCCCCTGGAAGCATGAAAATCACTTTAAACATGCTAATTTTAGCTCTAACACTGATGATCCACCTACAAATGTGAACTGACGTTCAAAAATAAAACATTTGAAAACGGACCATTTTCCACATTTCTGAAGCATGACGTAATGGGGGGGTGTTATCTCTTTTGTCGAAAATCAGCCGTTTTTGCTCTAACATTAAATGCCTCCAAATGGTATTTAATTAACTTCCCGGGGTGAAGAAACCCTTTTTGAGAACTCAGAGTGAGTAAATTGGCCATTTTCATGCACTTTTAACCAGTCCATAAATCTTGTGTTTTGGGCCCCTGGAAGCATGAAAATCACTTTAAACATGCTAATTTTAGCTCTAACACTGATGATCCACCTACAAATGTGAACTGACGTTCAAAAATAAAACATTTGAAAACGGACCATTTTCCACATTTCTGAAGCATGACGTAATGGGGGGGGTGTTATCTCTTTTGTCGAAAATCAGCCGTTTTTGCTCGAACATTAAATGCCTCCAAATGGTATTTAATTAACTTCCCGAGCCCCTGGAAGCATGAAAATCACTTTAAACATGCTAATTTTAGCTCTAACACTGATGATCCACCTACAAATGTGAACTGACGTTCAAAAATGAAACATTTGAAAACGGACCATTTTCCACATTTCTGAAGCATGACGTAATGGGGGGGTGTTATCTCTTTTGTCGAAAATCAGCCGTTTTTGCTCGAACATTAAATGCCTCCAAATGGTATTTAATTAACTTCCCGGGGTGAAGAAACCCTTTTTGAGAACTCAGAGTGAGTAAATTGGCCATTTTCATGCACTTTTAACCATTCCATAAATCTTGTGTTTTGGGCCCCTGGAAGCATGAAAATCACTTTAAACATGCTAATTTTAGCTCTAACACTGATGATCCACCTACAAATGTGAACTGACGTTCAAAAATAAAACATTTGAAAACGGACCATTTTCCACATTTCTGAAGCATGACGTAATGGGGGGGTGTTATCTCTTTTGTCGAAAATCAGCAGTTTTTGCTCTAACATTAAATGCCTCCAAATGGTATTTAATTAACTTCCCGGGGTGAAGAAACCCTTTTTGAGAACTCAGAGTGAGTAAATAGGCCATTTTCATGCACTTTTAACCATTCCATAAATCTTGTGTTTTGGGCCCCTGGAAGCATGAAAATCACTTTAAACATGCTAATTTTAGCTCTAACACTGATGATCCACCTACAAATGTGAACTGACGTTCAAAAATAAAACATTTGAAAACGGACCATTTTCCACATTTCTGAAGCATGACGTAATGGGGGGGTGTTATCTCTTTGGTGGAAAATCAGCCTTTTTTGCTCGAACATTAAATGCCTCCAAATGGTATTTATTTCACTTCCCGAGCCCCTGGAAGCATGAAAATCACTTTAAACATGCTAATTTTAGCTCTAACACTGATGATCCACCTACAAATGTGAACTGACGTTCAAAAATAAAACATTTGAGAACGGACCATTTTCCACATTTCTGAAGCATGACGTAATGGGGGGGTGTTATCTCTTTTGTCGAAAATCAGCCGTTTTTGCTCGAACATTAAATGCCTCCAAATGGTATTTAATTAACTTCCCGGGGTGAAGAAACCCTTTTTGAGAACTCAGAGTGAGTAAATTGGCCATTTTCATGCACTTTTAACCATTCCATAAATCTTGTGTTTTGGGCCCCTGGAAGCATGAAAATCACTTTAAACATGCTAATTTTAGCTCTAACACTGATGATCCACCTACAAATGTGAACTGACGTTCAAAAATAAAACATTTGAAAACGGACCATTTTCCACATTTCTGAAGCATGACGTAATGGGGGGGTGTTATCTCTTTTGTCGAAAATCAGCCGTTTTTGCTCTAACATTAAATGCCTCCAAATGGTATTTAATTAACTTCCCGGGGTGAAGAAACCCTTTTTGAGAACTCAGAGTGAGTAAATTGGCCATTTTCATGCACTTTTAACCATTCCATAAATCTTGTGTTTTGGGCCCCTGGAAGCATGAAAATCACTTTAAACATGCTAATTTTAGCTCTAACACTGATGATCCACCTACAAATGTGAACTGACGTTCAAAAATAAAACATTTGAAAACGGACCATTTTCCACATTTCTGAAGCATGACGTAATGGGGGGGTGTTATCTCTTTTGTCGAAAATCAGCCGTTTTTGCTCGAACATTAAATGCCTCCAAATGGTATTTAATTAACTTCTCGAGCCCCTGGAAGCATGAAAATCACTTTAAACATGCTAATTTTAGCTCTAACACTGATGATCCACCTACAAATGTGAACTGACGTTCAAAAATGAAACATTTGAAAACGGACCATTTTCCACATTTCTGAAGCATGACGTAATGGGGGGGTGTTATCTCTTTTGTTGAAAATCAGCCGTTTTTGCTCGAACATTAAATGCCTCCAAATGGTATTTAATTAACTTCCCGAGCCCCTGGAAGCATGAAAATCACTTTAAACATGCTAATTTTAGCTCTAACACTGATGATCCACCTACAAATGTGAACTGACGTTCAAAAATAAAACATTTGAAAACGGACCATTTTCCAAATTTCTGAAGCATGACGTAATGGGGGGGTGTTATCTCTTTTGTCGAAAATCAGCAGTTTTTGCTCTAACATTAAATGCCTCCAAATGGTATTTAAATAACTTCCCGGGGTGAAGAAACCCTTTTTGAGAACTCAGAGTGAGTAAATTGACCATTTTCATGCACTTTTAACCATTCCATAAATCTTGTGTTTTGGGCCCCTGGAAGCATGAAAATCACTTTAAACATGCTAATTTTAGCTCTAACACTGATGATCCACCTACAAATGTGAACTGACGTTCAAAAATAAAACATTTGAAAACGGACCATTTTCCACATTTCTGAAGCATGACGTAATGGGGGGGTGCTATCTCTTTTGTCGAAAATCAGCCGTTTTTTGCTTGAACATTAAATGCCTCCAAATGGTATTTATTTCACTTCCCGAGCCCCTGGAAGCATGAAAATCACTTTAAACATGCTAATTTTAGCTCTAACACTGATGATCCACCTACAAATGTGAACTGACGTTCAAAAATAAAACATTTGAAAACGGACCATTTTCCACATTTCTGAAGCATGACGTAATGGGGGGGTGTTATCTCTTTTGTGGAAAATCAACCTTTTTTGCTCGAACATTAAATGCCTCCAAACGGTATTTATTTCACTTCCCGAGCCCCTGGAAGCATGAAAATCACTTTAAACATGCTAATTTTAGCTCTAACACTGATGATCCACCTACAAATGTGAACTGACGTTCAAAAATAAAACATTTGAAAACGGACCATTTTCCACCTTTCTGAAGCATGACGTAATGGGGGGGTGTTATCTCTTTTGTCGAAAATCAGCCGTTTTTGCTCGAACATTAAATGCCTCCAAATGGTATTTAATTAACTTCCCGAGCCCCTGGAAGCATGAAAATCACTTTAAACATGCTAATTTTAGCTCTAACACTGATGATTCACCTACAAATGTGAACTGACGTTCAAAAATAAAACATTTGAAAACGGACCATTTTCCACATTTCTGAAGCATGACGTAATGGGGGGGTGTTATCTCTTTTGTGGAAAATCAGCCTTTTTTGCTCGAACATTAAATGCCTCCAAATGGTATTTATTTCACTTCCCGTGCCCCTGGAAGCATGAAAATCACTTTAAACATGCAAATTTTAGCTCTAACACTGATGATCCACCTACAAATGTGAACTGACGTTCAAAAATAAAACATTTGAAAACGGACCATTTTCCACATTTCTGAAGCATGACGTAATGGGGGGGTGTTATCTCTTTTGTCGAAAATCAGCCGTTTTTGCTCGAACATTAAATGCCTCCAAATGGTATTTATTTCACTTCCCGAGCCCCTGGAAGCATGAAAATCACTTTAAACATGCTAATTTTAGCTCAAACACTGATGATCCACCTACAAATGTGAACTGACGTTCAAAAATAAAACATTTGAAAACGGACCATTTTCCACATTTCTGAAGCATGACGTAATGGGGGGGTGTTATCTCTTTTGTGGAAAATCAGCCTTTTTTGCTCGAACATTAAATGCCTCCAAATGGTATTTAATTAACTTCCCGAGCCCCTGGAAGCATGAAAATCACTTTAAACATGCTGATTTTAGGTCTAACACTGATGATCCACCTACAAATGTGAACTGACGTTCAAAAATAAAACATTTGAAAACGGACCATTTTCCACATTTCTGAAGCATGACGTAATGGGGGGGTGTTATCTCTTTTGTCGAAAATCAGCCGTTTTTGCTCGAACATTAAATGCCTCCAAATGGTATTTATTTCACTTCCTGTGCCCCTGGAAGCATGAAAATCACTTTAAACATGCTAATTTTAGCTCTAACACTGATGATCCACCTACAAATGTGAACTGACGTTCAAAAATAAAATATTTGAAAACGGACCATTTTCCACATTTCTGAAGCATGACGTAATGGGGGGGTGTTATCTCTTTTGTGGAAAATCAGCCTTTTTTGCTCGAACATTAAATGCCTCCAAATGGTATTTATTTCACTTCCCGAGCCCCTGGAAGCATGAAAATCACTTTAAACATGCTAATTTTAGCTCTAACACTGATGATCCACCTACAAATGTGAACTGACGTTCAAAAATAAAACATTTGAAAACGGACCATTTTCCACATTTCTGAAGCATGACGTAATGGGGGGGTGTTATCTCTTTTGTCGAAAATCAGCCGTTTTTGCTCGAACATTAAATGCCTCCAAATGGTATTTAATTAACTTCCCGGGGTGAAGAAACCCTTTTTGAGAACTCAGAGTGAGTAAATTGGCCATTTTCATGCACTTTTAACCATTCCATAAATCTTGTGTTTTGGGCCCCTGGAAGCATGAAAATCACTTTAAACATGCTAATTTTAGCTCTAACACTGATGATCCACCTACAAATGTGAACTGACGTTCAAAAATAAAACATTTGAAAACGGACCATTTTCCACATTTCTGAAGCATGACGTAATGGGGGGGTGTTATCTCTTTTGTCGAAAATCAGCCGTTTTTGCTCTAACATTAAATGCCTCCAAATGGTATTTAATTAACTTCCCGGGGTGAAGAAACCCTTTTTGAGAACTCAGAGTGAGTAAATTGGCCATTTTCATGCACTTTTAACCAGTCCATAAATCTTGTGTTTTGGGCCCCTGGAAGCATGAAAATCACTTTAAACATGCTAATTTTAGCTCTAACACTGATGATCCACCTACAAATGTGAACTGACGTTCAAAAATAAAACATTTGAAAACGGACCATTTTCCACATTTCTGAAGCATGACGTAATGGGGGGGTGTTATCTCTTTTGTCGAAAATCAGCCGTTTTTGCTCGAACATTAAATGCCTCCAAATGGTATTTAATTAACTTCCCGAGCCCCTGGAAGCATGAAAATCACTTTAAACATGCTAATTTTAGCTCTAACACTGATGATCCACCTACAAATGTGAACTGAC
The DNA here is from genome assembly GCF_964263255.1 of Lissotriton vulgaris. Taxonomy (NCBI): domain Eukaryota; kingdom Metazoa; phylum Chordata; class Amphibia; order Caudata; family Salamandridae; genus Lissotriton; species Lissotriton vulgaris. The sequence continues at coordinate 1,670,740 of NW_028253575.1, read as the reverse complement.
GTTCAAAAATGAAACATTTGAAAACGGACCATTTTCCACATTTCTGAAGCATGACGTAATGGGGGGGTGTTATCTCTTTTGTCGAAAATCAGCCGTTTTTGCTCGAACATTAAATGCCTCCAAATGGTATTTAATTAACTTCCCGGGGTGAAGAAACCCTTTTTGAGAACTCAGAGTGAGTAAATTGGCCATTTTCATGCACTTTTAACCATTCCATAAATCTTGTGTTTTGGGCCCCTGGAAGCATGAAAATCACTTTAAACATGCTAATTTTAGCTCTAACACTGATGATCCACCTACAAATGTGAACTGACGTTCAAAAATAAAACATTTGAAAACGGACCATTTTCCACATTTCTGAAGCATGACGTAATGGGGGGGTGTTATCTCTTTTGTCGAAAATCAGCCGTTTTTGCTCGAACATTAAATGCCTCCAAATGGTATTTAATTAACTTCCCGGGGTGAAGAAACCCTTTTTGAGAACTCAGAGTGAGTAAATTGGCCATTTTCATGCACTTTTAACCATTCCATAAATCTTGTGTTTTGGGCCCCTGGAAGCATGAAAATCACTTTAAACATGCTAATTTTAGCTCTAACACTGATGATCCACCTACAAATGTGAACTGACGTTCAAAAATAAAACATTTGAAAACGGACCATTTTCCACATTTCTGAAGCATGACGTAATGGGGGGGTGTTATCTCTTTTGTCGAAAATCAGCCGTTTTTGCTCTAACATTAAATGCCTCCAAATGGTATTTAATTAACTTCCCGGGGTGAAGAAACCCTTTTTGAGAACTCAGAGTGAGTAAATTGGCCATTTTCATGCACTTTTAACCATTCCATAAATCTTGTGTTTTGGGCCCCTGGAAGCATGAAAATCACTTTAAACATGCTAATTTTAGCTCTAACACTGATGATCCACCTACAAATGTGAACTGACGTTCAAAAATAAAACATTTGAAAACGGACCATTTTCCACATTTCTGAAGCATGACGTAATGGGGGGGTGTTATCTCTTTTGTCGAAAATCAGCCGTTTTTGCTCGAACATTAAATGCCTCCAAATGGTATTTAATTAACTTCTCGAGCCCCTGGAAGCATGAAAATCACTTTAAACATGCTAATTTTAGCTCTAACACTGATGATCCACCTACAAATGTGAACTGACGTTCAAAAATGAAACATTTGAAAACGGACCATTTTCCACATTTCTGAAGCATGACGTAATGGGGGGGTGTTATCTCTTTTGTCGAAAATCAGCCGTTTTTGCTCGAACATTAAATGCCTCCAAATGGTATTTAATTAACTTCCCGAGCCCCTGGAAGCATGAAAATCACTTTAAACATGCTAATTTTAGCTCTAACACTGATGATCCACCTACAAATGTGAACTGACGTTCAAAAATAAAACATTTGAAAACGGACCATTTTCCACATTTCTGAAGCATGACGTAATGGGGGGGTGTTATCTCTTTTGTGGAAAATCAGCCTTTTTTGCTCGAACATTAAATGCCTCCAAATGGTATTTAATTAACTTCCCGAGCCCCTGGAAGCATGAAAATCACTTTAAACATGCTAATTTTAGCTCTAACACTGATGATCCACCTACAAATGTGAACTGACGTTCAAAAATAAAACATTTGAAAACGACCATTTTCCACATTTCTGAAGCATGACGTAATGGGGGGGTGTTATCTCTTTTGTCGAAAATCAGCCGTTTTTGCTCGAACATTAAATGCCTCCAAATGGTATTTAATTAACTTCCCGAGCCCCTGGAAGCATGAAAATCACTTTAAACATGCTAATTTTAGCTCTAACACTGATGATCCACCTACAAATGTGAACTGACGTTCAAAAATAAAACATTTGAAAACGGACCATTTTCCACATTTCTGAAGCATGACGTAATGGGGGGGTGTTATCTCTTTTGTGGAAAATCAGCCTTTTTTGCTCGAACATTAAATGCCTCCAAATGGTATTTATTTCACTTCCCGTGCCCCTGGAAGCATGAAAATCACTTTAAACATGCAAATTTTAGCTCTAACACTGATGATCCACCTACAAATGTGAACTGACGTTCAAAAATAAAACATTTGAAAACGGACCATTTTCCACATTTCTGAAGCATGACGTAATGGGGGGGTGTTATCTCTTTTGTCGAAAATCAGCCGTTTTTGCTCGAACATTAAATGCCTCCAAATGGTATTTATTTCACTTCCCGAGCCCCTGGAAGCATGAAAATCACTTTAAACATGCTAATTTTAGCTCAAACACTGATGATCCACCTACAAATGTGAACTGACGTTCAAAAATAAAACATTTGAAAACGGACCATTTTCCACATTTCTGAAGCATGACGTAATGGGGGGGTGTTATCTCTTTTGTCGAAAATCAGCCGTTTTTGCTCGAACATTAAATGCCTCCAAATGGTATTTAATTAACTTCCCGGGGTGAAGAAACCCTTTTTGAGAACTCAGAGTGAGTAAATTGGCCATTTTCATGCACTTTTAACCATTCCATAAATCTTGTGTTTTGGGCCCCTGGAAGCATGAAAATCACTTTAAACATGCTAATTTTAGCTCTAACACTGATGATCCACCTACAAATGTGAACTGACGTTCAAAAATAAAACATTTGAAAACGGACCATTTTCCACATTTCTGAAGCATGACGTAATGGGGGGGTGTTATCTCTTTTGTCGAAAATCAGCCGTTTTTGCTCGAACATTAAATGCCTCCAAATGGTATTTAATTAACTTCCCGGGGTGAAGAAACCCTTTTTGAGAACTCAGAGTGAGTAAATTGGCCATTTTCATGCACTTTTAACCATTCCATAAATCTTGTGTTTTGGGCCCCTGGAAGCATGAAAATCACTTTAAACATGCTAATTTTAGCTCTAACACTGATGATCCACCTACAAATGTGAACTGACGTTCAAAAATAAAACATTTGAAAACGGACCATTTTCCACATTTCTGAAGCATGACGTAATGGGGGGGTGTTATCTCTTTTGTCGAAAATCAGCCGTTTTTGCTCTAACATTAAATGCCTCCAAATGGTATTTAATTAACTTCCCGGGGTGAAGAAACCCTTTTTGAGAACTCAGAGTGAGTAAATTGGCCATTTTCATGCACTTTTAACCATTCCATAAATCTTGTGTTTTGGGCCCCTGGAAGCATGAAAATCACTTTAAACATGCTAATTTTAGCTCTAACACTGATGATCCACCTACAAATGTGAACTGACGTTCAAAAATAAAACATTTGAAAACGGACCATTTTCCACATTTCTGAAGCATGACGTAATGGGGGGGTGTTATCTCTTTTGTCGAAAATCAGCCGTTTTTGCTCGAACATTAAATGCCTCCAAATGGTATTTAATTAACTTCTCGAGCCCCTGGAAGCATGAAAATCACTTTAAACATGCTAATTTTAGCTCTAACACTGATGATCCACCTACAAATGTGAACTGACGTTCAAAAATGAAACATTTGAAAACGGACCATTTTCCACATTTCTGAAGCATGACGTAATGGGGGGGTGTTATCTCTTTTGTCGAAAATCAGCCGTTTTTGCTCGAACATTAAATGCCTCCAAATGGTATTTAATTAACTTCCCGAGCCCCTGGAAGCATGAAAATCACTTTAAACATGCTAATTTTAGCTCTAACACTGATGATCCACCTACAAATGTGAACTGACGTTCAAAAATAAAACATTTGAAAACGGACCATTTTCCACATTTCTGAAGCATGACGTAATGGGGGGGTGTTATCTCTTTTGTGGAAAATCAGCCTTTTTTGCTCGAACATTAAATGCCTCCAAATGGTATTTAATTAACTTCCCGAGCCCCTGGAAGCATGAAAATCACTTTAAACATGCTAATTTTAGCTCTAACACTGATGATCCACCTACAAATGTGAACTGACGTTCAAAAATAAAACATTTGAAAACGACCATTTTCCACATTTCTGAAGCATGACGTAATGGGGGGGTGTTATCTCTTTTGTCGAAAATCAGCCGTTTTTGCTCGAACATTAAATGCCTCCAAATGGTATTTAATTAACTTCCCGAGCCCCTGGAAGCATGAAAATCACTTTAAACATGCTAATTTTAGCTCTAACACTGATGATCCACCTACAAATGTGAACTGACGTTCAAAAATAAAACATTTGAAAACGGACCATTTTCCACATTTCTGAAGCATGACGTAATGGGGGGGTGTTATCTCTTTTGTGGAAAATCAGCCTTTTTTGCTCGAACATTAAATGCCTCCAAATGGTATTTATTTCACTTCCCGTGCCCCTGGAAGCATGAAAATCACTTTAAACATGCAAATTTTAGCTCTAACACTGATGATCCACCTACAAATGTGAACTGACGTTCAAAAATAAAACATTTGAAAACGGACCATTTTCCACATTTCTGAAGCATGACGTAATGGGGGGGTGTTATCTCTTTTGTCGAAAATCAGCCGTTTTTGCTCGAACATTAAATGCCTCCAAATGGTATTTATTTCACTTCCCGAGCCCCTGGAAGCATGAAAATCACTTTAAACATGCTAATTTTAGCTCAAACACTGATGATCCACCTACAAATGTGAACTGACGTTCAAAAATAAAACATTTGAAAACGGACCATTTTCCACATTTCTGAAGCATGACGTAATGGGGGGGTGTTATCTCTTTTGTGGAAAATCAGCCTTTTTTGCTCGAACATTAAATGCCTCCAAATGGTATTTAATTAACTTCCCGAGCCCCTGGAAGCATGAAAATCGGTATTTATTTCACTTCCTGTGCCCCTGGAAGCATGAAAATCACTTTAAACATGCTAATTTTAGCTCTAACACTGATGATCCACCTACAAATGTGAACTGACGTTCAAAAATAAAACATTTGAAAACGGACCATTTTCCACATTTCTGAAGCATGACGTAATGGGGGGGTGTTATCTCTTTTGTCGAAAATCAGCCGTTTTTGCTCGAACATTAAATGCCTCCAAATGGTATTTAATTAACTTCCCGAGCCCCTGGAAGCATGAAAATCACTTTAAACATGCTAATTTTAGCTCTAACACTGATGATCCACCTACAAATGTGAACTGACGTTCAAAAATAAAACATTTGAAAACGGACCATTTTCCACATTTCTGAAGCATGACGTAATGGGGGGGTGTTATCTCTTTTGTGGAAAATCAGCCTTTTTTGCTCGAACATTAAATGCCTCCAAATGGTATTTATTTCACTTCCCGAGCCCCTGGAAGCATGAAAATCACTTTAAACATGCTAATTTTAGCTCTAACACTGATGATCCACCTACAAATGTGAACTGACGTTCAAAAATAAAACATTTGAAAACGGACCATTTTCCACATTTCTGAAGCATGACGTAATGGGGGGGTGTTATCTCTTTTGTCGAAAATCAGCCGTTTTTGCTCGAACATTAAATGCCTCCAAATGGTATTTAATTAACTTCCCGGGGTGAAGAAACCCTTTTTGAGAACTCAGAGTGAGTAAATTGGCCATTTTCATGCACTTTTAACCATTCCATAAATCTTGTGTTTTGGGCCCCTGGAAGCATGAAAATCACTTTAAACATGCTAATTTTAGCTCTAACACTGATGATCCACCTACAAATGTGAACTGACGTTCAAAAATAAAACATTTGAAAACGGACCATTTTCCACATTTCTGAAGCATGACGTAATGGGGGGGTGTTATCTCTTTTGTCGAAAATCAGCCGTTTTTGCTCTAACATTAAATGCCTCCAAATGGTATTTAATTAACTTCCCGGGGTGAAGAAACCCTTTTTGAGAACTCAGAGTGAGTAAATTGGCCATTTTCATGCACTTTTAACCATTCCATAAATCTTGTGTTTTGGGCCCCTGGAAGCATGAAAATCACTTTAAACATGCTAATTTTAGCTCTAACACTGATGATCCACCTACAAATGTGAACTGACGTTCAAAAATAAAACATTTGAAAACGGACCATTTTCCACATTTCTGAAGCATGACGTAATGGGGGGGTGTTATCTCTTTTGTCGAAAATCAGCAGTTTTTGCTCTAACATTAAATGCCTCCAAATGGTATTTAATTAACTTCCCGGGGTGAAGAAACCCTTTTTGAGAACTCAGAGTGAGTAAATAGGCCATTTTCATGCACTTTTAACCATTCCATAAATCTTGTGTTTTGGGCCCCTGGAAGCATGAAAATCACTTTAAACATGCTAATTTTAGCTCTAACACTGATGATCCACCTACAAATGTGAACTGACGTTCAAAAATAAAACATTTGAAAACGGACCATTTTCCACATTTCTGAAGCATGACGTAATGGGGGGGTGTTATCTCTTTGGTGGAAAATCAGCCTTTTTTGCTCGAACATTAAATGCCTCCAAATGGTATTTATTTCACTTCCCGAGCCCCTGGAAGCATGAAAATCACTTTAAACATGCTAATTTTAGCTCTAACACTGATGATCCACCTACAAATGTGAACTGACGTTCAAAAATAAAACATTTGAAAACGGACCATTTTCCACATTTCTGAAGCATGACGTAATGGGGGGGTGTTATCTCTTTTGTCGAAAATCAGCCGTTTTTGCTCGAACATTAAATGCCTCCAAATGGTATTTAATTAACTTCCCGGGGTGAAGAAACCCTTTTTGAGAACTCAGAGTGAGTAAATTGGCCATTTTCATGCACTTTTAACCATTCCATAAATCTTGTGTTTTGGGCCCCTGGAAGCATGAAAATCACTTTAAACATGCTAATTTTAGCTCTAACACTGATGATCCACCTACAAATGTGAACTGACGTTCAAAAATAAAACATTTGAAAACGGACCATTTTCCACATTTCTGAAGCATGACGTAATGGGGGGGTGTTATCTCTTTTGTCGAAAATCAGCCGTTTTTGCTCTAACATTAAATGCCTCCAAATGGTATTTAATTAACTTCCCGGGGTGAAGAAACCCTTTTTGAGAACTCAGAGTGAGTAAATTGGCCATTTTCATGCACTTTTAACCATTCCATAAATCTTGTGTTTTGGGCCCCTGGAAGCATGAAAATCACTTTAAACATGCTAATTTTAGCTCTAACACTGATGATCCACCTACAAATGTGAACTGACGTTCAAAAATAAAACATTTGAAAACGGACCATTTTCCACATTTCTGAAGCATGACGTAATGGGGGGGTGTTATCTCTTTTGTCGAAAATAAGCCGTTTTTGCTCGAACATTAAATGCCTCCAAATGGTATTTAATTAACTTCTCGAGCCCCTGGAAGCATGAAAATCACTTTAAACATGCTAATTTTAGCTCTAACACTGATGATCCACCTACAAATGTGAACTGACGTTCAAAAATGAAACATTTGAAAACGGACCATTTTCCACATTTCTGAAGCATGACGTAATGGGGGGGTGTTATCTCTTTTGTCGAAAATCAGCCGTTTTTGCTCGAACATTAAATGCCTCCAAATGGTATTTAATTAACTTCCCGGGGTGAAGAAACCCTTTTTGAGAACTCAGAGTGAGTAAATTGGCCATTTTCATGCACTTTTAACCATTCCATAAATCTTGTGTTTTGGGCCCCTGGAAGCATGAAAATCACTTTAAACATGCTAATTTTAGCTCTAACACTGATGATCCACCTACAAATGTGAACTGACGTTCAAAAATAAAACATTTGAAAACGGACCATTTTCCACATTTCTGAAGCATGACGTAATGGGGGGGTGTTATCTCTTTTGTTGAAAATCAGCCGTTTTTGCTCGAACATTAAATGCCTCCAAATGGTATTTAATTAACTTCCCGAGCCCCTGGAAGCATGAAAATCACTTTAAACATGCTAATTTTAGCTCTAACACTGATGATCCACCTACAAATGTGAACTGACGTTCAAAAATAAAACATTTGAAAACGGACCATTTTCCACATTTCTGAAGCATGACGTAATGGGGGGGTGTTATCTCTTTTGTCGAAAATCAGCAGTTTTTGCTCTAACATTAAATGCCTCCAAATGGTATTTAATTAACTTCCCGGGGTGAAGAAACCCTTTTTGAGAACTCAGACTGAGTAAATTGACCATTTTCATGCACTTTTAACCATTCCATAAATCTTGTGTTTTGGGCCCCTGGAAGCATGAAAATCACTTTAAACATGCTAATTTTAGCTCTAACACTGATGATCCACCTACAAATGTGAACTGACGTTCAAAAATAAAACATTTGAAAACGGACCATTTTCCACATTTCTGAAGCATGACGTAATGGGGGGGTGTTATCTCTTTTGTCGAAAATCAGCCGTTTTTTGCTTGAACATTAAATGCCTCCAAATGGTATTTATTTCACTTCCCGAGCCCCTGGAAGCATGAAAATCACTTTAAACATGCTAATTTTAGCTCTAACACTGATGATCCACCTACAAATGTGAACTGACGTTCAAAAATAAAACATTTGAAAACGGACCATTTTCCACATTTCTGAAGCATGACGTAATGGGGGGGTGTTATCTCTTTCGTCGAAAATCAGCCGTTTTTGCTCTAACATGAAATGCCTCCAAATGGTATTTAATTAACTTCCCGGGGTGAAGAAACCCTTTTTGAGAACTCAGAGTGAGTAAATTGGCCATTTTCATGCACTTTTAACCATTCCATATATCTTGTGTTTTGGGCCCCAAGAAGCATGAAAATCACTTTAAACATGCTAATTTTAGCTCTAACACTGATGATCCACCTACAAATGTGAACTGACGTTCAAAAATAAAACATTTGAAAACGGACCATTTTCCACATTTCTGAAGCATGACGTAATGGGGGGTGTTATCTCTTTTGTCGAAAATCAGCAGTTTTTGCTCTAACATTAAATGCCTCCAAATGGTATTTAATTAACTTCCCGGGGTGAAGAAACCCTTTTTGAGAACTCAGAGTGAGTAAATTGGCCATTTTCATGCACTTTTAACCATTCCATAAATCTTGTGTTTTGGGCCCCTGGAAGCATGAAAATCACTTTAAACATGCTAATTTTAGCTCTAACACTGATGATCCACCTACAAATGTGAACTGACGTTCAAAAATAAAACATTTGAAAACGGACCATTTTCCACATTTCTGAAGCATGACGTAATGGGGGGGGTGTTATCTCTTTTGTCGAAAATCAGCCGTTTTAGCTCTAACATTAAATGCCTCCAAATGGTATTTAATTAACTTCCCGGGGTGAAGAAACCCTTTTTGAGAACTCAGAGTGAGTAAATTGGCCATTTTCATGCACTTTTAACCATTCCATAAATCTTGTGTTTTGGGCCCCTGGAAGCATGAAAATCACTTTAAACATGCTAATTTGAGCTCTAACACTGATGATCCACCTACAAATGTGAACTGACGTTCAAAAATAAAACATTTGAAAACGGACCATTTTCCACATTTCTGAAGCATGACGTAATGGGGGGGTGTTATCTCTTTTGTCGAAAATCAGCAGTTTTTGCTCGAACATTAAATGCCTCCAAATGGTATTTATTTCACTTCCCGAGCCCCTGGAAGCATGAAAATCACTTTAAACATGCTAATTTTAGCTCTAACACTGATGATCCACCTACAAATGTGAACTGACGTTCAAAAATAAAACATTTGAAAATGGACCATTTTCCACATTTCTGAAGCATGACGTAATGGGGGGGTGTTATCTCTTTTGTCGAAAATCAGCCGTTTTTGCTCGAACATTAAATGCCTCCAAATGGTATTTAATTAACTTCCCGAGCCCCTAGAAGCATGAAAATCACTTTAAACATGCTAATTTTAGCTCTAACACTGATGATCCACCTACAAATGTGAACTGACATTCAAAAATGAAACATTTGAAAACGGACCATTTTCCACATTTCTGAAGCATGACGTAATGGGGGGGGTGTTATCTCTTTTGTCGAAAATCAGCCGTTTTTGCTCTAACATTAAATGCCTCCAAATGGTATTTAATTAACTTCCCGGGGTGAAGAAACCCTTTTTGAGAACTCAGAGTGAGTAAATTGGCCATTTTCATGCACTTTTAACCATTCCATAAATCTTGTGTTTTGGGCCCCAAGAAGCATGAAAATCACTTTAAACATGCTAATTTTAGCTCTAACACTGATGATCCACCTACAAATGTGAACTGACGTTCAAAAATAAAACATTTGAAAACTGACCATTTTCCACATTTCTGAAGCATGACGTAATGGGGGGGTGTTATCTCTTTTGTCGAAAATCAGCCGTTTTTGCTCTAACATTAAATGCCTCCAAATGGTATTTAATTAACTTCCCGGGGTGAAGAAACCCTTTTTGAGAACTCAGAGTGAGTAAATTGTCAATTTTCATGCACTTTTAACCATTCCATAAATCTTGTGTTTTGGGCCCTTGGAAGCATGAAAATCACTTTAAACATGCTAATTTTAGCTCTAACACTGATGATCCACCTACAAATGTGAACTGACGTTCAAAAATAAAACATTTGAAAACGGACCATTTTCCACATTTCTGAAGCATGACGTAATGGGGGGGTGTTATCTCTTTTGTCGAAAATCAGCCGTTTTTGCTCGAACATAAAATGCCTCCAAATGGTATTTAATTAACTTCCCGGGGTGAAGAAACCCTTTTTGAGAACTCAGAGTGAGTAAATTGGCCATTTTCATGCACTTTTAACCATTCCATAAATCTTGTGTTTTGGGCCCCTGGAAGCATGAAAATCACTTTAAACATGCTAATTTTAGCTCTAACACTGAGGATCCACCTACAAATGTGAACTGACGTTCAAAAATAAAACATTTGAAAACGGACCATTTTCCACATTTCTGAAGCATGACGTAATGGGGGGGTGTTATCTCTTTTGTCGAAAATCAGCCGTTTTTGCTCTAACATTAAATGCCTCCAAATGGTATTTATTTCACTTCCCGAGCCCCTGGAAGCATGAAAATCACTTTAAACATGCTAATTTTAGCTCTAACACTGATGATCCACCTACAAATGTGAACAGACGTTCAAAAATAAAACATTTGAAAACGGACCATTTTCCACATTTCTGAAGCATGACGTAATGGGGGGGTGTTATCTCTTTTGTCGAAAATCAGCCGTTTTTGCTCGAACATTAAATGCCTCCAAATGGTATTTAATTAACTTCCCGAGCCCCTGGAAGCATGAAAATCACTTTAAACATGCTAATTTTAGCTCTAACACTGATGATCCACCTACAAATGTGAACTGACGTTCAAAAATAAAACATTTGAAAACGGACCATTTTCCACATTTCTGAAGCATGACGTAATGGGGGGGTGTTATCTCTTTTGTGGAAAATCAGCCGTTTTTGCTCGAACATTAAATGCCTCCAAATGGTATTTATTTCACTTCCCGAGCCCCTGGAAGCATGAAAATCACTTTAAACATGCAAATTTTAGCTCTAACACTGATGATCCACCTACAAATGCGAACTGACGTTCAAAAATAAAACATTTGAAAACGGAACATTTTCCACATTTCTGAAGCATGACGTAATGGGGGGGTGTTATCTCTTTTGTCGAAAATCAGCCGTTTTTGCTCGAACATTAAATGCCTCCAAATGGTATTTAATTAACTTCCCGGGGTGAAGAAACCCTTTTTGAGAACTCAGAGTGAGTAAATTGGCCATTTTCATGCACTTTTAACCATTCCATAAATCTTGTGTTTTGGGCCCCTGGAAGCATGAAAATCACTTTAAACATGCTAATTTTAGCTCTAACACTGATGATCCACCTACAAATGTGAACTGACGTTCAAAAATGAAACATTTGAAAACGGACCATTTTCCACATTTCTGAAGCATGACGTAATGGGGGGGTGTTATCTCTTTTGTCGAAAATCAGCCATTTTTGCTCGAACATTAAATGCCTCCAAATGGTATTTAATTAACTTCCCGAGCCCCTGGAAGCATGAAAATCACTTTAAACATGCTAATTTTAGCTCTAACACTGATGATCCACCTACAAATGTGAACTAACGTTCAAAAATGAAACATTTGAAAACAGACCATTTTCCACATTTCTGAAGCATGACGTAATGGGGGGGTGTTATCTCTTTTGTCGAAAATCAGCCGTTTTTGCTCGAACATTAAATGCCTCCAAATGGTATTTAATTAACTTCCCGGGGTGAAGAAACCCTTTTTGAGAACTCAGAGTGAGTAAATTGGCCATTTTCATGCACTTTTAACCATTCCATAAATCTTGTGTTTTGGGCCCCTGGAAGCATGAAAATCACTTTAAACATGCTAATTTTAGCTCTAACACTGATGATCCACCTACAAATGTGAACTGACGTTCAAAAATAAAACATTTGAAAACGGACCATTTTCCACATTTCTGAAGCATGACGTAATGGGGGGGTGTTATCTCTTTTGTCGAAAATCAGCCGTTTTTGCTCGAACATTAAATGCCTCCAAATGGTATTTAATTAACTTCCCGAGCCCCTGGAAGCATGAAAATCACTTTAAACATGCTAATTTTAGCTCTAACACTGATGATCCACCTACAAATGTGAACTGACGTTCAAAAATGAAACATTTGAAAACGGACCATTTTCCACATTTCTGAAGCATGACGTAATGGGGGGGGGTGTTATCTCTTTTGTCGAAAATCAGCCGTTTTTGCTCTAACATTAAATGCCTCCAAATGGTATTTAATTAACTTCCCGGGGTGAAGAAACCCTTTTTGAGAACTCAGAGTGAGTAAATTGGCCATTTTCATGCACTTTTAACCATTCCATAAATCTTGTGTTTTGGGCCCTGGAAGCATGAAAATCACTTTAAACATGCTAATTTTAGCTCTAACACTGATGATCCACCTACAAATGTGAACTGACGTTCAAAAATAAAACATTTGAAAACGGACCATTTTCCACATTTCTGAAGCATGACGTAATGGGGGGGTGTTATCTCTTTTGTCGAAAATCAGCCGTTTTTGCTCGAACATTAAATGCCTCCAAATGGTATTTAATTAACTTCCCGAGCCCCTGGAAGCATGAAAATCACTTTAAACATGCTAATTTTAGCTCTAACACTGATGATCCACCTACAAATGTGAACTGACGTTCAAAAATGAAATATTTGAAAACGGACCATTTTCCACATTTCTGAAGCATGACGTAATGGGGGGGTGTTATCTCTTTTGTCGAAAATCAGCCGTTTTTGCTCGAACATTAAATGCCTCCAAATGGTATTTATTTCACTTCCCGAGCCCCTGGAAGCATGAAAATCACTTTAAACATGCTAATTTTAGCTCTAACACTGATGATCCACCTACAAATGTGAACTGACGTTCAAAAATAAAACATTTGAAAACGGACCATTTTCCACATTTCTGAAGCATGACGTAATGGGGGGGTGTTATCTCTTTTGTCGAAAATCAGCCGTTTTTGCTCGAACATTAAATGCCTCCAAATGGTATTTAATTAACTTCCCGAGCCCCTGGAAGCATGAAAATCACTTTAAACATGCTAATTTTAGCTCTAACACTGATGATCCACCTACAAATGTGAACTGACGTTCAAAAATAAAACATTTGAAAACGGACCATTTTCCACATTTCTGAAGCATGACGTAATGGGGGGGTGTTATCTCTTTTGTCGAAAATCAGCCGTTTTTGCTCGAACATTAAATGCCTCCAAATGGTATTTATTTCACTTCCCGAGCCCCTGGAAGCATGAAAATCACTTTAAACATGCTAATTTTAGCTCTAACACTGATGATCCACCTACAAATGTGAACTGACGTTCAAAAATAAAACATTTGAAAACGGACCATTTTCCACATTTCTGAAGCATGACGTAATGGGGGGGTGTTATCTCTTTTGTCGAAAATCAGCCGTTTTTGCTCGAACATTAAATGCCTCCAAATGGTATTTAATTAACTTCCCGGGGTGAAGAAACCCTTTTTGAGAACTCAGAGTGAGTAAATTGGCCATTTTCATGCACTTTTAACCATTCCATAAATCTTGTGTTTTGGGCCCCTGGAAGCATGAAAATCACTTTAAACATGCTAATTTTAGCTCTGACACTGATGATCCACCTACAAATGTGAACTGACGTTCAAAAATGAAACATTTGAAAACGGACCATTTTCCACATTTCTGAAGCATGACGTAATGGGGGGGTGTTATCTCTTTTGTCGAAAATCAGCCGTTTTTGCTCGAACATTAAATGCCTCCAAATGGTATTTAATTAACTTCCCGAGCCCCTGGAAGCATGAAAATCACTTTAAACATGCTAATTTTAGCTCTAACACTGATGATCCACCTACAAATGTGAACTGACGTTCAAAAATGAAACATTTGAAAACGGACCATTTTCCACATTTCTGAAGCATGACGTAATGGGGGGGTGTTATCTCTTTTGTCGAAAATCAGCCGTTTTTGCTCGAACATTAAATGCCTCCAAATGGTATTTAATTAACTTCCCGGGGTGAAGAAACCCTTTTTGAGAACTCAGAGTGAGTAAATTGGCCATTTTCATGCACTTTTAACCATTCCATAAATCTTGTGTTTTGGGCCCCTGGAAGCATGAAAATCACTTTAAACATGCTAATTTTAGCTCTAACACTGATGATCCACCTACAAATGTGAACTGACGTTCAAAAATAAAACATTTGAAAACTGACCATTTTCCACATTTCTGAAGCATGACGTAATGGGGGGGTGTTATCTCTTTTGTCGAAAATCAGCCGTTTTTGCTCGAACATTAAATGCCTCCAAATGGTATTTAATTAACTTCCCGAGCCCCTGGAAGCATGAAAATCACTTTAAACATGCTAATTTTAGCTCTAACACTGATGATCCACCTACAAATGTGAACTGACGTTCAAAAATGAAACATTTGAAAACGGACCATTTTCCACATTTCTGAAGCATGACGTAATGGGGGTGGTGTTATCTCTTTTGTCGAAAATCAGCCGTTTTTGCTCTAACATTAAATGCCTCCAAATGGTATTTAATTAACTTCCCGGGGTGAAGAAACCCTTTTTGAGAACTCAGAGTGAGTAAATTGGCCATTTTCATGCACTTTTAACCATTCCATAAATCTTGTGTTTTGGGCCCCTGGAAGCATGAAAATCACTTTAAACATGCTAATTTTAGCTCTAACACTGATGATCCACCTACAAATGTGAACTGACGTTCAAAAATAAAACATTTGAAAACGGACCATTTTCCACATTTCTGAAGCATGACGTAATGGGGGGGTGTTATCTCTTTTGTCGAAAATCAGCCGTTTTTGCTCGAACATTAAATGCCTCCAAATGGTATTTAATTAACTTCCCGGGGTGAAGAAACCCTTTTTG
This sequence comes from Lissotriton vulgaris, assembly GCF_964263255.1. Taxonomy (NCBI): domain Eukaryota; kingdom Metazoa; phylum Chordata; class Amphibia; order Caudata; family Salamandridae; genus Lissotriton; species Lissotriton vulgaris. The sequence goes on along the minus strand of NW_028253575.1, from coordinate 1,655,417 downwards.
AGAACTCAGAGTGAGTAAATTGGCCATTTTCATGCACTTTTAACCATTCCATAAATCTTGTGTTTTGGGCCCCTGGAAGCATGAAAATCACTTTAAACATGCTAATTTTAGCTCTAACACTGATGATCCACCTACAAATGTGAACTGACGTTCAAAAATGAAACATTTGAAAACGGACCATTTTCCACATTTCTGAAGCATGACGTAATGGGGGGGGTGTTATCTCTTTTGTCGAAAATCAGCCGTTTTTGCTCGAACATTAAATGCCTCCAAATTGTATTTATTTCACTTCCCGGGGTGAAGAAACCCTTCTTGAGAACTCAGAGTGAGTAAATTGGCCATTTTCATGCACTTTTAACCATTCCATAAATCTTGTGTTTTGGGCCCCTGGAAGCATGAAAATCACTTTAAACATGCTAATTTTAGCTCTAACACTGATGATCCACCTACAAATGTGAACTGACGTTCAAAAATAAAACATTTGAAAACGGACCATTTTCCACATTTCTGAAGCATGACGTAATGGGGGGGTGTTATCTCTTTTGTCGAAAATCAGCCGTTTTTGCTCGAACATTAAATGCCTCCAAATGGTATTTAATTAACTTCCAGAGCCCCTGGAAGCATGAAAATCACTTTAAACATGCTAATTTTAGCTCTAACACTGATGATCCACCTACAAATGTGAACTGACGTTCAAAAATGAAACATTTGAAAACGGACCATTTTCCACATTTCTGAAGCATGACGTAATGGGGGGTGTTATCTCTTTTGTCGAAAATCAGCCGTTTTTGCTCGAACATTAAATGCCTCCAAATGGTATTTATTTCACTTCCCGAGCCCCTGGAAGCATGAAAATCACTTTAAACATGCTAATTTTAGCTCTAACACTGATGATCCACCTACAAATGTGAACTGACGTTCAAAAATAAAACATTTGAAAACGGACCATTTTCCACATTTCTGAAGCATGACGTAATGGGGGGGTGTTATCTCTTTTGTCGAAAATCAGCCGTTTTTGCTCTAACATTAAATGCCTCCAAATGGTATTTAATTAACTTCCCGGGGTGAAGAAACCCTTTTTGAGAACTCAGAGTGAGTAAATTGGCCATTTTCATGCAATGCACTTTTAACCATTCCATAAATCTTGTGTTTTGGGCCCCTGGAAGCATGAAAATCACTTTAAACATGCTAATTTTAGCTCTAACACTGATGATCCACCTACAAATGTGAACTGACGTTCAAAAATAAAACATTTGAAAACGGACCATTTTCCACATTTCTGAAGCATGACGTATTGGGGGGGTGTTATCTCTTTTGTCGAAAATCAGCCGTTTTTGCTCTAACATTAAATGCCTCCAAATGGTATTTAATTAACTTCCCGGGGTGAAGAAACCCTTCTTGAGAACTCAGAGTGAGTAAATTGGCCATTTTCATGCACTTTTAACCATTCCATAAATCTTGTGTTTTGGGCCCCTGGAAGCATGAAAATCACTTTAAACATGCTAATTTTAGCTCTAACACTGATGATCCACCTACAAATGTGAACTGACGTTCAAAAATAAAACATTTGAAAACGGACCATTTTCCACATTTCTGAAGCATGACGTAATGGGGGGGTGTTATCTCTTTTGTCGAAAATCAGCCGTTTTTGCTCGAACATTAAATGCCTCCAAATGGTATTTAATTAACTTCCAGAGCCCCTGGAAGCATGAAAATCACTTTAAACATGCTAATTTTAGCTCTAACACTGATGATCCACCTACAAATGTGAACTGACGTTCAAAAATGAAACATTTGAAAACGGACCATTTTCCACATTTCTGAAGCATGACGTAATGGGGGTGGTGTTATCTCTTTTGTCGAAAATCAGCCGTTTTTGCTCTAACATTAAATGCCTCCAAATGGTATTTAATTAACTTCCCGGGGTGAAGAAACCCTTTTTGAGAACTCAGTGTGAGTAAATTGGCCATTTTCATGCACTTTTAACCATTCCATAAATCTTGTGTTTTGGGCCCCTGGAAGCATGAAAATCACTTTAAACATGCTAATTTTAGCTCTAACACTGATGATCCACCTACAAATGTGAACTGACGTTCAAAAATAAAACATTTGAAAACGGACCATTTTCCACATTTCTGAAGCATGACGTAATGGGGGGGTGTTATCTCTTTTGTCGAAAATCAGCCGTTTTTGCTCGAACATTAAATGCCTCCAAATGGTATTTAATTAACTTCCCGGGGTGAAGAAACCCTTTTTGAGAACTCAGAGTGAGTAAATTGGCCATTTTCATGCACTTTTAACCATTCCATAAATCTTGTGTTTTGGGCCCCTGGAAGCATGAAAATCACTTTAAACATGCTAATTTTAGCTCTAACACTGATGATCCACCTACAAATGTGAACTGACGTTCAAAAATGAAACATTTGAAAACGGACCATTTTCCACATTTCTGAAGCATGACGTAATGGGGGGGGTGTTATCTCTTTTGTCGAAAATCAGCCGTTTTTGCTCGAACATTAAATGCCTCCAAATTGTATTTATTTCACTTCCCGGGGTGAAGAAACCCTTCTTGAGAACTCAGAGTGAGTAAATTGGCCATTTTCATGCACTTTTAACCATTCCATAAATCTTGTGTTTTGGGCCCCTGGAAGCATGAAAATCACTTTAAACATGCTAATTTTAGCTCTAACACTGATGATCCACCTACAAATGTGAACTGACGTTCAAAAATAAAACATTTGAAAACGGACCATTTTCCACATTTCTGAAGCATGACGTAATGGGGGGGTGTTATCTCTTTTGTCGAAAATCAGCCGTTTTTGCTCGAACATTAAATGCCTCCAAATGGTATTTAATTAACTTCCAGAGCCCCTGGAAGCATGAAAATCACTTTAAACATGCTAATTTTAGCTCTAACACTGATGATCCACCTACAAATGTGAACTGACGTTCAAAAATGAAACATTTGAAAACGGACCATTTTCCACATTTCTGAAGCATGACGTAATGGGGGGTGTTATCTCTTTTGTCGAAAATCAGCCGTTTTTGCTCGAACATTAAATGCCTCCAAATGGTATTTATTTCACTTCCCGAGCCCCTGGAAGCATGAAAATCACTTTAAACATGCTAATTTTAGCTCTAACACTGATGATCCACCTACAAATGTGAACTGACGTTCAAAAATAAAACATTTGAAAACGGACCATTTTCCACATTTCTGAAGCATGACGTAATGGGGGGGTGTTATCTCTTTTGTCGAAAATCAGCCGTTTTTGCTCTAACATTAAATGCCTCCAAATGGTATTTAATTAACTTCCCGGGGTGAAGAAACCCTTTTTGAGAACTCAGAGTGAGTAAATTGGCCATTTTCATGCAATGCACTTTTAACCATTCCATAAATCTTGTGTTTTGGGCCCCTGGAAGCATGAAAATCACTTTAAACATGCTAATTTTAGCTCTAACACTGATGATCCACCTACAAATGTGAACTGACGTTCAAAAATAAAACATTTGAAAACGGACCATTTTCCACATTTCTGAAGCATGACGTATTGGGGGGGTGTTATCTCTTTTGTCGAAAATCAGCCGTTTTTGCTCTAACATTAAATGCCTCCAAATGGTATTTAATTAACTTCCCGGGGTGAAGAAACCCTTCTTGAGAACTCAGAGTGAGTAAATTGGCCATTTTCATGCACTTTTAACCATTCCATAAATCTTGTGTTTTGGGCCCCTGGAAGCATGAAAATCACTTTAAACATGCTAATTTTAGCTCTAACACTGATGATCCACCTACAAATGTGAACTGACGTTCAAAAATAAAACATTTGAAAACGGACCATTTTCCACATTTCTGAAGCATGACGTAATGGGGGGGTGTTATCTCTTTTGTCGAAAATCAGCCGTTTTTGCTCGAACATTAAATGCCTCCAAATGGTATTTAATTAACTTCCAGAGCCCCTGGAAGCATGAAAATCACTTTAAACATGCTAATTTTAGCTCTAACACTGATGATCCACCTACAAATGTGAACTGACGTTCAAAAATGAAACATTTGAAAACGGACCATTTTCCACATTTCTGAAGCATGACGTAATGGGGGGTGTTATCTCTTTTGTCGAAAATCAGCCGTTTTTGCTCGAACATTAAATGCCTCCAAATGGTATTTATTTCACTTCCCGAGCCCCTGGAAGCATGAAAATCACTTTAAACATGCTAATTTTAGCTCTAACACTGATGATCCACCTACAAATGTGAACTGACGTTCAAAAATAAAACATTTGAAAACGGACCATTTTCCACATTTCTGAAGCATGACGTAATGGGGGGGTGTTATCTCTTTTGTCGAAAATCAGCCGTTTTTGCTCTAACATTAAATGCCTCCAAATGGTATTTAATTAACTTCCCGGGGTGAAGAAACCCTTTTTGAGAACTCAGAGTGAGTAAATTGGCCATTTTCATGCAATGCACTTTTAACCATTCCATAAATCTTGTGTTTTGGGCCCCTGGAAGCATGAAAATCACTTTAAACATGCTAATTTTAGCTCTAACACTGATGATCCACCTACAAATGTGAACTGACGTTCAAAAATAAAACATTTGAAAACGGACCATTTTCCACATTTCTGAAGCATGACGTATTGGGGGGGTGTTATCTCTTTTGTCGAAAATCAGCCGTTTTTGCTCTAACATTAAATGCCTCCAAATGGTATTTAATTAACTTCCCGGGGTGAAGAAACCCTTCTTGAGAACTCAGAGTGAGTAAATTGGCCATTTTCATGCACTTTTAACCATTCCATAAATCTTGTGTTTTGGGCCCCTGGAAGCATGAAAATCACTTTAAACATGCTAATTTTAGCTCTAACACTGATGATCCACCTACAAATGTGAACTGACGTTCAAAAATAAAACATTTGAAAACGGACCATTTTCCACATTTCTGAAGCATGACGTAATGGGGGGGTGTTATCTCTTTTGTCGAAAATCAGCCGTTTTTGCTCGAACATTAAATGCCTCCAAATGGTATTTAATTAACTTCCAGAGCCCCTGGAAGCATGAAAATCACTTTAAACATGCTAATTTTAGCTCTAACACTGATGATCCACCTACAAATGTGAACTGACGTTCAAAAATAAAACATTTGAAAACGGACCATTTTCCACATTTCTAAAGCATGACGTAATGGGGGGTGTTAGCTCTTTTGTCGAAAATCAGCCGTTTTTGCTCGAACATTAAATGCCTCCAAATGGTATTTATTTCACTTCCCGAGCCCCTGGAAGCATGAAAATCACTTTAAACATGCTAATTTTAGCTCTAACACTGATGATCCACCTACAAATGTGAACTGACGTTCAAAAATAAAACATTTGAAAACGGACCATTTTCCACATTTCTGAAGCATGACGTAATGGGGGGGTGTTATCTCTTTTGTCGAAAATCAGCCGTTTTTGCTCGAACATTAAATGCCTCCAAATGGTATTTAATTAACTTCCCGGGGTGAAGAAACCCTTTTTGAGAACTCAGAGTGAGTAAATTGGCCATTTTCATGCACTTTTAACCATTCCATAAATCTTGTGTTTTGGGCCCCTGGAAGCATGAAAATCACTTTAAACATGCTAATTTTAGCTCTGACACTGATGATCCACCTACAAATGTGAACTGACGTTCAAAAATGAAACATTTGAAAACGGACCATTTTCCACATTTCTGAAGCATGACGTAATGGGGGGGTGTTATCTCTTTTGTCGAAAATCAGCCGTTTTTGCTCGAACATTAAATGCCTCAAAATGGTATTTAATTAACTTCCCGAGCCCCTGGAAGCATGAAAATCACTTTAAACATGCTAATTTTAGCTCTAACACTGATGATCCACCTACAAATGTGAACTGACGTTCAAAAATGAAACATTTGAAAACGGACCATTTTCCACATTTCTGAAGCATGACGTAATGGGGGGGTGTTATCTCTTTTGTCGAAAATCAGCCGTTTTTGCTCGAACATTAAATGCCTCCAAATGGTATTTAATTAACTTCCCGGGGTGAAGAAACCCTTTTTGAGAACTCAGAGTGAGTAAATTGGCCATTTTCATGCACTTTTAACCATTCCATAAATCTTGTGTTTTGGGCCCCTGGAAGCATGAAAATCACTTTAAACATGCTAATTTTAGCTCTAACACTGATGATCCACCTACAAATGTGAACTGACGTTCAAAAATAAAACATTTGAAAACTGACCATTTTCCACATTTCTGAAGCATGACGTAATGGGGGGGTGTTATCTCTTTTGTCGAAAATCAGCCGTTTTTGCTCGAACATTAAATGCCTCCAAATGGTATTTAATTAACTTCCCGAGCCCCTGGAAGCATGAAAATCACTTTAAACATGCTAATTTTAGCTCTAACACTGATGATCCACCTACAAATGTGAACTGACGTTCAAAAATGAAACATTTGAAAACGGACCATTTTCCACATTTCTGAAGCATGACGTAATGGGGGTGGTGTTATCTCTTTTGTCGAAAATCAGCCGTTTTTGCTCTAACATTAAATGCCTCCAAATGGTATTTAATTAACTTCCCGGGGTGAAGAAACCCTTTTTGAGAACTCAGAGTGAGTAAATTGGCCATTTTCATGCACTTTTAACCATTCCATAAATCTTGTGTTTTGGGCCCCTGGAAGCATGAAAATCACTTTAAACATGCTAATTTTAGCTCTAACACTGATGATCCACCTACAAATGTGAACTGACGTTCAAAAATAAAACATTTGAAAACGGACCATTTTCCACATTTCTGAAGCATGACGTAATGGGGGGGTGTTATCTCTTTTGTCGAAAATCAGCCGTTTTTGCTCGAACATTAAATGCCTCCAAATGGTATTTAATTAACTTCCCGGGGTGAAGAAACCCTTTTTGAGAACTCAGAGTGAGTAAATTGGCCATTTTCATGCACTTTTAACCATTCCATAAATCTTGTGTTTTGGGCCCCTGGAAGCATGAAAATCACTTTAAACATGCTAATTTTAGCTCTAACACTGATGATCCACCTACAAATGTGAACTGACGTTCAAAAATGAAACATTTGAAAACGGACCATTTTCCACATTTCTGAAGCATGACGTAATGGGGGGGGTGTTATCTCTTTTGTCGAAAATCAGCCGTTTTTGCTCGAACATTAAATGCCTCCAAATTGTATTTATTTCACTTCCCGGGGTGAAGAAACCCTTCTTGAGAACTCAGAGTGAGTAAATTGGCCATTTTCATGCACTTTTAACCATTCCATAAATCTTGTGTTTTGGGCCCCTGGAAGCATGAAAATCACTTTAAACATGCTAATTTTAGCTCTAACACTGATGATCCACCTACAAATGTGAACTGACGTTCAAAAATAAAACATTTGAAAACGGACCATTTTCCACATTTCTGAAGCATGACGTAATGGGGGGGTGTTATCTCTTTTGTCGAAAATCAGCCGTTTTTGCTCGAACATTAAATGCCTCCAAATGGTATTTAATTAACTTCCAGAGCCCCTGGAAGCATGAAAATCACTTTAAACATGCTAATTTTAGCTCTAACACTGATGATCCACCTACAAATGTGAACTGACGTTCAAAAATGAAACATTTGAAAACGGACCATTTTCCACATTTCTGAAGCATGACGTAATGGGGGGTGTTATCTCTTTTGTCGAAAATCAGCCGTTTTTGCTCGAACATTAAATGCCTCCAAATGGTATTTATTTCACTTCCCGAGCCCCTGGAAGCATGAAAATCACTTTAAACATGCTAATTTTAGCTCTAACACTGATGATCCACCTACAAATGTGAACTGACGTTCAAAAATAAAACATATGAAAACGGACCATTTTCCACATTTCTGAAGCATGACGTAATGGGGGGGTGTTATCTCTTTTGTCGAAAATCAGCCGTTTTTGCTCTAACATTAAATGCCTCCAAATGGTATTTAATTAACTTCCCGGGGTGAAGAAACCCTTTTTGAGAACTCAGAGTGAGTAAATTGGCCATTTTCATGCACTTTTAACCATTCCATAAATCTTGTGTTTTGGGCCCCTGGAAGCATGAAAATCACTTTAAACATGCTAATTTTAGCTCTAACACTGATGATCCACCTACAAATGTGAACTGACGTTCAAAAATAAAACATTTGAAAACGGACCATTTTCCACATTTCTGAAGCATGACGTAATGGGGGGGTGTTATCTCTTTTGTCGAAAATCAGCCGTTTTTGCTCTAACATTAAATGCCTCCAAATGGTATTTAATTAACTTCCCGGGGTGAAGAAACCCTTTTTGAGAACTCAGAGTGAGTAAATTGGCCATTTTCATGCAATGCACTTTTAACCATTCCATAAATCTTGTGTTTTGGGCCCCTGGAAGCATGAAAATCACTTTAAACATGCTAATTTTAGCTCTAACACTGATGATCCACCTACAAATGTGAACTGACGTTCAAAAATAAAACATTTGAAAACGGACCATTTTCCACATTTCTGAAGCATGACGTATTGGGGGGGTGTTATCTCTTTTGTCGAAAATCAGCCGTTTTTGCTCTAACATTAAATGCCTCCAAATGGTATTTAATTAACTTCCCGGGGTGAAGAAACCCTTCTTGAGAACTCAGAGTGAGTAAATTGGCCATTTTCATGCACTTTTAACCATTCCATAAATCTTGTGTTTTGGGCCCCTGGAAGCATGAAAATCACTTTAAACATGCTAATTTTAGCTCTAACACTGATGATCCACCTACAAATGTGAACTGACGTTCAAAAATAAAACATTTGAAAACGGACCATTTTCCACATTTCTGAAGCATGACGTAATGGGGGGGTGTTATCTCTTTTGTCGAAAATCAGCCGTTTTTGCTCGAACATTAAATGCCTCCAAATGGTATTTAATTAACTTCCAGAGCCCCTGGAAGCATGAAAATCACTTTAAACATGCTAATTTTAGCTCTAACACTGATGATCCACCTACAAATGTGAACTGACGTTCAAAAATAAAACATTTGAAAACGGACCATTTTCCACATTTCTAAAGCATGACGTAATGGGGGGTGTTAGCTCTTTTGTCGAAAATCAGCCGTTTTTGCTCGAACATTAAATGCCTCCAAATGGTATTTATTTCACTTCCCGAGCCCCTGGAAGCATGAAAATCACTTTAAACATGCTAATTTTAGCTCTAACACTGATGATCCACCTACAAATGTGAACTGACGTTCAAAAATAAAACATTTGAAAACGGACCATTTTCCACATTTCTGAAGCATGACGTAATGGGGGGGTGTTATCTCTTTTGTCGAAAATCAGCCGTTTTTGCTCGAACATTAAATGCCTCCAAATGGTATTTAATTAACTTCCCGGGGTGAAGAAACCCTTTTTGAGAACTCAGAGTGAGTAAATTGGCCATTTTCATGCACTTTTAACCATTCCATAAATCTTGTGTTTTGGGCCCCTGGAAGCATGAAAATCACTTTAAACATGCTAATTTTAGCTCTGACACTGATGATCCACCTACAAATGTGAACTGACGTTCAAAAATGAAACATTTGAAAACGGACCATTTTCCACATTTCTGAAGCATGACGTAATGGGGGGGTGTTATCTCTTTTGTCGAAAATCAGCCGTTTTTGCTCGAACATTAAATGCCTCCAAATGGTATTTAATTAACTTCCCGAGCCCCTGGAAGCATGAAAATCACTTTAAACATGCTAATTTTAGCTCTAACACTGATGATCCACCTACAAATGTGAACTGACGTTCAAAAATGAAACATTTGAAAACGGACCATTTTCCACATTTCTGAAGCATGACGTAATGGGGGGGTGTTATCTCTTTTGTCGAAAATCAGCCATTTTTGCTCGAACATTAAATGCCTCCAAATGGTATTTAATTAACTTCCCGGGGTGAAGAAACCCTTTTTGAGAACTCAGAGTGAGTAAATTGGCCATTTTCATGCACTTTTAACCATTCCATAAATCTTGTGTTTTGGGCCCCTGGAAGCATGAAAATCACTTTAAACATGCTAATTTTAGCTCTAACACTGATGATCCACCTACAAATGTGAACTGACGTTCAAAAATAAAACATTTGAAAACTGACCATTTTCCACATTTCTGAAGCATGACGTAATGGGGGGGTGTTATCTCTTTTGTCGAAAATCAGCCGTTTTTGCTCGAACATTAAATGCCTCCAAATGGTATTTAATTAACTTCCCGAGCCCCTGGAAGCATGAAAATCACTTTAAACATGCTAATTTTAGCTCTAACACTGATGATCCACCTACAAATGTGAACTGACGTTCAAAAATGAAACATTTGAAAACGGACCATTTTCCACATTTCTGAAGCATGACGTAATGGGGGTGGTGTTATCTCTTTTGTCGAAAATCAGCCGTTTTTGCTCTAACATTAAATGCCTCCAAATGGTATTTAATTAACTTCCCGGGGTGAAGAAACCCTTTTTGAGAACTCAGAGTGAGTAAATTGGCCATTTTCATGCACTTTTAACCATTCCATAAATCTTGTGTTTTGGGCCCCTGGAAGCATGAAAATCACTTTAAACATGCTAATTTTAGCTCTAACACTGATGATCCACCTACAAATGTGAACTGACGTTCAAAAATAAAACATTTGAAAACGGACCATTTTCCACATTTCTGAAGCATGACGTAATGGGGGGGTGTTATCTCTTTTGTCGAAAATCAGCCGTTTTTGCTCGAACATTAAATGCCTCCAAATGGTATTTAATTAACTTCCCGGGGTGAAGAAACCCTTTTTGAGAACTCAGAGTGAGTAAATTGGCCATTTTCATGCACTTTTAACCATTCCATAAATCTTGTGTTTTGGGCCCCTGGAAGCATGAAAATCACTTTAAACATGCTAATTTTAGCTCTAACACTGATGATCCACCTACAAATGTGAACTGACGTTCAAAAATGAAACATTTGAAAACGGACCATTTTCCACATTTCTGAAGCATGACGTAATGGGGGGGGTGTTATCTCTTTTGTCGAAAATCAGCCGTTTTTGCTCGAACATTAAATGCCTCCAAATTGTATTTATTTCACTTCCCGGGGTGAAGAAACCCTTCTTGAGAACTCAGAGTGAGTAAATTGGCCATTTTCATGCACTTTTAACCATTCCATAAATCTTGTGTTTTGGGCCCCTGGAAGCATGAAAATCACTTTAAACATGCTAATTTTAGCTCTAACACTGATGATCCACCTACAAATGTGAACTGACGTTCAAAAATAAAACATTTGAAAACGGACCATTTTCCACATTTCTGAAGCATGACGTAATGGGGGGGTGTTATCTCTTTTGTCGAAAATCAGCCGTTTTTGCTCGAACATTAAATGCCTCCAAATGGTATTTAATTAACTTCCAGAGCCCCTGGAAGCATGAAAATCACTTTAAACATGCTAATTTTAGCTCTAACACTGATGATCCACCTACAAATGTGAACTGACGTTCAAAAATGAAACATTTGAAAACGGACCATTTTCCACATTTCTGAAGCATGACGTAATGGGGGGTGTTATCTCTTTTGTCGAAAATCAGCCGTTTTTGCTCGAACATTAAATGCCTCCAAATGGTATTTATTTCACTTCCCGAGCCCCTGGAAGCATGAAAATCACTTTAAACATGCTAATTTTAGCTCTAACACTGATGATCCACCTACAAATGTGAACTGACGTTCAAAAATAAAACATATGAAAACGGACCATTTTCCACATTTCTGAAGCATGACGTAATGGGGGGGTGTTATCTCTTTTGTCGAAAATCAGCCGTTTTTGCTCTAACATTAAATGCCTCCAAATGGTATTTAATTAACTTCCCGGGGTGAAGAAACCCTTTTTGAGAACTCAGAGTGAGTAAATTGGCCATTTTCATGCAATGCACTTTTAACCATTCCATAAATCTTGTGTTTTGGGCCCCTGGAAGCATGAAAATCACTTTAAACATGCTAATTTTAGCTCTAACACTGATGATCCACCTACAAATGTGAACTGACGTTCAAAAATAAAACATTTGAAAACGGACCATTTTCCACATTTCTGAAGCATGACGTATTGGGGGGGTGTTATCTCTTTTGTCGAAAATCAGCCGTTTTTGCTCTAACATTAAATGCCTCCAAATGGTATTTAATTAACTTCCCGGGGTGAAGAAACCCTTTTTGAGAACTCAGAGTGAGTAAATTGGCCATTTTCATGCACTTTTAACCATTCCATAAATCTTGTGTTTTGGGCCCCTGGAAGCATGAAAATCACTTTAAACATGCTAATTTTAGCTCTGACACTGATGATCCACCTACAAATGTGAACTGACGTTCAAAAATGAAACATTTGAAAACGGACCATTTTCCACATTTCTGAAGCATGACGTAATGGGGGGGGTGTTATCTCTTTTGTCGAAAATCAGCCGTTTTTGCTCGAACATTAAATGCCTCCAAATGGTATTTAATTAACTTCCAGAGCCCCTGGAAGCATGAAAATCACTTTAAACATGCTAATTTTAGCTCTAACACTGATGATCCACCTACAAATGTGAACTGACGTTCAAAAATGAAACATTTGAAAACGGACCATTTTCCACATTTCTGAAGCATGACGTAATGGGGGGTGTTATCTCTTTTGTCGAAAATCAGCCGTTTTTGCTCGAACATTAAATGCCTCCAAATGGTATTTATTTCACTTCCCGAGCCCCTGGAAGCATGAAAATCACTTTAAACATGCTAATTTTAGCTCTAACACTGATGATCCACCTACAAATGTGAACTGACGTTCAAAAATAAAACATTTGAAAACGGACCATTTTCCACATTTCTGAAGCATGACGTAATGGGGGGGTGTTATCTCTTTTGTCGAAAATCAGCCGTTTTTGCTCTAACATTAAATGCCTCCAAATGGTATTTAATTAACTTCCCGGGGTGAAGAAACCCTTTTTGAGAACTCAGAGTGAGTAAATTGGCCATTTTCATGCAATGCACTTTTAACCATTCCATAAATCTTGTGTTTTGGGCCCCTGGAAGCATGAAAATCACTTTAAACATGCTAATTTTAGCTCTAACACTGATGATCCACCTACAAATGTGAACTGACGTTCAAAAAAAAAACATTTGAAAACGGACCATTTTCCACATTTCTGAAGCATGACGTATTGGGGGGGTGTTATCTCTTTTGTCGAAAATCAGCCGTTTTTGCTCTAACATTAAATGCCTCCAAATGGTATTTAATTAACTTCCCGGGGTGAAGAAACCCTTTTTGAGAACTCAGAGTGAGTAAATTGGCCATTTTCATGCACTTTTAACCATTCCATAAATCTTGTGTTTTGGGCCCCTGGAAGCATGAAAATCACTTTAAACATGCTAATTTTAGCTCTGACACTGATGATCCACCTACAAATGTGAACTGACGTTCAAAAATGAAACATTTGAAAACGGACCATTTTCCACATTTCTGAAGCATGACGTAATGGGGGGGTGTTATCTCTTTTGTCGAAAATCAGCCGTTTTTGCTCGAACATTAAATGCCTCCAAATGGTATTTAATTAACTTCCCGAGCCCCTGGAAGCATGAAAATCACTTTAAACATGCTAATTTTAGCTCTAACACTGATGATCCACCTACAAATGTGAACTGACGTTCAAAAATGAAACATTTGAAAACGGACCATTTTCCACATTTCTGAAGCATGACGTAATGGGGGGGTGTTATCTCTTTTGTCGAAAATCAGCCGTTTTTGCTCGAACATTAAATGCCTCCAAATGGTATTTAATTAACTTCCCGGGGTGAAGAAACCCTTTTTGAGAACTCAGAGTGAGTAAATTGGCCATTTTCATGCACTTTTAACCATTCCATAAATCTTGTGTTTTGGGCCCCTGGAAGCATGAAAATCACTTTAAACATGCTAATTTTAGCTCTAACACTGATGATCCACCTACAAATGTGAACTGACGTTCAAAAATAAAACATTTGAAAACTGACCATTTTCCACATTTCTGAAGCATGACGTAATGGGGGGGTGTTATCTCTTTTGTCGAAAATCAGCCGTTTTTGCTCGAACATTAAATGCCTCCAAATGGTATTTAATTAACTTCCCGAGCCCCTGGAAGCATGAAAATCACTTTAAACATGCTAATTTTAGCTCTAACACTGATGATCCACCTACAAATGTGAACTGACGTTCAAAAATGAAACATTTGAAAACGGACCATTTTCCACATTTCTGAAGCATGACGTAATGGGGGTGGTGTTATCTCTTTTGTCGAAAATCAGCCGTTTTTGCTCTAACATTAAATGCCTCCAAATGGTATTTAATTAACTTCCCGGGGTGAAGAAACCCTTTTTGAGAACTCAGAGTGAGTAAATTGGCCATTTTCATGCACTTTTAACCATTCCATAAATCTTGTGTTTTGGGCCCCTGGAAGCATGAAAATCACTTTAAACATGCTAATTTTAGCTCTAACACTGATGATCCACCTACAAATGTGAACTGACGTTCAAAAATAAAACATTTGAAAACGGACCATTTTCCACATTTCTGAAGCATGACGTAATGGGGGGGTGTTATCTCTTTTGTCGAAAATCAGCCGTTTTTGCTCGAACATTAAATGCCTCCAAATGGTATTTAATTAACTTCCCGGGGTGAAGAAACCCTTTTTGAGAACTCAGAGTGAGTAAATTGGCCATTTTCATGCACTTTTAACCATTCCATAAATCTTGTGTTTTGGGCCCCTGGAAGCATGAAAATCACTTTAAACATGCTAATTTTAGCTCTAACACTGATGATCCACCTACAAATGTGAACTGACGTTCAAAAATGAAACATTTGAAAACGGACCATTTTCCACATTTCTGAAGCATGACGTAATGGGGGGGGTGTTATCTCTTTTGTCGAAAATCAGCCGTTTTTGCTCGAACATTAAATGCCTCCAAATTGTATTTATTTCACTTCCCGGGGTGAAGAAACCCTTCTTGAGAACTCAGAGTGAGTAAATTGGCCATTTTCATGCACTTTTAACCATTCCATAAATCTTGTGTTTTGGGCCCCTGGAAGCATGAAAATCACTTTAAACATGCTAATTTTAGCTCTAACACTGATGATCCACCTACAAATGTGAACTGACGTTCAAAAATAAAACATTTGAAAACGGACCATTTTCCACATTTCTGAAGCATGACGTAATGGGGGGGTGTTATCTCTTTTGTCGAAAATCAGCCGTTTTTGCTCGAACATTAAATGCCTCCAAATGGTATTTAATTAACTTCCAGAGCCCCTGGAAGCATGAAAATCACTTTAAACATGCTAATTTTAGCTCTAACACTGATGATCCACCTACAAATGTGAACTGACGTTCAAAAATGAAACATTTGAAAACGGACCATTTTCCACATTTCTGAAGCATGACGTAATGGGGGGTGTTATCTCTTTTGTCGAAAATCAGCCGTTTTTGCTCGAACATTAAATGCCTCCAAATGGTATTTATTTCACTTCCCGAGCCCCTGGAAGCATGAAAATCACTTTAAACATGCTAATTTTAGCTCTAACACTGATGATCCACCTACAAATGTGAACTGACGTTCAAAAATAAAACATTTGAAAACGGACCATTTTCCACATTTCTGAAGCATGACGTAATGGGGGGGTGTTATCTCTTTTGTCGAAAATCAGCCGTTTTTGCTCTAACATTAAATGCCTCCAAATGGTATTTAATTAACTTCCCGGGGTGAAGAAACCCTTTTTGAGAACTCAGAGTGAGTAAATTGGCCATTTTCATGCAATGCACTTTTAACCATTCCATAAATCTTGTGTTTTGGGCCCCTGGAAGCATGAAAATCACTTTAAACATGCTAATTTTAGCTCTAACACTGATGATCCACCTACAAATGTGAACTGACGTTCAAAAATAAAACATTTGAAAACGGACCATTTTCCACATTTCTGAAGCATGACGTATTGGGGGGGTGTTATCTCTTTTGTCGAAAATCAGCCGTTTTTGCTCTAACATTAAATGCCTCCAAATGGTATTTAATTAACTTCCCGGGGTGAAGAAACCCTTTTTGAGAACTCAGAGTGAGTAAATTGGCCATTTTCATGCACTTTTACCCATTCCATAAATCTTGTGTTTTGGGCCCCTGGAAGCATGAAAATCACTTTAAACATGCTAATTTTAGCTCTAACACTGATGATCCACCTACAAATGTGAACTGACGTTCAAAAATAAAACATTTGAAAACGGACCATTTTCCACATTTCTGAAGCATGACGTAATGGGGGGGTGTTATCTCTTTTGTCGAAAATCAGCCGTTTTTGCTCGAACATTAAATGCCTCCAAATGGTATTTAATTAACTTCCCGAGCCCCTGGAAGCATGAAAATCACTTTAAACATGCTAATTTTAGCTCTAACACTGATGATCCACCTACAAATGTGAACTGACGTTCAAAAATAAAACATTTGAAAACGGACCATTTTCCACATTTCTGAAGCATGACGTAATGGGGGGGGTGTTATCTCTTTTGTCGAAAATCAGCCGTTTTTGTTCGAACATTAAATGCCTCCAAATGGTATTTAATTAACTTCCCGAGCCCCTGGAAGCATGAAAATCACTTTAAACATGCTAATTTTAGCTCTAACACTGATGATCCACCTACAAATGTGAACTGACGTTCAAAAATGAAACATTTGAAAACGGACCATTTTCCACATTTCTGAAGCATGACGTAATGGGGGGGTGTTATCTCTTTTGTGGAAAATCAGCCTTTTTTGCTCGAACATTAAATGCCTCCAAATGGTATTTATTTCACTTCCCGAGCCCCTGGAAGCATGAAAATCACTTTAAACATGCTAATTTTAGCTCTAACACTGATGATCCACCTACAAATGTGAACTGACGTTCAAAAATAAAACATTTGAAAACGGACCATTTTCCACATTTCTGAAGCATGACGTAATGGGGGGGTGTTATCTCTTTTGTCGAAAATCAGCCGTTTTTGCTCTAACATTAAATGCCTCCAAATGGTATTTAATTAACTTCCTGGAGTGAAGAAACCCTTTTTGAGAACTCAGAGTGAGTAAATTGGCCATTTTCATGCACTTTTAACCATTCCATAAATCTTGTGTTTTGGGCCCCTGGAAGCATGAAAATCACTTTAAACATGCTAATTTTAGCTCTAACACTGATGATCCACCTACAAATGTGAACTGACGTTCAAAAATAAAACATTTGAAAACGGACCATTTTCCACATTTCTGAAGCATGACGTAATGGGGGGGTGTTATCTCTTTTGTCGAAAATCAGCCGTTTTTGCTCGAACATTAAATGCCTCCAAATGGTATTTAATTAACTTCCCGGGGTGAAGAAACCCTTTTTGAGAACTCAGAGTGAGTAAATTGGCCATTTTCATGCACTTTTAACCATTCCATAAATCTTGTGTTTTGGGCCCCTGGAAGCATGAAAATCACTTTAAACATGCTAATTTTAGCTCTAACACTGATGATCCACCTACAAATGTGAACTGACGTTCAAAAATAAAACATTTGAAAACGGACCATTTTCCACATTTCTAAAGCATGACGTAATGGGGGGGTGTTATCTCTTTTGTCGAAAATCAGCCGTTTTTGCTCGAACATTAAATGCCTCCAAATGGTATTTATTTCACTTCCCGAGCCCCTGGAAGCATGAAAATCACTTTAAACATGCTAATTTTAGCTCTAACACTGATGATCCACCTACAAATGTGAACTGACGTTCAAAAATAAAACATTTGAAAACGGACCATTTTCCACATTTCTGAAGCATGACGTAATGGGGGGGTGTTATCTCTTTTGTCGAAAATCAGCCGTTTTTGCTCGAACATTAAATGCCTCCAAATGGTATTTAATTAACTTCCCGGGGTGAAGAAACCCTTTTTGAGAACTCAGAGTGAGTAAATTGGCCATTTTCATGCACTTTTAACCATTCCATAAATCTTGTGTTTTGGGCCCCTGGAAGCATGAAAATCACTTTAAACATGCTAATTTTAGCTCTGACACTGATGATCCACCTACAAATGTGAACTGACGTTCAAAAATGAAACATTTGAAAACGGACCATTTTCCACATTTCTGAAGCATGACGTAATGGGGGGGTGTTATCTCTTTTGTCGAAAATCAGCCGTTTTTGCTCGAACATTAAATGCCTCCAAATGGTATTTAATTAACTTCCCGAGCTCCTGGAAGCATGAAAATCACTTTAAACATGCTAATTTTAGCTCTAACACTGATGATCCACCTACAAATGTGAACTGACGTTCAAAAATAAAACATTTGAAAACGGACCATTTTCCACATTTCTGAAGCATGACGTATTGGGGGGGTGTTATCTCTTTTGTCGAAAATCAGCCGTTTTTGCTCTAACATTAAATGCCTCCAAATGGTATTTAATTAACTTCCCGGGGTGAAGAAACCCTTCTTGAGAACTCAGAGTGAGTAAATTGGCCATTTTCATGCACTTTTAACCATTCCATAAATCTTGTGTTTTGGGCCCCTGGAAGCATGAAAATCACTTTAAACATGCTAATTTTAGCTCTAACACTGATGATCCACCTACAAATGTGAACTGACGTTCAAAAATAAAACATTTGAAAACGGACCATTTTCCACATTTCTGAAGCATGACGTAATGGGGGGGTGTTATCTCTTTTGTCGAAAATCAGCCGTTTTTGCTCGAACATTAAATGCCTCCAAATGGTATTTAATTAACTTCCAGAGCCCCTGGAAGCATGAAAATCACTTTAAACATGCTAATTTTAGCTCTAACACTGATGATCCACCTACAAATGTGAACTGACGTTCAAAAATAAAACATTTGAAAACGGACCATTTTCCACATTTCTAAAGCATGACGTAATGGGGGGTGTTAGCTCTTTTGTCGAAAATCAGCCGTTTTTGCTCGAACATTAAATGCCTCCAAATGGTATTTATTTCACTTCCCGAGCCCCTGGAAGCATGAAAATCACTTTAAACATGCTAATTTTAGCTCTAACACTGATGATCCACCTACAAATGTGAACTGACGTTCAAAAATAAAACATTTGAAAATGGACCATTTTCCACATTTCTGAAGCATGACGTAATGGGGGGGTGTTATCTCTTTTGTCGAAAATCAGCCGTTTTTGCTCGAACATTAAATGCCTCCAAATGGTATTTAATTAACTTCCCGGGGTGAAGAAACCCTTTTTGAGAACTCAGAGTGAGTAAATTGGCCATTTTCATGCACTTTTAACCATTCCATAAATCTTGTGTTTTGGGCCCCTGGAAGCATGAAAATCACTTTAAACATGCTAATTTTAGCTCTGACACTGATGATCCACCTACAAATGTGAACTGACGTTCAAAAATGAAACATTTGAAAACGGACCATTTTCCACATTTCTGAAGCATGACGTAATGGGGGGGTGTTATCTCTTTTGTCGAAAATCAGCCGTTTTTGCTCGAACATTAAATGCCTCCAAATGGTATTTAATTAACTTCCCGAGCCCCTGGAAGCATGAAAATCACTTTAAACATGCTAATTTTAGCTCTAACACTGATGATCCACCTACAAATGTGAACTGACGTTCAAAAATGAAACATTTGAAAACGGACCATTTTCCACATTTCTGAAGCATGACGTAATGGGGGGGTGTTATCTCTTTTGTCGAAAATCAGCCGTTTTTGCTCGAACATTAAATGCCTCCAAATGGTATTTAATTAACTTCCCGGGGTGAAGAAACCCTTTTTGAGAACTCAGAGTGAGTAAATTGGCCATTTTCATGCACTTTTAACCATTCCATAAATCTTGTGTTTTGGGCCCCTGGAAGCATGAAAATCACTTTAAACATGCTAATTT
Organism: Lissotriton vulgaris; assembly: GCF_964263255.1. Lineage (NCBI taxonomy): Eukaryota > Metazoa > Chordata > Amphibia > Caudata > Salamandridae > Lissotriton > Lissotriton vulgaris. Next base: position 1,635,536 of record NW_028253575.1, on the reverse strand, counting down.
TAGCTCTAACACTGATGATCCACCTACAAATGTGAACTGACGTTCAAAAATAAAACATTTGAAAACTGACCATTTTCCACATTTCTGAAGCATGACGTAATGGGGGGGTGTTATCTCTTTTGTCGAAAATCAGCCGTTTTTGCTCGAACATTAAATGCCTCCAAATGGTATTTAATTAACTTCCCGAGCCCCTGGAAGCATGAAAATCACTTTAAACATGCTAATTTTAGCTCTAACACTGATGATCCACCTACAAATGTGAACTGACGTTCAAAAATGAAACATTTGAAAACGGACCATTTTCCACATTTCTGAAGCATGACGTAATGGGGGTGGTGTTATCTCTTTTGTCGAAAATCAGCCGTTTTTGCTCTAACATTAAATGCCTCCAAATGGTATTTAATTAACTTCCCGGGGTGAAGAAACCCTTTTTGAGAACTCAGAGTGAGTAAATTGGCCATTTTCATGCACTTTTAACCATTCCATAAATCTTGTGTTTTGGGCCCCTGGAAGCATGAAAATCACTTTAAACATGCTAATTTTAGCTCTAACACTGATGATCCACCTACAAATGTGAACTGACGTTCAAAAATAAAACATTTGAAAACGGACCATTTTCCACATTTCTGAAGCATGACGTAATGGGGGGGTGTTATCTCTTTTGTCGAAAATCAGCCGTTTTTGCTCGAACATTAAATGCCTCCAAATGGTATTTAATTAACTTCCCGGGGTGAAGAAACCCTTTTTGAGAACTCAGAGTGAGTAAATTGGCCATTTTCATGCACTTTTAACCATTCCATAAATCTTGTGTTTTGGGCCCCTGGAAGCATGAAAATCACTTTAAACATGCTAATTTTAGCTCTAACACTGATGATCCACCTACAAATGTGAACTGACGTTCAAAAATGAAACATTTGAAAACGGACCATTTTCCACATTTCTGAAGCATGACGTAATGGGGGGGGTGTTATCTCTTTTGTCGAAAATCAGCCGTTTTTGCTCGAACATTAAATGCCTCCAAATTGTATTTATTTCACTTCCCGGGGTGAAGAAACCCTTCTTGAGAACTCAGAGTGAGTAAATTGGCCATTTTCATGCACTTTTAACCATTCCATAAATCTTGTGTTTTGGGCCCCTGGAAGCATGAAAATCACTTTAAACATGCTAATTTTAGCTCTAACACTGATGATCCACCTACAAATGTGAACTGACGTTCAAAAATAAAACATTTGAAAACGGACCATTTTCCACATTTCTAAAGCATGACGTAATGGGGGGTGTTAGCTCTTTTGTCGAAAATCAGCCGTTTTTGCTCGAACATTAAATGCCTCCAAATGGTATTTATTTCACTTCCCGAGCCCCTGGAAGCATGAAAATCACTTTAAACATGCTAATTTTAGCTCTAACACTGATGATCCACCTACAAATGTGAACTGACGTTCAAAAATAAAACATTTGAAAATGGACCATTTTCCACATTTCTGAAGCATGACGTAATGGGGGGGTGTTATCTCTTTTGTCGAAAATCAGCCGTTTTTGCTCGAACATTAAATGCCTCCAAATGGTATTTAATTAACTTCCCGGGGTGAAGAAACCCTTTTTGAGAACTCAGAGTGAGTAAATTGGCCATTTTCATGCACTTTTAACCATTCCATAAATCTTGTGTTTTGGGCCCCTGGAAGCATGAAAATCACTTTAAACATGCTAATTTTAGCTCTGACACTGATGATCCACCTACAAATGTGAACTGACGTTCAAAAATGAAACATTTGAAAACGGACCATTTTCCACATTTCTGAAGCATGACGTAATGGGGGGGTGTTATCTCTTTTGTCGAAAATCAGCCGTTTTTGCTCGAACATTAAATGCCTCCAAATGGTATTTAATTAACTTCCCGAGCCCCTGGAAGCATGAAAATCACTTTAAACATGCTAATTTTAGCTCTAACACTGATGATCCACCTACAAATGTGAACTGACGTTCAAAAATGAAACATTTGAAAACGGACCATTTTCCACATTTCTGAAGCATGACGTAATGGGGGGGTGTTATCTCTTTTGTCGAAAATCAGCCGTTTTTGCTCGAACATTAAATGCCTCCAAATGGTATTTAATTAACTTCCCGGGGTGAAGAAACCCTTTTTGAGAACTCAGAGTGAGTAAATTGGCCATTTTCATGCACTTTTAACCATTCCATAAATCTTGTGTTTTGGGCCCCTGGAAGCATGAAAATCACTTTAAACATGCTAATTTTAGCTCTAACACTGATGATCCACCTACAAATGTGAACTGACGTTCAAAAATAAAACATTTGAAAACTGACCATTTTCCACATTTCTGAAGCATGACGTAATGGGGGGGTGTTATCTCTTTTGTCGAAAATCAGCCGTTTTTGCTCGAACATTAAATGCCTCCAAATGGTATTTAATTAACTTCCCGAGCCCCTGGAAGCATGAAAATCACTTTAAACATGCTAATTTTAGCTCTAACACTGATGATCCACCTACAAATGTGAACTGACGTTCAAAAATGAAACATTTGAAAACGGACCATTTTCCACATTTCTGAAGCATGACGTAATGGGGGTGGTGTTATCTCTTTTGTCGAAAATCAGCCGTTTTTGCTCTAACATTAAATGCCTCCAAATGGTATTTAATTAACTTCCCGGGGTGAAGAAACCCTTTTTGAGAACTCAGAGTGAGTAAATTGGCCATTTTCATGCACTTTTAACCATTCCATAAATCTTGTGTTTTGGGCCCCTGGAAGCATGAAAATCACTTTAAACATGCTAATTTTAGCTCTAACACTGATGATCCACCTACAAATGTGAACTGACGTTCAAAAATAAAACATTTGAAAACGGACCATTTTCCACATTTCTGAAGCATGACGTAATGGGGGGGTGTTATCTCTTTTGTCGAAAATCAGCCGTTTTTGCTCGAACATTAAATGCCTCCAAATGGTATTTAATTAACTTCCCGGGGTGAAGAAACCCTTTTTGAGAACTCAGAGTGAGTAAATTGGCCATTTTCATGCACTTTTAACCATTCCATAAATCTTGTGTTTTGGGCCCCTGGAAGCATGAAAATCACTTTAAACATGCTAATTTTAGCTCTAACACTGATGATCCACCTACAAATGTGAACTGACGTTCAAAAATGAAACATTTGAAAACGGACCATTTTCCACATTTCTGAAGCATGACGTAATGGGGGGGGTGTTATCTCTTTTGTCGAAAATCAGCCGTTTTTGCTCGAACATTAAATGCCTCCAAATTGTATTTATTTCACTTCCCGGGGTGAAGAAACCCTTCTTGAGAACTCAGAGTGAGTAAATTGGCCATTTTCATGCACTTTTAACCATTCCATAAATCTTGTGTTTTGGGCCCCTGGAAGCATGAAAATCACTTTAAACATGCTAATTTTAGCTCTAACACTGATGATCCACCTACAAATGTGAACTGACGTTCAAAAATAAAACATTTGAAAACGGACCATTTTCCACATTTCTGAAGCATGACGTATTGGGGGGGTGTTATCTCTTTTGTCGAAAATCAGCCGTTTTTGCTCTAACATTAAATGCCTCCAAATGGTATTTAATTAACTTCCCGGGGTGAAGAAACCCTTTTTGAGAACTCAGAGTGAGTAAATTGGCCATTTTCATGCACTTTTAACCATTCCATAAATCTTGTGTTTTGGGCCCCTGGAAGCATGAAAATCACTTTAAACATGCTAATTTTAGCTCTGACACTGATGATCCACCTACAAATGTGAACTGACGTTCAAAAATGAAACATTTGAAAACGGACCATTTTCCACATTTCTGAAGCATGACGTAATGGGGGGGTGTTATCTCTTTTGTCGAAAATCAGCCGTTTTTGCTCGAACATTAAATGCCTCCAAATGGTATTTAATTAACTTCCAGAGCCCCTGGAAGCATGAAAATCACTTTAAACATGCTAATTTTAGCTCTAACACTGATGATCCACCTACAAATGTGAACTGACGTTCAAAAATGAAACATTTGAAAACGGACCATTTTCCACATTTCTGAAGCATGACGTAATGGGGGGTGTTATCTCTTTTGTCGAAAATCAGCCGTTTTTGCTCGAACATTAAATGCCTCCAAATGGTATTTATTTCACTTCCCGAGCCCCTGGAAGCATGAAAATCACTTTAAACATGCTAATTTTAGCTCTAACACTGATGATCCACCTACAAATGTGAACTGACGTTCAAAAATAAAACATTTGAAAACGGACCATTTTCCACATTTCTGAAGCATGACGTAATGGGGGGGTGTTATCTCTTTTGTCGAAAATCAGCCGTTTTTGCTCTAACATTAAATGCCTCCAAATGGTATTTAATTAACTTCCCGGGGTGAAGAAACCCTTTTTGAGAACTCAGAGTGAGTAAATTGGCCATTTTCATGCAATGCACTTTTAACCATTCCATAAATCTTGTGTTTTGGGCCCCTGGAAGCATGAAAATCACTTTAAACATGCTAATTTTAGCTCTAACACTGATGATCCACCTACAAATGTGAACTGACGTTCAAAAAAAAAACATTTGAAAACGGACCATTTTCCACATTTCTGAAGCATGACGTATTGGGGGGGTGTTATCTCTTTTGTCGAAAATCAGCCGTTTTTGCTCTAACATTAAATGCCTCCAAATGGTATTTAATTAACTTCCCGGGGTGAAGAAACCCTTTTTGAGAACTCAGAGTGAGTAAATTGGCCATTTTCATGCACTTTTAACCATTCCATAAATCTTGTGTTTTGGGCCCCTGGAAGCATGAAAATCACTTTAAACATGCTAATTTTAGCTCTGACACTGATGATCCACCTACAAATGTGAACTGACGTTCAAAAATGAAACATTTGAAAACGGACCATTTTCCACATTTCTGAAGCATGACGTAATGGGGGGGTGTTATCTCTTTTGTCGAAAATCAGCCGTTTTTGCTCGAACATTAAATGCCTCCAAATGGTATTTAATTAACTTCCCGAGCCCCTGGAAGCATGAAAATCACTTTAAACATGCTAATTTTAGCTCTAACACTGATGATCCACCTACAAATGTGAACTGACGTTCAAAAATGAAACATTTGAAAACGGACCATTTTCCACATTTCTGAAGCATGACGTAATGGGGGGGTGTTATCTCTTTTGTCGAAAATCAGCCGTTTTTGCTCGAACATTAAATGCCTCCAAATGGTATTTAATTAACTTCCCGGGGTGAAGAAACCCTTTTTGAGAACTCAGAGTGAGTAAATTGGCCATTTTCATGCACTTTTAACCATTCCATAAATCTTGTGTTTTGGGCCCCTGGAAGCATGAAAATCACTTTAAACATGCTAATTTTAGCTCTAACACTGATGATCCACCTACAAATGTGAACTGACGTTCAAAAATAAAACATTTGAAAACTGACCATTTTCCACATTTCTGAAGCATGACGTAATGGGGGGGTGTTATCTCTTTTGTCGAAAATCAGCCGTTTTTGCTCGAACATTAAATGCCTCCAAATGGTATTTAATTAACTTCCCGAGCCCCTGGAAGCATGAAAATCACTTTAAACATGCTAATTTTAGCTCTAACACTGATGATCCACCTACAAATGTGAACTGACGTTCAAAAATGAAACATTTGAAAACGGACCATTTTCCACATTTCTGAAGCATGACGTAATGGGGGTGGTGTTATCTCTTTTGTCGAAAATCAGCCGTTTTTGCTCTAACATTAAATGCCTCCAAATGGTATTTAATTAACTTCCCGGGGTGAAGAAACCCTTTTTGAGAACTCAGAGTGAGTAAATTGGCCATTTTCATGCACTTTTAACCATTCCATAAATCTTGTGTTTTGGGCCCCTGGAAGCATGAAAATCACTTTAAACATGCTAATTTTAGCTCTAACACTGATGATCCACCTACAAATGTGAACTGACGTTCAAAAATAAAACATTTGAAAACGGACCATTTTCCACATTTCTGAAGCATGACGTAATGGGGGGGTGTTATCTCTTTTGTCGAAAATCAGCCGTTTTTGCTCGAACATTAAATGCCTCCAAATGGTATTTAATTAACTTCCCGGGGTGAAGAAACCCTTTTTGAGAACTCAGAGTGAGTAAATTGGCCATTTTCATGCACTTTTAACCATTCCATAAATCTTGTGTTTTGGGCCCCTGGAAGCATGAAAATCACTTTAAACATGCTAATTTTAGCTCTAACACTGATGATCCACCTACAAATGTGAACTGACGTTCAAAAATGAAACATTTGAAAACGGACCATTTTCCACATTTCTGAAGCATGACGTAATGGGGGGGGTGTTATCTCTTTTGTCGAAAATCAGCCGTTTTTGCTCGAACATTAAATGCCTCCAAATTGTATTTATTTCACTTCCCGGGGTGAAGAAACCCTTCTTGAGAACTCAGAGTGAGTAAATTGGCCATTTTCATGCACTTTTAACCATTCCATAAATCTTGTGTTTTGGGCCCCTGGAAGCATGAAAATCACTTTAAACATGCTAATTTTAGCTCTAACACTGATGATCCACCTACAAATGTGAACTGACGTTCAAAAATAAAACATTTGAAAACGGACCATTTTCCACATTTCTGAAGCATGACGTAATGGGGGGGTGTTATCTCTTTTGTCGAAAATCAGCCGTTTTTGCTCGAACATTAAATGCCTCCAAATGGTATTTAATTAACTTCCAGAGCCCCTGGAAGCATGAAAATCACTTTAAACATGCTAATTTTAGCTCTAACACTGATGATCCACCTACAAATGTGAACTGACGTTCAAAAATGAAACATTTGAAAACGGACCATTTTCCACATTTCTGAAGCATGACGTAATGGGGGGTGTTATCTCTTTTGTCGAAAATCAGCCGTTTTTGCTCGAACATTAAATGCCTCCAAATGGTATTTATTTCACTTCCCGAGCCCCTGGAAGCATGAAAATCACTTTAAACATGCTAATTTTAGCTCTAACACTGATGATCCACCTACAAATGTGAACTGACGTTCAAAAATAAAACATTTGAAAACGGACCATTTTCCACATTTCTGAAGCATGACGTAATGGGGGGGTGTTATCTCTTTTGTCGAAAATCAGCCGTTTTTGCTCTAACATTAAATGCCTCCAAATGGTATTTAATTAACTTCCCGGGGTGAAGAAACCCTTTTTGAGAACTCAGAGTGAGTAAATTGGCCATTTTCATGCAATGCACTTTTAACCATTCCATAAATCTTGTGTTTTGGGCCCCTGGAAGCATGAAAATCACTTTAAACATGCTAATTTTAGCTCTAACACTGATGATCCACCTACAAATGTGAACTGACGTTCAAAAATAAAACATTTGAAAACGGACCATTTTCCACATTTCTGAAGCATGACGTATTGGGGGGGTGTTATCTCTTTTGTCGAAAATCAGCCGTTTTTGCTCTAACATTAAATGCCTCCAAATGGTATTTAATTAACTTCCCGGGGTGAAGAAACCCTTTTTGAGAACTCAGAGTGAGTAAATTGGCCATTTTCATGCACTTTTACCCATTCCATAAATCTTGTGTTTTGGGCCCCTGGAAGCATGAAAATCACTTTAAACATGCTAATTTTAGCTCTAACACTGATGATCCACCTACAAATGTGAACTGACGTTCAAAAATAAAACATTTGAAAACGGACCATTTTCCACATTTCTGAAGCATGACGTAATGGGGGGGTGTTATCTCTTTTGTCGAAAATCAGCCGTTTTTGCTCGAACATTAAATGCCTCCAAATGGTATTTAATTAACTTCCCGAGCCCCTGGAAGCATGAAAATCACTTTAAACATGCTAATTTTAGCTCTAACACTGATGATCCACCTACAAATGTGAACTGACGTTCAGAAATAAAACATTTGAAAACGGACCATTTTCCACATTTCTGAAGCATGACGTAATGGGGGGGGTGTTATCTCTTTTGTCGAAAATCAGCCGTTTTTGCTCGAACATTAAATGCCTCCAAATGGTATTTAATTAACTTCCCGAGCCCCTGGAAGCATGAAAATCACTTTAAACATGCTAATTTTAGCTCTAACACTGATGATCCACCTACAAATGTGAACTGACGTTCAAAAATGAAACATTTGAAAACGGACCATTTTCCACATTTCTGAAGCATGACGTAATGGGGGGGTGTTATCTCTTTTGTGGAAAATCAGCCTTTTTTGCTCGAACATTAAATGCCTCCAAATGGTATTTATTTCACTTCCCGAGCCCCTGGAAGCATGAAAATCACTTTAAACATGCTAATTTTAGCTCTAACACTGATGATCCACCTACAAATGTGAACTGACGTTCAAAAATAAAACATTTGAAAACGGACCATTTTCCACATTTCTGAAGCATGACGTAATGGGGGGGTGTTATCTCTTTTGTCGAAAATCAGCCGTTTTTGCTCTAACATTAAATGCCTCCAAATGGTATTTAATTAACTTCCTGGAGTGAAGAAACCCTTTTTGAGAACTCAGAGTGAGTAAATTGGCCATTTTCATGCACTTTTAACCATTCCATAAATCTTGTGTTTTGGGCCCCTGGAAGCATGAAAATCACTTTAAACATGCTAATTTTAGCTCTAACACTGATGATCCACCTACAAATGTGAACTGACGTTCAAAAATAAAACATTTGAAAACGGACCATTTTCCACATTTCTGAAGCATGACGTAATGGGGGGGTGTTATCTCTTTTGTCGAAAATCAGCCGTTTTTGCTCGAACATTAAATGCCTCCAAATGGTATTTAATTAACTTCCCGGGGTGAAGAAACCCTTTTTGAGAACTCAGAGTGAGTAAATTGGCCATTTTCATGCACTTTTAACCATTCCATAAATCTTGTGTTTTGGGCCCCTGGAAGCATGAAAATCACTTTAAACATGCTAATTTTAGCTCTAACACTGATGATCCACCTACAAATGTGAACTGACGTTCAAAAATAAAACATTTGAAAACGGACCATTTTCCACATTTCTAAAGCATGACGTAATGGGGGGGTGTTATCTCTTTTGTCGAAAATCAGCCGTTTTTGCTCGAACATTAAATGCCTCCAAATGGTATTTATTTCACTTCCCGAGCCCCTGGAAGCATGAAAATCACTTTAAACATGCTAATTTTAGCTCTAACACTGATGATCCACCTACAAATGTGAACTGACGTTCAAAAATAAAACATTTGAAAACGGACCATTTTCCACATTTCTGAAGCATGACGTAATGGGGGGGTGTTATCTCTTTTGTCGAAAATCAGCCGTTTTTGCTCGAACATTAAATGCCTCCAAATGGTATTTAATTAACTTCCCGGGGTGAAGAAACCCTTTTTGAGAACTCAGAGTGAGTAAATTGGCCATTTTCATGCACTTTTAACCATTCCATAAATCTTGTGTTTTGGGCCCCTGGAAGCATGAAAATCACTTTAAACATGCTAATTTTAGCTCTGACACTGATGATCCACCTACAAATGTGAACTGACGTTCAAAAATGAAACATTTGAAAACGGACCATTTTCCACATTTCTGAAGCATGACGTAATGGGGGGGTGTTATCTCTTTTGTCGAAAATCAGCCGTTTTTGCTCGAACATTAAATGCCTCCAAATGGTATTTAATTAACTTCCCGAGCTCCTGGAAGCATGAAAATCACTTTAAACATGCTAATTTTAGCTCTAACACTGATGATCCACCTACAAATGTGAACTGACGTTCAAAAATAAAACATTTGAAAACGGACCATTTTCCACATTTCTGAAGCATGACGTATTGGGGGGGTGTTATCTCTTTTGTCGAAAATCAGCCGTTTTTGCTCTAACATTAAATGCCTCCAAATGGTATTTAATTAACTTCCCGGGGTGAAGAAACCCTTCTTGAGAACTCAGAGTGAGTAAATTGGCCATTTTCATGCACTTTTAACCATTCCATAAATCTTGTGTTTTGGGCCCCTGGAAGCATGAAAATCACTTTAAACATGCTAATTTTAGCTCTAACACTGATGATCCACCTACAAATGTGAACTGACGTTCAAAAATAAAACATTTGAAAACGGACCATTTTCCACATTTCTGAAGCATGACGTAATGGGGGGGTGTTATCTCTTTTGTCGAAAATCAGCCGTTTTTGCTCGAACATTAAATGCCTCCAAATGGTATTTAATTAACTTCCAGAGCCCCTGGAAGCATGAAAATCACTTTAAACATGCTAATTTTAGCTCTAACACTGATGATCCACCTACAAATGTGAACTGACGTTCAAAAATAAAACATTTGAAAACGGACCATTTTCCACATTTCTAAAGCATGACGTAATGGGGGGTGTTAGCTCTTTTGTCGAAAATCAGCCGTTTTTGCTCGAACATTAAATGCCTCCAAATGGTATTTATTTCACTTCCCGAGCCCCTGGAAGCATGAAAATCACTTTAAACATGCTAATTTTAGCTCTAACACTGATGATCCACCTACAAATGTGAACTGACGTTCAAAAATAAAACATTTGAAAATGGACCATTTTCCACATTTCTGAAGCATGACGTAATGGGGGGGTGTTATCTCTTTTGTCGAAAATCAGCCGTTTTTGCTCGAACATTAAATGCCTCCAAATGGTATTTAATTAACTTCCCGGGGTGAAGAAACCCTTTTTGAGAACTCAGAGTGAGTAAATTGGCCATTTTCATGCACTTTTAACCATTCCATAAATCTTGTGTTTTGGGCCCCTGGAAGCATGAAAATCACTTTAAACATGCTAATTTTAGCTCTGACACTGATGATCCACCTACAAATGTGAACTGACGTTCAAAAATGAAACATTTGAAAACGGACCATTTTCCACATTTCTGAAGCATGACGTAATGGGGGGGTGTTATCTCTTTTGTCGAAAATCAGCCGTTTTTGCTCGAACATTAAATGCCTCCAAATGGTATTTAATTAACTTCCCGAGCCCCTGGAAGCATGAAAATCACTTTAAACATGCTAATTTTAGCTCTAACACTGATGATCCACCTACAAATGTGAACTGACGTTCAAAAATGAAACATTTGAAAACGGACCATTTTCCACATTTCTGAAGCATGACGTAATGGGGGGGTGTTATCTCTTTTGTCGAAAATCAGCCGTTTTTGCTCGAACATTAAATGCCTCCAAATGGTATTTAATTAACTTCCCGGGGTGAAGAAACCCTTTTTGAGAACTCAGAGTGAGTAAATTGGCCATTTTCATGCACTTTTAACCATTCCATAAATCTTGTGTTTTGGGCCCCTGGAAGCATGAAAATCACTTTAAACATGCTAATTTTAGCTCTAACACTGATGATCCACCTACAAATGTGAACTGACGTTCAAAAATAAAACATTTGAAAACTGACCATTTTCCACATTTCTGAAGCATGACGTAATGGGGGGGTGTTATCTCTTTTGTCGAAAATCAGCCGTTTTTGCTCGAACATTAAATGCCTCCAAATGGTATTTAATTAACTTCCCGAGCCCCTGGAAGCATGAAAATCACTTTAAACATGCTAATTTTAGCTCTAACACTGATGATCCACCTACAAATGTGAACTGACGTTCAAAAATGAAACATTTGAAAACGGACCATTTTCCACATTTCTGAAGCATGACGTAATGGGGGTGGTGTTATCTCTTTTGTCGAAAATCAGCCGTTTTTGCTCTAACATTAAATGCCTCCAAATGGTATTTAATTAACTTCCCGGGGTGAAGAAACCCTTTTTGAGAACTCAGAGTGAGTAAATTGGCCATTTTCATGCACTTTTAACCATTCCATAAATCTTGTGTTTTGGGCCCCTGGAAGCATGAAAATCACTTTAAACATGCTAATTTTAGCTCTAACACTGATGATCCACCTACAAATGTGAACTGACGTTCAAAAATAAAACATTTGAAAACGGACCATTTTCCACATTTCTGAAGCATGACGTAATGGGGGGGTGTTATCTCTTTTGTCGAAAATCAGCCGTTTTTGCTCGAACATTAAATGCCTCCAAATGGTATTTAATTAACTTCCCGGGGTGAAGAAACCCTTTTTGAGAACTCAGAGTGAGTAAATTGGCCATTTTCATGCACTTTTAACCATTCCATAAATCTTGTGTTTTGGGCCCCTGGAAGCATGAAAATCACTTTAAACATGCTAATTTTAGCTCTAACACTGATGATCCACCTACAAATGTGAACTGACGTTCAAAAATGAAACATTTCAAAACGGACCATTTTCCACATTTCTGAAGCATGACGTAATGGGGGGGGTGTTATCTCTTTTGTCGAAAATCAGCCGTTTTTGCTCGAACATTAAATGCCTCCAAATTGTATTTATTTCACTTCCCGGGGTGAAGAAACCCTTCTTGAGAACTCAGAGTGAGTAAATTGGCCATTTTCATGCACTTTTAACCATTCCATAAATCTTGTGTTTTGGGGTCCTGGAAGCATGAAAATCACTTTAAACATGCTAATTTTAGCTCTAACACTGATGATCCACCTACAAATGTGAACTGACGTTCAAAAATAAAACATTTGAAAACGGACCATTTTCCACATTTCTGAAGCATGACGTAATGGGGGGGTGTTATCTCTTTTGTCGAAAATCAGCCGTTTTTGCTCGAACATTAAATGCCTCCAAATGGTATTTAATTAACTTCCAGAGCCCCTGGAAGCATGAAAATCACTTTAAACATGCTAATTTTAGCTCTAACACTGATGATCCACCTACAAATGTGAACTGACGTTCAAAAATGAAACATTTGAAAACGGACCATTTTCCACATTTCTGAAGCATGACGTAATGGGGGGTGTTATCTCTTTTGTCGAAAATCAGCCGTTTTTGCTCGAACATTAAATGCCTCCAAATGGTATTTATTTCACTTCCCGAGCCCCTGGAAGCATGAAAATCACTTTAAACATGCTAATTTTAGCTCTAACACTGATGATCCACCTACAAATGTGAACTGACGTTCAAAAATAAAACATTTGAAAACGGACCATTTTCCACATTTCTGAAGCATGACGTAATGGGGGGGTGTTATCTCTTTTGTCGAAAATCAGCCGTTTTTGCTCTAACATTAAATGCCTCCAAATGGTATTTAATTAACTTCCCGGGGTGAAGAAACCCTTTTTGAGAACTCAGAGTGAGTAAATTGGCCATTTTCATGCAATGCACTTTTAACCATTCCATAAATCTTGTGTTTTGGGCCCCTGGAAGCATGAAAATCACTTTAAACATGCTAATTTTAGCTCTAACACTGATGATCCACCTACAAATGTGAACTGACGTTCAAAAATAAAACATTTGAAAACGGACCATTTTCCACATTTCTGAAGCATGACGTATTGGGGGGGTGTTATCTCTTTTGTCGAAAATCAGCCGTTTTTGCTCTAACATTAAATGCCTCCAAATGGTATTTAATTAACTTCCCGGGGTGAAGAAACCCTTTTTGAGAACTCAGAGTGAGTAAATTGGCCATTTTCATGCACTTTTAACCATTCCATAAATCTTGTGTTTTGGGCCCCTGGAAGCATGAAAATCACTTTAAACATGCTAATTTTAGCTCTGACACTGATGATCCACCTACAAATGTGAACTGACGTTCAAAAATGAAACATTTGAAAACGGACCATTTTCCACATTTCTGAAGCATGACGTAATGGGGGGGTGTTATCTCTTTTGTCGAAAATCAGCCGTTTTTGCTCGAACATTAAATGCCTCCAAATGGTATTTAATTAACTTCCAGAGCCCCTGGAAGCATGAAAATCACTTTAAACATGCTAATTTTAGCTCTAACACTGATGATCCACCTACAAATGTGAACTGACGTTCAAAAATGAAACATTTGAAAACGGACCATTTTCCACATTTCTGAAGCATGACGTAATGGGGGGTGTTATCTCTTTTGTCGAAAATCAGCCGTTTTTGCTCGAACATTAAATGCCTCCAAATGGTATTTATTTCACTTCCCGAGCCCCTGGAAGCATGAAAATCACTTTAAACATGCTAATTTTAGCTCTAACACTGATGATCCACCTACAAATGTGAACTGACGTTCAAAAATAAAACATTTGAAAACGGACCATTTTCCACATTTCTGAAGCATGACGTAATGGGGGGGTGTTATCTCTTTTGTCGAAAATCAGCCGTTTTTGCTCTAACATTAAATGCCTCCAAATGGTATTTAATTAACTTCCCGGGGTGAAGAAACCCTTTTTGAGAACTCAGAGTGAGTAAATTGGCCATTTTCATGCAATGCACTTTTAACCATTCCATAAATCTTGTGTTTTGGGCCCCTGGAAGCATGAAAATCACTTTAAACATGCTAATTTTAGCTCTAACACTGATGATCCACCTACAAATGTGAACTGACGTTAAAAAAAAAAACATTTGAAAACGGACCATTTTCCACATTTCTAAAGCATGACGTATTGGGGGGGTGTTATCTCTTTTGTCGAAAATCAGCCGTTTTTGCTCTAACATTAAATGCCTCCAAATGGTATTTAATTAACTTCCCGGGGTGAAGAAACCCTTTTTGAGAACTCAGAGTGAGTAAATTGGCCATTTTCATGCACTTTTAACCATTCCATAAATCTTGTGTTTTGGGCCCCTGGAAGCATGAAAATCACTTTAAACATGCTAATTTTAGCTCTGACACTGATGATCCACCTACAAATGTGAACTGACGTTCAAAAATGAAACATTTGAAAACGGACCATTTTCCACATTTCTGAAGCATGACGTAATGGGGGGGTGTTATCTCTTTTGTCGAAAATCAGCCGTTTTTGCTCGAACATTAAATGCCTCCAAATGGTATTTAATTAACTTCCCGAGCCCCTGGAAGCATGAAAATCACTTTAAACATGCTAATTTTAGCTCTAACACTGATGATCCACCTACAAATGTGAACTGACGTTCAAAAATGAAACATTTGAAAACGGACCATTTTCCACATTTCTGAAGCATGACATAATGGGGGGGTGTTATCTCTTTTGTCGAAAATCAGCCGTTTTTGCTCGAACATTAAATGCCTCCAAATGGCATTTAATTAACTTCCCGGGGTGAAGAAACCCTTTTTGAGAACTCAGAGTGAGTAAATTGGCCATTTTCATGCACTTTTAACCATTCCATAAATCTTGTGTTTTGGGCCCCTGGAAGCATGAAAATCACTTTAAACATGCTAATTTTAGCTCTAACACTGATGATCCACCTACAAATGTGAACTGACGTTCAAAAATAAAACATTTGAAAACTGACCATTTTCCACATTTCTGAAGCATGACGTAATGGGGGGGTGTTATCTCTTTTGTCGAAAATCAGCCGTTTTTGCTCGAACATTAAATGCCTCCAAATGGTATTTAATTAACTTCCCGAGCCCCTGGAAGCATGAAAATCACTTTAAACATGCTAATTTTAGCTCTAACACTGATGATCCACCTACAAATGTGAACTGACGTTCAAAAATGAAACATTTGAAAACGGACCATTTTCCACATTTCTGAAGCATGACGTAATGGGGGTGGTGTTATCTCTTTTGTCGAAAATCAGCCGTTTTTGCTCTAACATTAAATGCCTCCAAATGGTATTTAATTAACTTCCCGGGGTGAAGAAACCCTTTTTGAGAACTCAGAGTGAGTAAATTGGCCATTTTCATGCACTTTTAACCATTCCATAAATCTTGTGTTTTGGGCCCCTGGAAGCATGAAAATCACTTTAAACATGCTAATTTTAGCTCTAACACTGATGATCCACCTACAAATGTGAACTGACGTTCAAAAATAAAACATTTGAAAACGGACCATTTTCCACATTTCTGAAGCATGACGTAATGGGGGGGTGTTATCTCTTTTGTCGAAAATCAGCCGTTTTTGCTCGAACATTAAATGCCTCCAAATGGTATTTAATTAACTTCCCGGGGTGAAGAAACCCTTTTTGAGAACTCAGAGTGAGTAAATTGGCCATTTTCATGCACTTTTAACCATTCCATAAATCTTGTGTTTTGGGCCCCTGGAAGCATGAAAATCACTTTAAACATGCTAATTTTAGCTCTAACACTGATGATCCACCTACAAATGTGAACTGACGTTCAAAAATGAAACATTTGAAAACGGACCATTTTCCACATTTCTGAAGCATGACGTAATGGGGGGGGTGTTATCTCTTTTGTCGAAAATCAGCCGTTTTTGCTCGAACATTAAATGCCTCCAAATTGTATTTATTTCACTTCCCGGGGTGAAGAAACCCTTCTTGAGAACTCAGAGTGAGTAAATTGGCCATTTTCATGCACTTTTAACCATTCCATAAATCTTGTGTTTTGGGCCCCTGGAAGCATGAAAATCACTTTAAACATGCTAATTTTAGCTCTAACACTGATGATCCACCTACAAATGTGAACTGACGTTCAAAAATAAAACATTTGAAAACGGACCATTTTCCACATTTCTGAAGCATGACGTAATGGGGGGGTGTTATCTCTTTTGTCGAAAATCAGCCGTTTTTGCTCGAACATTAAATGCCTCCAAATGGTATTTAATTAACTTCCAGAGCCCCTGGAAGCATGAAAATCACTTTAAACATGCTAATTTTAGCTCTAACACTGATGATCCACCTACAAATGTGAACTGACGTTCAAAAATGAAACATTTGAAAACGGACCATTTTCCACATTTCTGAAGCATGACGTAATGGGGGGTGTTATCTCTTTTGTCGAAAATCAGCCGTTTTTGCTCGAACATTAAATGCCTCCAAATGGTATTTATTTCACTTCCCGAGCCCCTGGAAGCATGAAAATCACTTTAAACATGCTAATTTTAGCTCTAACACTGATGATCCACCTACAAATGTGAACTGACGTTCAAAAATAAAACATTTGAAAACGGACCATTTTCCACATTTCTGAAGCATGACGTAATGGGGGGGTGTTATCTCTTTTGTCGAAAATCAGCCGTTTTTGCTCTAACATTAAATGCCTCCAAATGGTATTTAATTAACTTCCCGGGGTGAAGAAACCCTTTTTGAGAACTCAGAGTGAGTAAATTGGCCATTTTCATGCAATGCACTTTTAACCATTCCATAAATCTTGTGTTTTGGGCCCCTGGAAGCATGAAAATCACTTTAAACATGCTAATTTTAGCTCTAACACTGATGATCCACCTACAAATGTGAACTGACGTTCAAAAATAAAACATTTGAAAACGGACCATTTTCCACATTTCTGAAGCATGACGTATTGGGGGGGTGTTATCTCTTTTGTCGAAAATCAGCCGTTTTTGCTCTAACATTAAATGCCTCCAAATGGTATTTAATTAACTTCCCGGGGTGAAGAAACCCTTTTTGAGAACTCAGAGTGAGTAAATTGGCCATTTTCATGCACTTTTACCCATTCCATAAATCTTGTGTTTTGGGCCCCTGGAAGCATGAAAATCACTTTAAACATGCTAATTTTAGCTCTAACACTGATGATCCACCTACAAATGTGAACTGACGTTCAAAAATAAAACATTTGAAAACGGACCATTTTCCACATTTCTGAAGCATGACGTAATGGGGGGGTGTTATCTCTTTTGTCGAAAATCAGCCGTTTTTGCTCGAACATTAAATGCCTCCAAATGGTATTTAATTAACTTCCCGAGCCCCTGGAAGCATGAAAATCACTTTAAACATGCTAATTTTAGCTCTAACACTGATGATCCACCTACAAATGTGAACTGACGTTCAAAAATAAAACATTTGAAAACGGACCATTTTCCACATTTCTGAAGCATGACGTAATGGGGGGGGTGTTATCTCTTTTGTCGAAAATCAGCCGTTTTTGCTCGAACATTAAATGCCTCCAAATGGTATTTAATTAACTTCCCGAGCCCCTGGAAGCATGAAAATCACTTTAAACATGCTAATTTTAGCTCTAACACTGATGATCCACCTACAAATGTGAACTGACGTTCAAAAATGAAACATTTGAAAACGGACCATTTTCCACATTTCTGAAGCATGACGTAATGGGGGGGTGTTATCTCTTTTGTGGAAAATCAGCCTTTTTTGCTCGAACATTAAATGCCTCCAAATGGTATTTATTTCACTTCCCGAGCCCCTGGAAGCATGAAAATCACTTTAAACATGCTAATTTTAGCTCTAACACTGATGATCCACCTACAAATGTGAACTGACGTTCAAAAATAAAACATTTGAAAACGGACCATTTTCCACATTTCTGAAGCATGACGTAATGGGGGGGTGTTATCTCTTTTGTCGAAAATCAGCCGTTTTTGCTCTAACATTAAATGCCTCCAAATGGTATTTAATTAACTTCCTGGGGTGAAGAAACCCTTTTTGAGAACTCAGAGTGAGTAAATTGGCCATTTTCATGCACTTTTAACCATTCCATAAATCTTGTGTTTTGGGCCCCTGGAAGCATGAAAATCACTTTAAACATGCTAATTTTAGCTCTAACACTGATGATCCACCTACAAATGTGAACTGACGTTCAAAAATAAAACATTTGAAAACGGACCATTTTCCACATTTCTGAAGCATGACGTAATGGGGGGGTGTTATCTCTTTTGTCGAAAATCAGCCGTTTTTGCTCGAACATTAAATGCCTCCAAATGGTATTTAATTAACTTCCCGGGGTGAAGAAACCCTTTTTGAGAACTCAGAGTGAGTAAATTGGCCATTTTCATGCACTTTTAACCATTCCATAAATCTTGTGTTTTGGGCCCCTGGAAGCATGAAAATCACTTTAAACATGCTAATTTTAGCTCTAACACTGATGATCCACCTACAAATGTGAACTGACGTTCAAAAATAAAACATTTGAAAACGGACCATTTTCCACATTTCTAAAGCATGACGTAATGGGGGGGTGTTATCTCTTTTGTCGAAAATCAGCCGTTTTTGCTCGAACATTAAATGCCTCCAAATGGTATTTATTTCACTTCCCGAGCCCCTGGAAGCATGAAAATCACTTTAAACATGCTAATTTTAGCTCTAACACTGATGATCCACCTACAAATGTGAACTGACGTTCAAAAATAAAACATTTGAAAACGGACCATTTTCCACATTTCTGAAGCATGACGTAATGGGGGGGTGTTATCTCTTTTGTCGAAAATCAGCCGTTTTTGCTCGAACATTAAATGCCTCCAAATGGTATTTAATTAACTTCCCGGGGTGAAGAAACCCTTTTTGAGAACTCAGAGTGAGTAAATTGGCCATTTTCATGCACTTTTAACCATTCCATAAATCTTGTGTTTTGGGCCCCTGGAAGCATGAAAATCACTTTAAACATGCTAATTTTAGCTCTGACACTGATGATCCACCTACAAATGTGAACTGACGTTCAAAAATGAAACATTTGAAAACGGACCATTTTCCACATTTCTGAAGCATGACGTAATGGGGGGGTGTTATCTCTTTTGTCGAAAATCAGCCGTTTTTGCTCGAACATTAAATGCCTCCAAATGGTATTTAATTAACTTCCCGAGCCCCTGGAAGCATGAAAATCACTTTAAACATGCTAATTTTAGCTCTAACACTGATGATCCACCTACAAATGTGAACTGACGTTCAAAAATGAAACATTTGAAAACGGACCATTTTCCACATTTCTGAAGCATGACGTAATGGGGGGGGTGTTATCTCTTTTGTCGAAAATCAGCCGTTTTTGCTCGAACATTAAATGCCTCCAAATGGTATTTAATTAACTTCCCGGGGTGAAGAAACCCTTTTTGAGAACTCAGAGTGAGTAAATTGGCCATTTTCATGCACTTTTAACCATTCCATAAATCTTGTGTTTTGGGCCCCTGGAAGCATGAAAATCACTTTAAACATGCTAATTTTAGCTCTAACACTGATGATCCACCTACAAATGTGAACTGACGTTCAAAAATAAAACATTTGAAAACTGACCATTTTCCACATTTCTGAAGCATGACGTAATGGGGGGGTGTTATCTCTTTTGTCGAAAATCAGCCGTTTTTGCTCGAACATTAAATGCCTCCAAATGGTATTTAATTAACTTCCCGAGCCCCTGGAAGCATGAAAATCACTTTAAACATGCTAATTTTAGCTCTAACACTGATGATCCACCTACAAATGTGAACTGACGTTCAAAAATGAAACATTTGAAAACGGACCATTTTCCACATTTCTGAAGCATGACGTAATGGGGGTGGTGTTATCTCTTTTGTCGAAAATCAGCCGTTTTTGCTCTAACATTAAATGCCTCCAAATGGTATTTAATTAACTTCCCGGGGTGAAGAAACCCTTTTTGAGAACTCAGAGTGAGTAAATTGGCCATTTTCATGCACTTTTAACCATTCCATAAATCTTGTGTTTTGGGCCCCTGGAAGCATGAAAATCACTTTAAACATGCTAATTTTAGCTCTAACACTGATGATCCACCTACAAATGTGAACTGACGTTCAAAAATAAAACATTTGAAAACGGACCATTTTCCACATTTCTGAAGCATGACGTAATGGGGGGGTGTTATCTCTTTTGTCGAAAATCAGCCGTTTTTGCTCGAACATTAAATGCCTCCAAATGGTATTTAATTAACTTCCCGGGGTGAAGAAACCCTTTTTGAGAACTCAGAGTGAGTAAATTGGCCATTTTCATGCACTTTTAACCATTCCATAAATCTTGTGTTTTGGGCCCCTGGAAGCATGAAAATCACTTTAAACATGCTAATTTTAGCTCTAACACTGATGATCCACCTACAAATGTGAACTGACGTTCAAAAATGAAACATTTGAAAACGGACCATTTTCCACATTTCTGAAGCATGACGTAATGGGGGGGGTGTTATCTCTTTTGTCGAAAATCAGCCGTTTTTGCTCGAACATTAAATGCCTCCAAATTGTATTTATTTCACTTCCCGGGGTGAAGAAACCCTTCTTGAGAACTCAGAGTGAGTAAATTGGCCATTTTCATGCACTTTTAACCATTCCATAAATCTTGTGTTTTGGGCCCCTGGAAGCATGAAAATCACTTTAAACATGCTAATTTTAGCTCTAACACTGATGATCCACCTACAAATGTGAACTGACGTTCAAAAATAAAACATTTGAAAACGGACCATTTTCCACATTTCTGAAGCATGACGTAATGGGGGGGTGTTATCTCTTTTGTCGAAAATCAGCCGTTTTTGCTCGAACATTAAATGCCTCCAAATGGTATTTAATTAACTTCCAGAGCCCCTGGAAGCATGAAAATCACTTTAAACATGCTAATTTTAGCTCTAACACTGATGATCCACCTACAAATGTGAACTGACGTTCAAAAATGAAACATTTGAAAACGGACCATTTTCCACATTTCTGAAGCATGACGTAATGGGGGGTGTTATCTCTTTTGTCGAAAATCAGCCGTTTTTGCTCGAACAATAAATGCCTCCAAATGGTATTTATTTCACTTCCCGAGCCCCTGGAAGCATGAAAATCACTTTAAACATGCTAATTTTAGCTCTAACACTGATGATCCACCTACAAATGTGAACTGACGTTCAAAAATAAAACATTTGAAAACGGACCATTTTCCACATTTCTGAAGCATGACGTAATGGGGGGGTGTTATCTCTTTTGTCGAAAATCAGCCGTTTTTGCTCTAACATTAAATGCCTCCAAATGGTATTTAATTAACTTCCCGGGGTGAAGAAACCCTTTTTGAGAACTCAGAGTGAGTAAATTGGCCATTTTCATGCAATGCACTTTTAACCATTCCATAAATCTTGTGTTTTGGGCCCCTGGAAGCATGAAAATCACTTTAAACATGCTAATTTTAGCTCTAACACTGATGATCCACCTACAAATGTGAACTGACGTTCAAAAATAAAACATTTGAAAACGGACCATTTTCCACATTTCTGAAGCATGACGTATTGGGGGGGTGTTATCTCTTTTGTCGAAAATCAGCCGTTTTTGCTCTAACATTAAATGCCTCCAAATGGTATTTAATTAACTTCCCGGGGTGAAGAAACCCTTTTTGAGAACTCAGAGTGAGTAAATTGGCCATTTTCATGCACTTTTACCCATTCCATAAATCTTGTGTTTTGGGCCCCTGGAAGCATGAAAATCACTTTAAACATGCTAATTTTAGCTCTAACACTGATGATCCACCTACAAATGTGAACTGACGTTCAAAAATAAAACATTTGAAAACGGACCATTTTCCACATTTCTGAAGCATGACGTAATGGGGGGGTGTTATCTCTTTTGTCGAAAATCAGCCGTTTTTGCTCGAACATTAAATGCCTCCAAATGGTATTTAATTAACTTCCCGAGCCCCTGGAAGCATGAAAATCACTTTAAACATGCTAATTTTAGCTCTAACACTGATGATCCACCTACAAATGTGAACTGACGTTCAAAAATAAAACATTTGAAAACGGACCATTTTCCACATTTCTGAAGCATGACGTAATGGGGGGGGTGTTATCTCTTTTGTCGAAAATCAGCCGTTTTTGCTCGAACATTAAATGCCTCCAAATGGTATTTAATTAACTTCCCGAGCCCCTGGAAGCATGAAAATCACTTTAAACATGCTAATTTTAGCTCTAACACTGATGATCCACCTACAAATGTGAACTGACGTTCAAAAATGAAACATTTGAAAACGGACCATTTTCCACATTTCTGAAGCATGACGTAATGGGGGGGTGTTATCTCTTTTGTGGAAAATCAGCCTTTTTTGCTCGAACATTAAATGCCTCCAAATGGTATTTATTTCACTTCCCGAGCCCCTGGAAGCATGAAAATCACTTTAAACATGCTAATTTTAGCTCTAACACTGATGATCCACCTACAAATGTGAACTGACGTTCAAAAATAAAACATTTGAAAACGGACCATTTTCCACATTTCTGAAGCATGACGTAATGGGGGGGTGTTATCTCTTTTGTCGAAAATCAGCCGTTTTTGCTCTAACATTAAATGCCTCCAAATGGTATTTAATTAACTTCCTGGGGTGAAGAAACCCTTTTTGAGAACTCAGAGTGAGTAAATTGGCCATTTTCATGCACTTTTAACCATTCCATAAATCTTGTGTTTTGGGCCCCTGGAAGCATGAAAATCACTTTAAACATGCTAATTTTAGCTCTAACACTGATGATCCACCTACAAATGTGAACTGACGTTCAAAAATAAAACATTTGAAAACGGACCATTTTCCACATTTCTGAAGCATGACGTAATGGGGGGGTGTTATCTCTTTTGTCGAAAATCAGCCGTTTTTGCTCGAACATTAAATGCCTCCAAATGGTATTTAATTAACTTCCCGGGGTGAAGAAACCCTTTTTGAGAACTCAGAGTGAGTAAATTGGCCATTTTCATGCACTTTTAACCATTCCATAAATCTTGTGTTTTGGGCCCCTGGAAGCATGAAAATCACTTTAAACATGCTAATTTTAGCTCTAACACTGATGATCCACCTACAAATGTGAACTGACGTTCAAAAATAAAACATTTGAAAACGGACCATTTTCCACATTTCTAAAGCATGACGTAATGGGGGGGTGTTATCTCTTTTGTCGAAAATCAGCCGTTTTTGCTCGAACATTAAATGCCTCCAAATGGTATTTATTTCACTTCCCGAGCCCCTGGAAGCATGAAAATCACTTTAAACATGCTAATTTTAGCTCTGACACTGATGATCCACCTACAAATGTGAACTGACGTTCAAAAATGAAACATTTGAAAACGGACCATTTTCCACATTTCTGAAGCATGACGTAATGGGGGGGTGTTATCTCTTTTGTCGAAAATCAGCCGTTTTTGCTCGAACATTAAATGCCTCCAAATGGTATTTAATTAACTTCCCGAGCTCCTGGAAGCATGAAAATCACTTTAAACATGCTAATTTTAGCTCTAACACTGATGATCCACCTACAAATGTGAACTGACGTTCAAAAATGAAACATTTGAAAACGGACCATTTTCCACATTTCTGAAGCATGACGTAATGGGGGGGTGTTATCTCTTTTGTCGAAAATCAGCCGTTTTTGCTCGAACATTAAATGCCTCCAAATGGTATTTAATTAACTTCCCGGGGTGAAGAAACCCTTTTTGAGAACTCAGAGTGAGTAAATTGGCCATTTTCATGCACTTTTAACCATTCCATAAATCTTGTGTTTTGGGCCCCTGGAAGCATGAAAATCACTTTAAACATGCTAATTTTAGCTCTAACACTGATGATCCACCTACAAATGTGAACTGACGTTCAAAAATAAAACATTTGAAAACTGACCATTTTCCACATTTCTGAAGCATGACGTAATGGGGGGGTGTTATCTCTTTTGTCGAAAATCAGCTGTTTTTGCTCGAACATTAAATGCCTCCAAATGGTATTTAATTAACTTCCCGAGCCCCTGGAAGCATGAAAATCACTTTAAACATGCTAATTTTAGCTCTAACACTGATGATCCACCTACAAATGTGAACTGACGTTCAACAATGAAACATTTGAAAACGGACCATTTTCCACATTTCTGAAGCATGACGTAATGGGGGTGGTGTTATCTCTTTTGTCGAAAATCAGCCGTTTTTGCTCTAACATTAAATGCCTCCAAATGGTATTTAATTAACTTCCCGGGGTGAAGAAACCCTTTTTGAGAACTCAGAGTGAGTAAATTGGCCATTTTCATGCACTTTTAACCATTCCATAAATCTTGTGTTTTGGGCCCCTGGAAGCATGAAAATCACTTTAAACATGCTAATTTTAGCTCTAACACTGATGATCCACCTACAAATGTGAACTGACGTTCAAAAATAAAACATTTGAAAACGGACCATTTTCCACATTTCTGAAGCATGACGTAATGGGGGGGTGTTATCTCTTTTGTCGAAAATCAGCCGTTTTTGCTCGAACATTAAATGCCTCCAAATGGTATTTAATTAACTTCCCGGGGTGAAGAAACCCTTTTTGAGAACTCAGAGTGAGTAAATTGGCCATTTTCATGCACTTTTAACCATTCCATAAATCTTGTGTTTTGGGCCCCTGGAAGCATGAAAATCACTTTAAACATGCTAATTTTAGCTCTAACACTGATGATTCACCTACAAATGTGAACTGACGTTCAAAAATGAAACATTTGAAAACGGACCATTTTCCACATTTCTGAAGCATGACGTAATGGGGGGGGTGTTATCTCTTTTGTCGAAAATCAGCCGTTTTTGCTCGAACATTAAATGCCTCCAAATTGTATTTATTTCACTTCCCGGGGTGAAGAAACCCTTCTTGAGAACTCAGAGTGAGTAAATTGGCCATTTTCATGCACTTTTAACCATTCCATAAATCTTGTGTTTTGGGCCCCTGGAAGCATGAAAATCACTTTAAACATGCTAATTTTAGCTCTAACACTGATGATCCACCTACAAATGTGAACTGACGTTCAAAAATAAAACATTTGAAAACGGACCATTTTCCACATTTCTGAAGCATGACGTAATGGGGGGGTGTTATCTCTTTTGTCGAAAATCAGCCGTTTTTGCTCGAACATTAAATGCCTCCAAATGGTATTTAATTAACTTCCAGAGCCCCTGGAAGCATGAAAATCACTTTAAACATGCTAATTTTAGCTCTAACACTGATGATCCACCTACAAATGTGAACTGACGTTCAAAAATGAAACATTTGAAAACGGACCATTTTCCACATTTCTGAAGCATGACGTAATGGGGGGTGTTATCTCTTTTGTCGAAAATCAGCCGTTTTTGCTCGAACATTAAATGCCTCCAAATGGTATTTATTTCACTTCCCGAGCCCCTGGAAGCATGAAAATCACTTTAAACATGCTAATTTTAGCTCTAACACTGATGATCCACCTACAAATGTGAACTGACGTTCAAAAATAAAACATTTGAAAACGGACCATTTTCCACATTTCTGAAGCATGACGTAATGGGGGGGTGTTATCTCTTTTGTCGAAAATCAGCCGTTTTTGCTCTAACATCAAATGCCTCCAAATGGTATTTAATTAACTTCCCGGGGTGAAGAAACCCTTTTTGAGAACTCAGAGTGAGTAAATTGGCCATTTTCATGCAATGCACTTTTAACCATTCCATAAATCTTGTGTTTTGGGCCCCTGGAAGCATGAAAATCACTTTAAACATGCTAATTTTAGCTCTAACACTGATGATCCACCTACAAATGTGAACTGACGTTCAAAAATAAAACATTTGAAAACGGACCATTTTCCACATTTCTGAAGCATGACGTATTGGGGGGGTGTTATCTCTTTTGTCGAAAATCAGCCGTTTTTGCTCTAACATTAAATGCCTCCAAATGGTATTTAATTAACTTCCCGGGGTGAAGAAACCCTTTTTGAGAACTCAGAGTGAGTAAATTGGCCATTTTCATGCACTTTTACCCATTCCATAAATCTTGTGTTTTGGGCCCCTGGAAGCATGAAAATCACTTTAAACATGCTAATTTTAGCTCTAACACTGATGATCCACCTACAAATGTGAACTGACGTTCAAAAATAAAACATTTGAAAACGGACCATTTTCCACATTTCTGAAGCATGACGTAATGGGGGGGTGTTATCTCTTTTGTCGAAAATCAGCCGTTTTTGCTCGAACATTAAATGCCTCCAAATGGTATTTAATTAACTTCCCGGGGTGAAGAAACCCTTTTTGAGAACTCAGAGTGAGTAAATTGGCCATTTTCATGCACTTTTAACCATTCCATAAATCTTGTGTTTTGGGCCCCTGGAAGCATGAAAATCACTTTAAACATGCTAATTTTAGCTCTAACACTGATGATCCACCTACAAATGTGAACTGACGTTCAAAAATAAAACATTTGAAAACGGACCATTTTCCACATTTCTAAAGCATGACGTAATGGGGGGGTGTTAGCTCTTTTGTCGAAAATCAGCCGTTTTTGCTCGAACATTAAATGCCTCCAAATGGTATTTATTTCACTTCCCGAGCCCCTGGAAGCATGAAAATCACTTTAAACATGCTAATTTTAGCTCTAACACTGATGATCCACCTACAAATGTGAACTGACGTTCAAAAATAAAACATTTGAAAACGGACCACTTTCCACATTTCTAAAGCATGACGTAATGGGGGGGTGTTAGCTCTTTCGTCGAAAATCAGCCGTTTTTGCTCTAACATTAAATTCCTCCAAATGGTATTTAATTAACTTCCCGGGGTGAAGAAACCCTTTTTGAGAACTCAGAGTGAGTAAATTGGCCATTTTCATGCACTTTTAACCATTCCATAAATCTTGTGTTTTGGGCCCCTGGAAGCATGAAAATCACTTTAAACATGCTAATTTTAGCTCTAACACTGATGATCCACCTACAAATGTGAACTGACGTTCAAAAATAAAACATTTGAAAACGGACCATTTTCCACATTTCTGAAGCATGACGTAATGGGGGAGTGTTATCTCTTTTGTCGAAAATCAGCCGTTTTTGCTCGAACATTAAATGCCTCCAAATGGTATTTAATTAACTTCCCGGGGTGAAGAAACCCTTTTTGAGAACTCAGAGTGAGTAAATTGGCCATTTTCATGCACTTTTAACCATTCCATAAATCTTGTGTTTTGGGCCCCTGGAAGCATGAAAATCACTTTAAACATGCTAATTTTAGCTCTAACACTGATGATCCACCTACAAATGTGAACTGACGTTCAAAAATAAAACATTTGAAAACGGACCATTTTCCACATTTCTGAAGCATGACGTAATGGGGGGGTGTTATCTCTTTTGTCGAAAATCAGCCGTTTTTGCTCGAACATTAAATGCCTCCAAATGGTATTTAATTAACTTCCCGAGCCCCTGGAAGCATGAAAATCACTTTAAACATGCTAATTTTAGCTCTAACACTGATGATCCACCTACAAATGTGAACTGACGTTCAAAAATAAAACATTTGAAAACGGACCATTTTCCACATTTCTGAAGCATGACGTAATGGGGGGGTGTTATCTCTTTTGTCGAAAATCAGCCGTTTTTGCTCGAACATTAAATGCCTCCAAATGGTATTTAATTAACTTACCGAGCCCCTGGAAGCATGAAAATCACTTTAAACATGCTAATTTTAGCTCTAACACTGATGATCCACCTACAAATGTGAACTGACGTTCAAAAATGAAACATTTGAAAACGGACCATTTTCCACATTTCTGAAGCATGACGTAATGGGGGGGTGTTATCTCTTTTGTCGAAAATCAGCCGTTTTTGCTCGAACATTAAATGCCTCCAAATGGTATTTAATTAACTTCCCGAGCCCCTGGAAGCATGAAAATCACTTTAAACATGCTAATTTTAGCTCTAACACTGATGATCCACCTACAAATGTTAACTGACGTTCAAAAATAAAACATTTGAAAACGGACCATTTTCCACATTTCTGAAGCATGACGTAATGGGGGGGTGTTATCTCTTTTGTCGAAAATCAGCCGTTTTTGCTCTAACATTAAATGCCTCCAAATGGTATTTAATTAACTTCCCGGGGTGAAGAAACCCTTTTTGAGAACTCAGAGTGAGTAAATTGGCCATTTTCATGCACTTTTAACCAATCCATAAATCTTGTGTTTTGGGCCCCTGGAAGCATGAAAATCACTTTAAACATGCTAATTTTAGCTCTAACACTGATGATCCACCTACAAATGTGAACTGACGTTCAAACATAAAACATTTGAAAACGGACCATTTTCCACATTTCTGAAGCATGACGTAATGGGGGGGTGTTATCTCTTTTGTCGAAAATCAGCCGTTTTTGCTCGAACATTAAATGCCTCCAAATGGTATTTATTTCACTTCCCGAGCCCCTGGAAGCATGAAAATCACTTTAAACATGCTAATTTTAGCTCTAACACTGATGATCCACCTACAAATGTGAACTGACGTTCAAAAATAAAACATTTGAAAACGGACCATTTTCCACATTTCTGAAGCATGACGTAATGGGGGGGTGTTATCTCTTTTGTCGAAAATCAGCCGTTTTTGCTCGAACATTAAATGCCTCCAAATGGTATTTAATTAACTTCCCGGGGTGAAGAAACCCTTTTTGAGAACTCAGAGTGAGTAAATTGGCCATTTTCATGCACTTTTAACCATTCCATAAATCTTGTGTTTTGGGCCCCTGGAAGCATGAAAATCACTTTAAACATGCTAATTTTAGCTCTGACACTGATGATCCACCTACAAATGTGAACTGACGTTCAAAAATGAAACATTTGAAAACGGACCATTTTCCACATTTCTGAAGCATGACGTAATGGGGGGGTGTTATCTCTTTTGTCGAAAATCAGCCGTTTTTGCTCGAACATTAAATGCCTCCAAATGGTATTTAATTAACTTCCCGAGCCCCTGGAAGCATGAAAATCACTTTAAACATGCTAATTTTAGCTCTAACACTGATGATCCACCTACAAATGTGAACTGACGTTCAAAAATGAAACATTTGAAAACGGACCATTTTCCACATTTCTGAAGCATGACGTAATGGGGGGGTGTTATCTCTTTTGACGAAAATCAGCCGTTTTTGCTCGAACATTAAATGCCTCCAAATGGTATTTAATTAACTTCCCGGGGTGAAGAAACCCTTTTTGAGAACTCAGAGTGAGTAAATTGGCCATTTTCATGCACTTTTAACCATTCCATAAATCTTGTGTTTTGGGCCCCTGGAAGCATGAAAATCACTTTAAACATGCTAATTTTAGCTCTAACACTGATGATCCACCTACAAATGTGAACTGACGTTCAAAAATAAAACATTTGAAAACTGACCATTTTCCACATTTCTGAAGCATGACGTAATAGGGGGGTGTTATCTCTTTTGTCGAAAATCAGCCGTTTTTGCTCGAACATTAAATGCCTCCAAATGGTATTTAATTAACTTCCCGAGCCCCTGGAAGCATGAAAATCACTTTAAACATGCTAATTTTAGCTCTAACACTGATGATCCACCTACAAATGTGAACTGACGTTCAAAAATGAAACATTTGAAAACGGACCATTTTACACATTTCTGAAGCATGACGTAATGGGGGTGGTGTTATCTCTTTTGTCGAAAATCAGCCGTTTTTGCTCTAACATTAAATGCCTCCAAATGGTATTTAATTAACTTCCCGGGGTGAAGAAACCCTTTTTGAGAACTCAGAGTGAGTAAATTGGCCATTTTCATGCACTTTTAACCATTCCATAAATCTTGTGTTTTGGGCCCCTGGAAGCATGAAAATCACTTTAAACATGCTAATTTTAGCTCTAACACTGATGATCCACCTACAAATGTGAACTGACGTTCAAAAATGAAACATTTGAAAACGGACCATTTTCCACATTTCTGAAGCATGACGTAATGGGGGGGTGTTATCTCTTTTGTCGAAAATCAGCCGTTTTTGCTCGAACATTAAATGCCTCCAAATTGTATTTATTTCACTTCCCGGGGTGAAGAAACCCTTCTTGAGAACTCAGAGTGAGTAAATTGGCCATTTTCATGCACTTTTAACCATTCCATAAATCTTGTGTTTTGGGCCCCTGGAAGCATGAAAATCACTTTAAACATGCTAATTTTAGCTCTAACACTGATGATCCACCTACAAATGTGAACTGACGTTCAAAAATAAAACATTTGAAAACGGACCATTTTCCACATTTCTGAAGCATGACGTAATGGGGGGGTGTTATCTCTTTTGTCGAAAATCAGCCGTTTTTGCTCGAACATTAAATGCCTCCAAATGGTATTTAATTAACTTCCAGAGCCCCTGGAAGCATGAAAATCACTTTAAACATGCTAATTTTAGCTCTAACACTGATGATCCACCTACAAATGTGAACTGACGTTCAAAAATGAAACATTTGAAAACGGACCATTTTCCACATTTCTGAAGCATGACGTAATGGGGGGTGTTATCTCTTTTGTCGAAAATCAGCCGTTTTTGCTCGAACATTAAATGCCTCCAAATGGTATTTATTTCACTTCCCGAGCCCCTGGAAGCATGAAAATCACTTTAAACATGCTAATTTTAGCTCTAACACTGATGATCCACCTACAAATGTGAACTGACATTCAAAAATAAAACATTTGAAAACGGACCATTTTCCACATTTCTGAAGTATGACGTAATGGGGGGGTGTTATCTCTTTTGTCGAAAATCAGCCGTTTTTGCTCGAACATTAAATGCCTCCAAATGGTATTTAATTAACTTCCCGAGCCCCTGGAAGCATGAAAATCACTTTAAACATGCTAATTTTAGCTCTAACACTGATGATCCACCTACAAATGTGAACTGACGTTCAAAAATAAAACATTTGAAAACGGACCATTTTCCACATTTCTGAAGCATGACGTAATGGGGGGTGTTATCTCTTTTGTCGAAAATCAGCCGTTTTTGCTCTAACATTAAATGCCTCCAAATGGTATTTAATTAACTTCCCGGGGTGAAGAAACCCTTTTTGAGAACTCAGAGTGAGTAAATTGGCCATTTTCATGCAATGCACTTTTAACCATTCCATAAATCTTGTGTTTTGGGCCCCTGGAAGCATGAAAATCACTTTAAACATGCTAATTTTAGCTCTAACACTGATGATCCACCTACAAATGTGAACTGACGTTCAAAAATAAAACATTTGAAAACGGACCATTTTCCACATTTCTGAAGCATGACGTATTGGGGGGGTGTTATCTATTTTGTCGAAAATCAGCCGTTTTTGCTCTAACATTAAATGCCTCCAAATGGTATTTAATTAACTTCCCGGGGTGAAGAAACCCTTTTTGAGAACTCAGAGTGAGTAAATTGGCCATTTTCATGCACTTTTAACCATTCCATAAATCTTGTGTTTTGGGCCCCTGGAAGCATGAAAATCACTTTAAACATGCTAATTTTAGCTCTAACACTGATGATCCACCTACAAATGTGAACTGACGTTCAAAAATAAAACATTTGAAAACGGACCATTTTCCACATTTCTGAAGCATGACGTAATGGGGGGGTGTTATCTCTTTTGTCGAAAATCAGCCGTTTTTGCTCGAACATTAAATGCCTCCAAATGGTATTTAATTAACTTCCCGAGCCCCTGGAAGCATGAAAATCACTTTAAACCTGCTAATTTTAGCTCTAACACTGATGATCCACCTACAAATGTGAACTGACGTTCAAAAATAAAACATTTGAAAACGGACCATTTTCCACATTTCTGAAGCATGACGTAATGGGGGGGTGTTATCTCTTTTGTCGAAAATCAGCCGTTTTTGCTCGAACATTAAATGCCTCCAAATGGTATTTAATTAACTTCCCGAGCCCCTGGAAGCATGAAAATCACTTTAAACATGCTAATTTTAGCTCTAACACTGATGATCCACCTACAAATGTGAACTGACGTTCAAAAATGAAACATTTGAAAACGGACCATTTTCCACATTTCTGAAGCATGACGTAATGGGGGGGTGTTATCTCTTTTGTGGAAAATCAGCCTTTTTTGCTCGAACATTAAATGCCTCCAAATGGTATTTATTTCACTTCCCGAGCCCCTGGAAGCATGAAAATCACTTTAAACATGCTAATTTTAGCTCTAACACTGATGATCCACCTACAAATGTGAACTGACGTTCAAAAATAAAACATTTGAAAACGGACCATTTTCCACATTTCTGAAGCATGACGTAATGGGGGGGTGTTATCTCTTTTGTCGAAAATCAGCCGTTTTTGCTCTAACATTAAATGCCTCCAAATGGTATTTAATTAACTTCCTGGGGTGAAGAAACACTTTTTGAGAACTCAGAGTGAGTAAATTGGCCATTTTCATGCACTTTTAACCATTCCATAAATCTTGTGTTTTGGGCCCCTGGAAGCATGAAAATCACTTTAAACATGCTAATTTTAGCTCTAACACTGATGATCCACCTACAAATCTGAACTGACGTTCAAAAATAAAACATTTGAAAACGGACCATTTTCCACATTTCTGAAGCATGACGTAATGTGGGGGTGTTATCTCTTTTGTCGAAAATCAGCCGTTTTTGCTCGAACATTAAATGCCTCCAAATGGTATTTAATTAACTTCCCGGGGTGAAGAAACCCTTTTTGAGAACTCAGAGTGAGTAAATTGGCCATTTTCATGCACTTTTAACCATTCCATAAATCTTGTGTTTTGGGCCCCTGGAAGCATGAAAATCACTTTAAACATGCTAATTTTAGCTCTAACAATGATGATCCACCTACAAATGTGAACTGACGTTCAAAAATAAAACATTTGAAAACGGACCATTTTCCACATTTCTGAAGCATGACGTAATGGGGGGGTGTTATCTCTTTTGTCGAAAATCAGCCGTTTTTGCTCGAACATTAAATGCCTCCAAATGGTATTTAATTAACTTCCCGAGCCCCTGGAAGCATGAAAATCACTTTAAACATGCTAATTTTAGCTCTAACACTGATGATCCACCTACAAATGTGAACTGACGTTCAAAAATAAAACATTTGAAAACGGACCATTTTCCACATTTCTGAAGCATGACGTAATGGGGGGGTGTTATCTCTTTTGTCGAAAATCAGCCGTTTTTGCTCGAACATTAAATGCCTCCAAATGGTATTTAATTAACTTCCCGAGCCCCTGGAAGCATGAAAATCACTTTAAACATGCTAATTTTAGCTCTAACACTGATGATCCACCTACAAATGTGAACTGACGTTCAAAAATGAAACATTTGAAAACGGACCATTTTCCACATTTCTGAAGCATGACGTAATGGGGGGGTGTTATCTCTTTTGTCGAAAATCAGCCGTTTTTGCTCGAACATTAAATGCCTCCAAATGGTATTTAATTAACTTCCCGAGCCCCTGGAAGCATGAAAATCACTTTAAACATGCTAATTTTAGCTCTAACACTGATGATCCACCTACAAATGTTAACTGACGTTCAAAAATAAAACATTTGAAAACGGACCATTTTCCACATTTCTGAAGCATGACGTAATGGGGGGGTGTTATCTCTTTTGTCGATAATCAGCCGTTTTTGCTCTAACATTAAATGCCTCCAAATGGTATTTAATTAACTTCCCGGGGTGAAGAAACCCTTTTTGAGAACTCAGAGTGAGTAAATTGGCCATTTTCATGCACTTTTAACCATTCCATAAATCTTGTGTTTTGGGCCCCTGGAAGCATGAAAATCACTTTAAACATGCTAATTTTAGCTCTAACACTGATGATCCACCTACAAATGTGAACTGACGTTCAAAAATAAAACATTTGAAAACGGACCATTTTCCACATTTCTGAAGCATGACGTAATGGGGGGGTGTTATCTCTTTTGTCGAAAATCAGCTGTTTTTGCTCGAACATTAAATGCCTCCAAATGGTATTTATTTCACTTCCCGAGCCCCTGGAAGCATGAAAATCACTTTAAACATGCTAATTTTAGCTCTAACACTGATGATCCACCTACAAATGTGAACTGACGTTCAAAAATAAAACATTTGAAAACGGACCATTTTCCACATTTCTGAAGCATGACGTAATGGGGGGGTGTTATCTCTTTTGTCGAAAATCAGCCGTTTTTGCTCGAACATTAAATGCCTCCAAATGGTATTTAATTAACTTCCCGGGGTGAAGAAACCCTTTTTGAGAACTCAGAGTGAGTAAATTGGCCATTTTCATGCACTTTTAACCATTCCATAAATCTTGTGTTTTGGGCCCCTGGAAGCATGAAAATCACTTTAAACATGCTAATTTTAGCTCTGACACTGATGATCCACCTACAAATGTGAACTGACGTTCAAAAATGAAACATTTGAAAACGGACCATTTTCCACATTTCTGAAGCATGACGTAATGGGGGGGTGTTATCTCTTTTGTCGAAAATCAGCCGTTTTTGCTCGAACATTAAATGCCTCCAAATGGTATTTAATTAACTTCCCGAGCCCCTGGAAGCATGAAAATCACTTTAAACATGCTAATTTTAGCTCTAACACTGATGATCCACCTACAAATGTGAACTGACGTTCAAAAATGAAACATTTGAAAACGGACCATTTTCCACATTTCTGAAGCATGACGTAATGGGGGGGTGTTATCTCTTTTGTCGAAAATCAGCCGTTTTTGCTCGAACATTAAATGCCTCCAAATGGTATTTAATTAACTTCCCGGGGTGAAGAAACCCTTTTTGAGAACTCAGAGTGAGTAAATTGGCCATTTTCATGCACTTTTAACCATTCCATAAATCTTGTGTTTTGGGCCCCTGGAAGCATGAAAATCACTTTAAACATGCTAATTTTAGCTCTAACACTGATGATCCACCTACAAATGTGAACTGACGTTCAAAAATAAAACATTTGAAAACTGACCATTTTCCACATTTCTGAAGCATGACGTAATGGGGGGGTGTTATCTCTTTTGTCGAAAATCAGCCGTTTTTGCTCGAACATTAAATGCCTCCAAATGGTATTTAATTAACTTCCCGAGCCCCTGGAAGCATGAAAATCACTTTAAACATGCTAATTTTAGCTCTAACACTGATGATCCACCTACAAATGTGAACTGACGTTCAAAAATGAAACATTTGAAAACGGACCATTTTCCACATTTCTGAAGCATGACGTAATGGGGGTGGTGTTATCTCTTTTGTCGAAAATCAGCCGTTTTTGCTCTAACATTAAATGCCTCCAAATGGTATTTAATTAACTTCCCGGGGTGAAGAAACCCTTTTTGAGAACTCAGAGTGAGTAAATTGGCCATTTTCATGCACTTTTAACCATTCCATAAATCTTGTGTTTTGGGCCCCTGGAAGCATGAAAATCACTTTAAACATGCTAATTTTAGCTCTAACACTGATGATCCACCTACAAATGTGAACTGACGTTCAAAAATAAAACATTTGAAAACGGACCATTTTCCACATTTCTAAAGCATGACGTAATGGGGGGGTGTTATCTCTTTTGTCGAAAATCAGCCGTTTTTGCTCGAACATTAAATGCCTCCAAATGGTATTTAATTAACTTCCCGGGGTGAAGAAACCCTTTTTGAGAACTCAGAGTGAGTAAATTGGCCATTTTCATGCACTTTTAACCATTCCATAAATCTTGTGTTTTGGGCCCCTGGAAGCATGAAAATCACTTTAAACATGCTAATTTTAGCTCTAACACTGATGATCCACCTACAAATGTGAACTGACGTTCAAAAATAAAACATTTGAAAACGGACCATTTTCCACATTTCTGAAGCATGACGTATTGGGGGGGTGTTATCTATTTTGTCGAAAATCAGCCGTTTTTGCTCTAACATTAAATGCCTCCAAATGGTATTTAATTAACTTCCCGGGGTGAAGAAACCCTTTTTGAGAACTCAGAGTGAGTAAATTGGCCATTTTCATGCACTTTTAACCATTCCATAAATCTTGTGTTTTGGGCCCCTGGAAGCATGAAAATCACTTTAAACATGCTAATTTTAGCTCTAACACTGATGATCCACCTACAAATGTGAACTGACGTTCAAAAATAAAACATTTGAAAACGGACCATTTTCCACATTTCTGAAGCATGACGTAATGGGGGGGTGTTATCTCTTTTGTCGAAAATCAGCCGTTTTTGCTCGAACATTAAATGCCTCCAAATGGTATTTAATTAACTTCCCGAGCCCCTGGAAGCATGAAAATCACTTTAAACATGCTAATTTTAGCTCTAACACTGATGATCCACCGACAAATGTGAACTGACGTTCAAAAATAAAACATTTGAAAACGGACCATTTTCCACATTTCTGAAGCATGACGTAATGGGGGGGTGTTATCTCTTTTGTCGAAAATCAGCCGTTTTTGCTCGAACATTAAATGCCTCCAAATGGTATTTAATTAACTTCCCGAGCCCCTGGAAGCATGAAAATCACTTTAAACATGCTAATTTTAGCTCTAACACTGATGATCCACCTACAAATGTGAACTGACGTTCAAAAATGAAACATTTGAAAACGGACCATTTTCCACATTTCTGAAGCATGACGTAATGGGGGGGTGTTATCTCTTTTGTGGAAAATCAGCCTTTTTTGCTCGAACATTAAATGCCTCCAAATGGTATTTATTTCACTTCCCGAGCCCCTGGAAGCATGAAAATCACTTTAAACATGCTAATTTTAGCTCTAACACTGATGATCCACCTACAAATGTGAACTGACGTTCAAAAATAAAACATTTGAAAACGGACCATTTTCCACATTTCTGAAGCATGACGTAATGGGGGGGTGTTATCTCTTTTGTCGAAAATCAGCCGTTTTTGCTCTAACATTAAATGCCTCCAAATGGTATTTAATTAACTTCCTGGGGTGAAGAAACCCTTTTTGAGAACTCAGAGTGAGTAAATTGGCCATTTTCATGCACTTTTAACCATTCCATAAATCTTGTGTTTTGGGCCCCTGGAAGCATGAAAATCACTTTAAACATGCTAATTTTAGCTCTAACACTGATGATCCACCTACAAATGTGAACTGACGTTCAAAAATAAAACATTTGAAAACGGACCATTTTCCACATTTCTGAAGCATGACGTAATGTGGGGGTGTTATCTCTTTTGTCGAAAATCAGCCGTTTTTGCTCGAACATTAAATGCCTCCAAATGGTATTTAATTAACTTCCCGGGGTGAAGAAACCCTTTTTGAGAACTCAGAGTGAGTAAATTGGCCATTTTCATGCACTTTTAACCATTCCATAAATCTTGTGTTTTGGGCCCCTGGAAGCATGAAAATCACTTTAAACATGCTAATTTTAGCTCTAACACTGATGATCCACCTACAAATGTGAACTGACGTTCAAAAATAAAACATTTGAAAACGGACCATTTTCCACATTTCTGAAGCATGACGTAATGGGGGGGTGTTATCTCTTTTGTCGAAAATCAGCCGTTTTTGCTTGAACATTAAATGCCTCCAAATGGTATTTAATTAACTTCCCGGAGTGAAGAAACCCTTTTTGAGAACTCAGAGTGAGTAAATTGGCCATTTTCATGCACTTTTAACCATTCCATAAATCTTGTGTTTTGGGCCCCTGGAAGCTTGAAAATCACTTTAAACATGCTAATTTTAGCTCTAACACTGATGATCCACCTACAAATGTGAACTGACGTTCAAAAATAAAACATTTGAAAACGGACCATTTTCCACATTTCTGAAGCATGACGTAATGGGGGGGTGTTATCTCTTTTGTGGAAAATCAGCCGTTTTTGCTCTAACATTAAATGCCTCCAAATGGTATTTAATTAACTTCCCGGGGTGAAGAAACCCTTTTTGAGAACTCAGAGTGAGTAAATTGGCCATTTTCATGCACTTTTAACCATTCCATAAATCTTGTGTTTTGGGCCCCTGGAAGCATGAAAATCACTTTAAACATGCTAATTTTAGCTCTAACACTGATGATCCACCTACAAATGTGAACTGACGTTCAAAAATAAAACATTTGAAAACGGACCATTTTCCACATTTCTGAAGCATGACGTAATGGGGGGTGTTATCTCTTTTGTCGAAAATCAGCCGTTTTTGCTCGAACATTAAATGCCTCCAAATGGTATTTAATTAACTTCCCGAGCCCCTGGAAGCATGAAAATCACTTTAAACATGCTAATTTTAGCTCTAACACTGATGATCCACCTACAAATGTGAACTGACGTTCAAAAATAAAACATTTGAAAACGGACCATTTTCCACATTTCTGAAGCATGACGTAATGGGGGGTGTTATCTCTTTTGTCGAAAATCAGCCGTTTTTGCTCTAACATTAAATGCCTCCAAATGGTATTTAATTAACTTCCCGGGGTGAAGAAACCCTTTTTGAGAACTCAGAGTGAGTAAATTGGCCATTTTCATGCAATGCACTTTTAACCATTCCATAAATCTTGTGTTTTGGGCCCCTGGAAGCATGAAAATCACTTTAAACATGCTAATTTTAGCTCTAACACTGATGATCCACCTACAAATGTGAACTGACGTTAAAAAATAAAACATTTGAAAACGGACCATTTTCCACATTTCTGAAGCATGACGTATTGGGGGGGTGTTATCTATTTTGTCGAAAATCAGCCGTTTTTGCTCTAACATTAAATGCCTCCAAATGGTATTTAATTAACTTCCCGGGGTGAAGAAACCCTTTTTGAGAACTCAGAGTGAGTAAATTGGCCATTTTCATGCACTTTTAACCATTCCATAAATCTTGTGTTTTGGGCCCCTGGAAGCATGAAAATCACTTTAAACATGCTAATTTTAGCTCTAACACTGATGATCCACCTACAAATGTGAACTGACGTTCAAAAATAAAACATTTGAAAACGGACCATTTTCCACATTTCTGAAGCATGACGTAATGGGGGGGTGTTATCTCTTTTGTCGAAAATCAGCCGTTTTTGCTCGAACATTAAATGCCTCCAAATGGTATTTAATTAACTTCCCGAGCCCCTGGAAGCATGAAAATCACTTTAAACCTGCTAATTTTAGCTCTAACACTGATGATCCACCTACAAATGTGAACTGACGTTCAAAAATAAAACATTTGAAAACGGACCATTTTCCACATTTCTGAAGCATGACGTAATGGGGGGGTGTTATCTCTTTTGTCGAAAATCAGCCGTTTTTGCTCGAACATTAAATGCCTCCAAATGGTATTTAATTAACTTCCCGAGCCCCTGGAAGCATGAAAATCACTTTAAACATGCTAATTTTAGCTCTAACACTGATGATCCACCTACAAATGTGAACTGACGTTCAAAAATGAAACATTTGAAAACGGACCATTTTCCACA
Organism: Lissotriton vulgaris; assembly: GCF_964263255.1. Lineage (NCBI taxonomy): Eukaryota > Metazoa > Chordata > Amphibia > Caudata > Salamandridae > Lissotriton > Lissotriton vulgaris. Next base: position 1,595,789 of record NW_028253575.1, on the reverse strand, counting down.
TTTCTGAAGCATGACGTAATGGGGGGGTGTTATCTCTTTTGTGGAAAATCAGCCTTTTTTGCTCGAACATTAAATGCCTCCAAATGGTATTTATTTCACTTCCCGAGCCCCTGGAAGCATGAAAATCACTTTAAACATGCTAATTTTAGCTCTAACACTGATGATCCACCTACAAATGTGAACTGACGTTCAAAAATAAAACATTTGAAAACGGACCATTTTCCACATTTCTGAAGCATGACGTAATGTGGGGGTGTTATCTCTTTTGTCGAAAATCAGCCGTTTTTGCTCGAACATTAAATGCCTCCAAATGGTATTTAATTAACTTCCCGGGGTGAAGAAACCCTTTTTGAGAACTCAGAGTGAGTAAATTGGCCATTTTCATGCACTTTTAACCATTCCATAAATCTTGTGTTTTGGGCCCCTGGAAGCATGAAAATCACTTTAAACATGCTAATTTTAGCTCTAACACTGATGATCCACCTACAAATGTGAACTGACGTTCAAAAATAAAACATTTGAAAACGGACCATTTTCCACATTTCTGAAGCATGACGTAATGGGGGGGTGTTATCTCTTTTGTCGAAAATCAGCCGTTTTTGCTCGAACATTAAATGCCTCCAAATGGTATTTAATTAACTTCCCGAGCCCCTGGAAGCATGAAAATCACTTTAAACATGCTAATTTTAGCTCTAACACTGATGATCCACCTACAAATGTGAACTGACGTTCAAAAATAAAACATTTGAAAACGGACCATTTTCCACATTTCTGAAGCATGACGTAATGGGGGGGTGTTATCTCTTTTGTCGAAAATCAGCCGTTTTTGCTCGAACATTAAATGCCTCCAAATGGTATTTAATTAACTTCCCGAGCCCCTGGAAGCATGAAAATCACTTTAAACATGCTAATTTTAGCTCTAACACTGATGATCCACCTACAAATGTGAACTGACGTTCAAAAATGAAACATTTGAAAACGGACCATTTTCCACATTTCTGAAGCATGACGTAATGGGGGGGTGTTATCTCTTTTGTCGAAAATCAGCCGTTTTTGCTCGAACATTAAATGCCTCCAAATGGTATTTAATTAACTTCCCGAGCCCCTGGAAGCATGAAAATCACTTTAAACATGCTAATTTTAGCTCTAACACTGATGATCCACCTACAAATGTTAACTGACGTTCAAAAATAAAACATTTGAAAACGGACCATTTTCCACATTTCTGAAGCATGACGTAATGGGGGGGTGTTATCTCTTTTGTCGATAATCAGCCGTTTTTGCTCTAACATTAAATGCCTCCAAATGGTATTTAATTAACTTCCCGGGGTGAAGAAACCCTTTTTGAGAACTCAGAGTGAGTAAATTGGCCATTTTCATGCACTTTTAACCATTCCATAAATCTTGTGTTTTGGGCCCCTGGAAGCATGAAAATCACTTTAAACATGCTAATTTTAGCTCTAACACTGATGATCCACCTACAAATGTGAACTGACGTTCAAAAATAAAACATTTGAAAACGGACCATTTTCCACATTTCTGAAGCATGACGTAATGGGGGGGTGTTATCTCTTTTGTCGAAAATCAGCCGTTTTTGCTCGAACATTAAATGCCTCCAAATGGTATTTATTTCACTTCCCGAGCCCCTGGAAGCATGAAAATCACTTTAAACATGCTAATTTTAGCTCTAACACTGATGATCCACCTACAAATGTGAACTGACGTTCAAAAATAAAACATTTGAAAACGGACCATTTTCCACATTTCTGAAGCATGACGTAATGGGGGGTGTTATCTCTTTTGTCGAAAATCAGCCGTTTTTGCTCGAACATTAAATGCCTCCAAATGGTATTTAATTAACTTCCCGGGGTGAAGAAACCCTTTTTGAGAACTCAGAGTGAGTAAATTGGCCATTTTCATGCACTTTTAACCATTCCATAAATCTTGTGTTTTGGGCCTCTGGAAGCATGAAAATCACTTTAAACATGCTAATTTTAGCTCTGACACTGATGATCCACCTACAAATGTGAACTGACGTTCAAAAATGAAACATTTGAAAACGGACCATTTTCCACATTTCTGAAGCATGACGTAATGGGGGGGTGTTATCTCTTTTGTCGAAAATCAGCCGTTTTTGCTCGAACATTAAATGCCTCCAAATGGTATTTAATTAACTTCCCGAGCCCCTGGAAGCATGAAAATCACTTTAAACATGCTAATTTTAGCTCTAACACTGATGATCCACCTACAAATGTGAACTGACGTTCAAAAATGAAACATTTGAAAACGGACCATTTTCCACATTTCTGAAGCATGACGTAATGGGGGGGTGTTATCTCTTTTGTCGAAAATCAGCCGTTTTTGCTCGAACATTAAATGCCTCCAAATGGTATTTAATTAACTTCCCGGGGTGAAGAAACCCTTTTTGAGAACTCAGAGTGAGTAAATTGGCCATTTTCATGCACTTTTAACCATTCCATAAATCTTGTGTTTTGGGCCCCTGGAAGCATGAAAATCACTTTAAACATGCTAATTTTAGCTCTAACACTGATGATCCACCTACAAATGTGAACTGACGTTCAAAAATAAAACATTTGAAAACTGACAATTTTCCACATTTCTGAAGCATGACGTAATGGGGGGGTGTTATCTCTTTTGTCGAAAATCAGCCGTTTTTGCTCGAACATTAAATGCCTCCAAATGGTATTTAATTAACTTCCCGAGCCCCTGGAAGCATGAAAATCACTTTAAACATGCTAATTTTAGCTCTAACACTGATGATCCACCTACAAATGTGAACTGACGTTCAAAAATGAAACATTTGAAAACGGACCATTTTCCACATTTCTGAAGCATGACGTAATGGGGGGGGTGTTATCTCTTTTGTCGAAAATCAGCCGTTTTTGCTCGAACATTAAATGCCTCCAAATTGTATTTATTTCACTTCCCGGGGTGAAGAAACCCTTCTTGAGAACTCAGAGTGAGTAAATTGGCCATTTTCATGCACTTTTAACCATTCCATAAATCTTGTGTTTTGGGCCCCTGGAAGCATGAAAATCACTTTAAACATGCTAATTTTAGCTCAAACACTGATGATCCACCTACAAATGTGAACTGACGTTCAAAAATAAAACATTTGAAAACGGACCATTTTCCACATTTCTGAAGCATGACGTAATGGGGGGGTGTTATCTCTTTTGTCGAAAATCAGCCGTTTTTGCTCGAACATTAAATGCCTCCAAATGGTATTTAATTAACTTCCAGAGCCCCTGGAAGCATGAAAATCACTTTAAACATGCTAATTTTAGCTCTAACACTGATGATCCACCTACAAATGTGAACTGACGTTCAAAAATGAAACATTTGAAAACGGACCATTTTCCACATTTCTGAAGCATGACGTAATGGGGGGTGTTATCTCTTTTGTCGAAAATCAGCCGTTTTTGCTCGAACATTAAATGCCTCCAAATGGTATTTATTTCACTTCCCGAGCCCCTGGAAGCATGAAAATCACTTTAAACATGCTAATTTTAGCTCTAACACTGATGATCCACCTACAAATGTGAACTGACGTTCAAAAATAAAACATTTGAAAACTGACCATTTTCCACATTTCTGAAGTATGACGTAATGGGGGGATGTTATCTCTTTTGTCGAAAATCAGCCGTTTTTGCTCGAACATTAAATGCCTCCAAATGGTATTTAATTAACTTCCCGAGCCCCTGGAAGCATGAAAATCACTTTAAACATGCTAATTTTAGCTCTAACACTGATGATCCACCTACAAATGTGAACTGACGTTCAAAAATAAAACATTTGAAAACGGACCATTTTCCACATTTCTGAAGCATGACGTAATGGGGGGTGTTATCTCTTTTGTCGAAAATCAGCCGTTTTTGCTCTAACATTAAATGCCTCCAAATGGTATTTAATTAACTTCCCGGGGTGAAGAAACCCTTTTTGAGAACTCAGAGTGAGTAAATTGGCCATTTTCATGCAATGCACTTTTAACCATTCCATAAATCTTGTGTTTTGGGCCCCTGGAAGCATGAAAATCACTTTAAACATGCTAATTTTAGCTCTAACACTGATGATCCACCTACAAATGTGAACTGACGTTCAAAAATAAAACATTTGAAAACGGACCATTTTCCACATTTCTGAAGCATGACGTATTGGGGGGGTGTTATCTATTTTGTCGAAAATCAGCCGTTTTTGCTCTAACATTAAATGCCTCCAAATGGTATTTAATTAACTTCCCGGGGTGAAGAAACCCTTTTTGAGAACTCAGAGTGAGTAAATTGGCCATTTTCATGCACTTTTAACCATTCCATAAATCTTGTGTTTTGGGCCCCTGGAAGCATGAAAATCACTTTAAACATGCTAATTTTAGCTCTAACACTGATGATCCACCTACAAATGTGAACTGACGTTCAAAAATAAAACATTTGAAAACGGACCATTTTCCACATTTCTGAAGCATGACGTAATGGGGGGGTGTTATCTCTTTTGTCGAAAATCAGCCGTTTTTGCTCGAACATTAAATGCCTCCAAATGGTATTTAATTAACTTCCCGAGCCCCTGGAAGCATGAAAATCACTTTAAACATGCTAATTTTAGCTCTAACACTGATGATCCACCTACAAATGTGAACTGACGTTCAAAAATAAAACATTTGAAAACGGACCATTTTCCACATTTCTGAAGCATGACGTAATGGGGGGGTGTTATCTCTTTTGTCGAAAATCAGCCGTTTTTGCTCGAACATTAAATGCCTCCAAATGGTATTTAATTAACTTCCCGAGCCCCTGGAAGCATGAAAATCACTTTAAACATGCTAATTTTAGCTCTAACACTGATGATCCACCTACAAATGTGAACTGACGTTCAAAAATGAAACATTTGAAAACGGACCATTTTCCACATTTCTGAAGCATGACGTAATGGGGGGGTGTTATCTCTTTTGTGGAAAATCAGCCTTTTTTGCTCGAACATTAAATGCCTCCAAATGGTATTTATTTCACTTCCCGAGCCCCTGGAAGCATGAAAATCACTTTAAACATGCTAATTTTAGCTCTAACACTGATGATCCACCTACAAATGTGAACTGACGTTCAAAAATAAAACATTTGAAAACGGACCATTTTCCACATTTCTGAAGCATGACGTAATGGGGGGGTGTTATCTCTTTTGTCGAAAATCAGCCGTTTTTGCTCTAACATTAAATGCCTCCAAATGGTATTTAATTAACTTCCTGGGGTGAAGAAACCCTTTTTGAGAACTCAGAGTGAGTAAATTGGCCATTTTCATGCACTTTTAACCATTCCATAAATCTTGTGTTTTGGGCCCCTGGAAGCATGAAAATCACTTTAAACATGCTAATTTTAGCTCTAACACTGATGATCCACCTACAAATGTGAACTGACGTTCAAAAATAAAACATTTGAAAACGGACCATTTTCCACATTTCTGAAGCATGACGTAATGTGGGGGTGTTATCTCTTTTGTCGAAAATCAGCCGTTTTTGCTCGAACATTAAATGCCTCCAAATGGTATTTAATTAACTTCCCGGGGTGAAGAAACCCTTTTTGAGAACTCAGAGTGAGTAAATTGGCCATTTTCATGCACTTTTAACCATTCCATAAATCTTGTGTTTTGGGCCCCTGGAAGCATGAAAATCACTTTAAACATGCTAATTTTAGCTCTAACACTGATGATCCACCTACAAATGTGAACTGACGTTCAAAAATAAAACATTTGAAAACGGACCATTTTCCACATTTCTGAAGCATGACGTAATGGGGGGGTGTTATCTCTTTTGTCGAAAATCAGCCGTTTTTGCTTGAACATTAAATGCCTCCAAATGGTATTTAATTAACTTCCCGGAGTGAAGAAACCCTTTTTGAGAACTCAGAGTGAGTAAATTGGCCATTTTCATGCACTTTTAACCATTCCATAAATCTTGTGTTTTGGGCCCCTGGAAGCTTGAAAATCACTTTAAACATGCTAATTTTAGCTCTAACACTGATGATCCACCTACAAATGTGAACTGACGTTCAAAAATAAAACATTTGAAAACGGACCATTTTCCACATTTCTGAAGCATGACGTAATGGGGGGGTGTTATCTCTTTTGTGGAAAATCAGCCGTTTTTGCTCTAACATTAAATGCCTCCAAATGGTATTTAATTAACTTCCCGGGGTGAAGAAACCCTTTTTGAGAACTCAGAGTGAGTAAATTGGCCATTTTCATGCACTTTTAACCATTCCATAAATCTTGTGTTTTGGGCCCCTGGAAGCATGAAAATCACTTTAAACATGCTAATTTTAGCTCTAACACTGATGATCCACCTACAAATGTGAACTGACGTTCAAAAATAAAACATTTGAAAACGGACCATTTTCCACATTTCTGAAGCATGACGTAATGGGGGGTGTTATCTCTTTTGTCGAAAATCAGCCGTTTTTGCTCGAACATTAAATGCCTCCAAATGGTATTTAATTAACTTCCCGAGCCCCTGGAAGCATGAAAATCACTTTAAACATGCTAATTTTAGCTCTAACACTGATGATCCACCTACAAATGTGAACTGACGTTCAAAAATAAAACATTTGAAAACGGACCATTTTCCACATTTCTGAAGCATGACGTAATGGGGGGTGTTATCTCTTTTGTCGAAAATCAGCCGTTTTTGCTCTAACATTAAATGCCTCCAAATGGTATTTAATTAACTTCCCGGGGTGAAGAAACCCTTTTTGAGAACTCAGAGTGAGTAAATTGGCCATTTTCATGCAATGCACTTTTAACCATTCCATAAATCTTGTGTTTTGGGCCCCTGGAAGCATGAAAATCACTTTAAACATGCTAATTTTAGCTCTAACACTGATGATCCACCTACAAATGTGAACTGACGTTCAAAAATAAAACATTTGAAAACGGACCATTTTCCACATTTCTGAAGCATGACGTATTGGGGGGGTGTTATCTATTTTGTCGAAAATCAGCCGTTTTTGCTCTAACATTAAATGCCTCCAAATGGTATTTAATTAACTTCCCGGGGTGAAGAAACCCTTTTTGAGAACTCAGAGTGAGTAAATTGGCCATTTTCATGCACTTTTAACCATTCCATAAATCTTGTGTTTTGGGCCCCTGGAAGCATGAAAATCACTTTAAACATGCTAATTTTAGCTCTAACACTGATGATCCACCTACAAATGTGAACTGACGTTCAAAAATAAAACATTTGAAAACGGACCATTTTCCACATTTCTGAAGCATGACGTAATGGGGGGGTGTTATCTCTTTTGTCGAAAATCAGCCGTTTTTGCTCGAACATTAAATGCCTCCAAATGGTATTTAATTAACTTCCCGAGCCCCTGGAAGCATGAAAATCACTTTAAACCTGCTAATTTTAGCTCTAACACTGATGATCCACCTACAAATGTGAACTGACGTTCAAAAATAAAACATTTGAAAACGGACCATTTTCCACATTTCTGAAGCATGACGTAATGGGGGGGTGTTATCTCTTTTGTCGAAAATCAGCCGTTTTTGCTCGAACATTAAATGCCTCCAAATGGTATTTAATTAACTTCCCGAGCCCCTGGAAGCATGAAAATCACTTTAAACATGCTAATTTTAGCTCTAACACTGATGATCCACCTACAAATGTGAACTGACGTTCAAAAATGAAACATTTGAAAACGGACCATTTTCCACATTTCTGAAGCATGACGTAATGGGGGGGTGTTATCTCTTTTGTGGAAAATCAGCCTTTTTTGCTCGAACATTAAATGCCTCCAAATGGTATTTATTTCACTTCCCGAGCCCCTGGAAGCATGAAAATCACTTTAAACATGCTAATTTTAGCTCTAACACTGATGATCCACCTACAAATGTGAACTGACGTTCAAAAATAAAACATTTGAAAACGGACCATTTTCCACATTTCTGAAGCATGACGTAATGTGGGGGTGTTATCTCTTTTGTCGAAAATCAGCCGTTTTTGCTCGAACATTAAATGCCTCCAAATGGTATTTAATTAACTTCCCGGGGTGAAGAAACCCTTTTTGAGAACTCAGAGTGAGTAAATTGGCCATTTTCATGCACTTTTAACCATTCCATAAATCTTGTGTTTTGGGCCCCTGGAAGCATGAAAATCACTTTAAACATGCTAATTTTAGCTCTAACACTGATGATCCACCTACAAATGTGAACTGACGTTCAAAAATAAAACATTTGAAAACGGACCATTTTCCACATTTCTGAAGCATGACGTAATGGGGGGGTGTTATCTCTTTTGTCGAAAATCTGCCGTTTTTGCTCGAACATTAAATGCCTCCAAATGGTATTTAATTAACTTCCCGAGCCCCTGGAAGCATGAAAATCACTTTAAACATGCTAATTTTAGCTCTAACACTGATGATCCACCTACAAATGTGAACTGACGTTCAAAAATAAAACATTTGAAAACGGACCATTTTCCACATTTCTGAAGCATGACGTAATGGGGGGGTGTTATCTCTTTTGTCGAAAATCAGCCGTTTTTGCTCGAACATTAAATGCCTCCAAATGGTATTTAATTAACTTCCCGAGCCCCTGGAAGCATGAAAATCACTTTAAACATGCTAATTTTAGCTCTAACACTGATGATCCACCTACAAATGTGAACTGACGTTCAAAAATGAAACATTTGAAAACGGACCATTTTCCACATTTCTGAAGCATGACGTAATGGGGGGGTGTTATCTCTTTTGTCGAAAATCAGCCGTTTTTGCTCGAACATTAAATGCCTCCAAATGGTATTTATTTCACTTCCCGAGCCCCTGGAAGCATGAAAATCACTTTAAACATGCTAATTTTAGCTCTAACACTGATGATCCACCTACAAATGTGAACTGACGTTCAAAAATAAAACATTTGAAAACGGACCATTTTCCACATTTCTGAAGCATGACGTAATGGGGGGGTGTTATCTCTTTTGTCGAAAATCAGCCGTTTTTGCTCGAACATTAAATGCCTCCAAATGGTATTTAATTAACTTCCCGGGGTGAAGAAACCCTTTTTGAGAACTCAGAGTGAGTAAATTGGCCATTTTCATGCACTTTTAACCATTCCATAAATCTTGTGTTTTGGGCCCCTGGAAGCATGAAAATCACTTTAAACATGCTAATTTTAGCTCTGACACTGATGATCCACCTACAAATGTGAACTGACGTTCAAAAATGAAACATTTGAAAACGGACCATTTTCCACATTTCTGAAGCATGACGTAATGGGGGGGTGTTATCTCTTTTGTCGAAAATCAGCCGTTTTTGCTCGAACATTAAATGCCTCCAAATGGTATTTAATTAACTTCCCGAGCCCCTGGAAGCAGGAAAATCACTTTAAACATGCTAATTTTAGCTCTAACACTGATGATCCACCTACAAATGTGAACTGACGTTCAAAAATGAAACATTTGAAAACGGACCATTTTCCACATTTCTGAAGCATGACGTAATGGGGGGGTGTTATCTCTTTTGTCGAAAATCAGCCGTTTTTGCTCGAACATTAAATGCCTCCAAATGGTATTTAATTAACTTCCCGGGGTGAAGAAACCCTTTTTGAGAACTCAGAGTGAGTAAATTGGCCATTTTCATGCACTTTTAACCATTCCATAAATCTTGTGTTTTGGGCCCCTGGAAGCATGAAAATCACTTTAAACATGCTAATTTTAGCTCTAACACTGATGATCCACCTACAAATGTGAACTGACGTTCAAAAATAAAACATTTGAAAACTGACCATTTTCCACATTTCTGAAGCATGACGTAATGGGGGGGTGTTATCTCTTTTGTCGAAAATCAGCCGTTTTTGCTCGAACATTAAATGCCTCCAAATGGTATTTAATTAACTTCCCGAGCCCCTGGAAGCATGAAAATCACTTTAAACATGCTAATTTTAGCTCTAACACTGATGATCCACCTACAAATGTGAACTGACGTTCAAAAATGAAACATTTGAAAACGGACCATTTTCCACATTTCTGAAGCATGACGTAATGGGGGTGGTGTTATCTCTTTTGTCGAAAATCAGCCGTTTTTGCTCTAACATTAAATGCCTCCAAATGGTATTTAATTAACTTCCCGGGGTGAAGAAACCCTTTTTGAGAACTCAGAGTGAGTAAATTGGCCATTTTCATGCACTTTTAACCATTCCATAAATCTTGTGTTTTGGGCCCCTGGAAGCATGAAAATCACTTTAAACATGCTAATTTTAGCTCTAACACTGATGATCCACCTACAAATGTGAACTGACGTTCAAAAATAAAACATTTGAAAACGGACCATTTTCCACATTTCTGAAGCATGACGTAATGGGGGGGGGTTATCTCTTTTGTCGAAAATCAGCCGTTTTTGCTCGAACATTAAATGCCTCCAAATGGTATTTAATTAACTTCCCGGGGTGAAGAAACCCTTTTTGAGAACTCAGAGTGAGTAAATTGGCCATTTTCATGCACTTTTAACCATTCCATAAATCTTGTGTTTTGGGCCCCTGGAAGCATGAAAATCACTTTAAACATGCTAATTTTAGCTCTAACACTGATGATCCACCTACAAATGTGAACTGACGTTCAAAAATGAAACATTTGAAAACGGACCATTTTCCACATTTCTGAAGCATGACGTAATGGGGGGGGTGTTATCTCTTTTGTCGAAAATCAGCCGTTTTTGCTCGAACATTAAATGCCTCCAAATTGTATTTATTTCACTTCCCGGGGTGAAGAAACCCTTCTTGAGAACTCAGAGTGAGTAAATTGGCCATTTTCATGCACTTTTAACCATTCCATAAATCTTGTGTTTTGGGCCCCTGGAAGCATGAAAATCACTTTAAACATGCTAATTTTAGCTCTAACACTGATGATCCACCTACAAATGTGAACTGACGTTCAAAAATAAAACATTTGAAAACGGACCATTTTCCACATTTCTGAAGCATGACGTAATGGGGGGGTGTTATCTCTTTTGTCGAAAATCAGCCGTTTTTGCTCGAACATTAAATGCCTCCAAATGGTATTTAATTAACTTCCAGAGCCCCTGGAAGCATGAAAATCACTTTAAACATGCTAATTTTAGCTCTAACACTGATGATCCACCTACAAATGTGAACTGACGTTCAAAAATGAAACATTTGAAAACGGACCATTTTCCACATTTCTGAAGCATGACGTAATGGGGGGTGTTATCTCTTTTGTCGAAAATCAGCCGTTTTTGCTCGAACATTAAATGCCTCCAAATGGTATTTATTTCACTTCCCGAGCCCCTGGAAGCATGAAAATCACTTTAAACATGCTAATTTTAGCTCTAACACTGATGATCCACCTACAAATGTGAACTGACGTTCAAAAATAAAACATTTGAAAACGGACCATTTTCCACATTTCTGAAGTATGACGTAATGGGGGGGTGTTATCTCTTTTGTCGAAAATCAGCCGTTTTTGCTCGAACATTAAATGCCTCCAAATGGTATTTAATTAACTTCCCGAGCCCCTGGAAGCATGAAAATCACTTTAAACATGCTAATTTTAGCTCTAACACTGATGATCCACCTACAAATGTGAACTGACGTTCAAAAATAAAACATTTGAAAACGGACCATTTTCCACATTTCTGAAGCATGACGTAATGGGGGGTGTTATCTCTTTTGTCGAAAATCAGCCGTTTTTGCTCTAACATTAAATGCCTCCAAATGGTATTTAATTAACTTCCCGGGGTGAAGAAACCCTTTTTGAGAACTCAGAGTGAGTAAATTGGCCATTTTCATGCAATGCACTTTTAACCATTCCATAAATCTTGTGTTTTGGGCCCCTGGAAGCATGAAAATCACTTTAAACATGCTAATTTTAGCTCTAACACTGATGATCCACCTACAAATGTGAACTGACGTTCAAAAATAAAACATTTGAAAACGGACCATTTTCCACATTTCTGAAGCATGACGTATTGGGGGGGTGTTATCTATTTTGTCGAAAATCAGCCGTTTTTGCTCTAACATTAAATGCCTCCAAATGGTATTTAATTAACTTCCCGGGGTGAAGAAACCCTTTTTGAGAACTCAGAGTGAGTAAATTGGCCATTTTCATGCACTTTTAACCATTCCATAAATCTTGTGTTTTGGGCCCCTGGAAGCATGAAAATCACTTTAAACATGCTAATTTTAGCTCTAACACTGATGATCCACCTACAAATGTGAACTGACGTTCAAAAATAAAACATTTGAAAACGGACCATTTTCCACATTTCTGAAGCATGACGTAATGGGGGGGTGTTATCTCTTTTGTCGAAAATCAGCCGTTTTTGCTCGAACATTAAATGCCTCCAAATGGTATTTAATTAACTTCCCGAGCCCCTGGAAGCATGAAAATCACTTTAAACATGCTAATTTTAGCTCTAACACTGATGATCCACCTACAAATGTGAACTGACGTTCAAAAATAAAACATTTGAAAACGGACCATTTTCCACATTTCTGAAGCATGACGTAATGGGGGGGTGTTATCTCTTTTGTCGAAAATCAGCCGTTTTTGCTCGAACATTAAATGCCTCCAAATGGTATTTAATTAACTTACCGAGCCCCTGGAAGCATGAAAATCACTTTAAACATGCTAATTTTAGCTCTAACACTGATGATCCACCTACAAATGTGAACTGACGTTCAAAAATGAAACATTTGAAAACGGACCATTTTCCACATTTCTGAAGCATGACGTAATGGGGGGGTGTTATCTCTTTTGTCGAAAATCAGCCGTTTTTGCTCGAACATTAAATGCCTCCAAATGGTATTTAATTAACTTCCCGAGCCCCTGGAAGCATGAAAATCACTTTAAACATGCTAATTTTAGCTCTAACACTGATGATCCACCTACAAATGTTAACTGACGTTCAAAAATAAAACATTTGAAAACGGACCATTTTCCACATTTCTGAAGCATGACGTAATGGGGGGGTGTTATCTCTTTTGTCGAAAATCAGCCGTTTTTGCTCGAACATTAAATGCCTCCAAATGGTATTTATTTCACTTCCCGAGCCCCTGGAAGCATGAAAATCACTTTAAACATGCTAATTTTAGCTCTAACACTGATGATCCACCTACAAATGTGAACTGACGTTCAAAAATAAAACATTTGAAAACGGACCATTTTCCACATTTCTGAAGCATGACGTAATGGGGGGGTGTTATCTCTTTTGTCGAAAATCAGCCGTTTTTGCTCGAACATTAAATGCCTCCAAATGGTATTTAATTAACTTCCCGGGGTGAAGAAACCCTTTTTGAGAACTCAGAGTGAGTAAATTGGCCATTTTCATGCACTTTTAACCATTCCATAAATCTTGTGTTTTGGGCCCCTGGAAGCATGAAAATCACTTTAAACATGCTAATTTTAGCTCTGACACTGATGATCCACCTACAAATGTGAACTGACGTTCAAAAATGAAACATTTGAAAACGGACCATTTTCCACATTTCTGAAGCATGACGTAATGGGGGGGTGTTATCTCTTTTGTCGAAAATCAGCCGTTTTTGCTCGAACATTAAATGCCTCCAAATGGTATTTAATTAACTTCCCGAGCCCCTGGAAGCATGAAAATCACTTTAAACATGCTAATTTTAGCTCTAACACTGATGATCCACCTACAAATGTGAACTGACGTTCAAAAATGAAACATTTGAAAACGGACCATTTTCCACATTTCTGAAGCATGACGTAATGGGGGGGTGTTATCTCTTTTGACGAAAATTAGCCGTTTTTGCTCGAACATTAAATGCCTCCAAATGGTATTTAATTAACTTCCCGGGGTGAAGAAACCCTTTTTGAGAACTCAGAGTGAGTAAATTGGCCATTTTCATGCACTTTTAACCATTCCATAAATCTTGTGTTTTGGGCCCCTGGAAGCATGAAAATCACTTTAAACATGCTAATTTTAGCTCTAACACTGATGATCCACCTACAAATGTGAACTGACGTTCAAAAATAAAACATTTGAAAACTGACCATTTTCCACATTTCTGAAGCATGACGTAATAGGGGGGTGTTATCTCTTTTGTCGAAAATCAGCCGTTTTTGCTCGAACATTAAATGCCTCCAAATGGTATTTAATTAACTTCCCGAGCCCCTGGAAGCATGAAAATCACTTTAAACATGCTAATTTTAGCTCTAACACTGATGATCCACCTACAAATGTGAACTGATGTTCAAAAATGAAACATTTGAAAACGGACCATTTTCCACATTTCTGAAGCATGACGTAATGGGGGGGTGTTATCTCTTTTGTCGAAAATCAGCCGTTTTTGCTCGAACATTAAATGCCTCCAAATTGTATTTATTTCACTTCCCGGGGTGAAGAAACCCTTCTTGAGAACTCAGAGTGAGTAAATTGGCCATTTTCATGCACTTTTAACCATTCCATAAATCTTGTGTTTTGGGCCCCTGGAAGCATGAAAATCACGTTAAACATGCTAATTTTAGCTCTAACACTGATGATCCACCTACAAATGTGAACTGACGTTCAAAAATAAAACATTTGAAAACGGACCATTTTCCACATTTCTGAAGCATGACGTAATGGGGGGGTGTTATCTCTTTTGTCGAAAATCAGCCGTTTTTGCTCGAACATTAAATGCCTCCAAATGGTATTTAATTAACTTCCAGAGCCCCTGGAAGCATGAAAATCACTTTAAACATGCTAATTTTAGCTCTAACACTGATGATCCACCTACAAATGTGAACTGACGTTCAAAAATGAAACATTTGAAAACGGACCATTTTCCACATTTCTGAAGCATGACGTAATGGGGGGGTGTTATCTCTTTTGTCGAAAATCAGCCGTTTTTGCTCGAACATTAAATGCCTCCAAATGGTATTTATTTCACTTCCCGAGCCCCTGGAAGCATGAAAATCACTTTAAACATGCTAATTTTAGCTCTAACACTGATGATCCACCTACAAATGTGAACTGACGTTCAAAAATAAAACATTTGAAAACGGACCATTTTCCACATTTCTGAAGTATGACGTAATGGGGGGGTGTTATCTCTTTTGTCGAAAATCAGCCGTTTTTGCTCGAACATTAAATGCCTCCAAATGGTATTTAATTAACTTCCCGAGCCCCTGGAAGCATGAAAATCACTTTAAACATGCTAATTTTAGCTCTAACACTGATGATCCACCTACAAATGTGAACTGACGTTCAAAAATAAAACATTTGAAAACGGACCATTTTCCACATTTCTGAAGCATGACGTAATGGGGGGTGTTATCTCTTTTGTCGAAAATCAGCCGTTTTTGCTCTAACATTAAATGCCTCCAAATGGTATTTAATTAACTTCCCGGGGTGAAGAAACCCTTTTTGAGAACTCAGAGTGAGTAAATTGGCCATTTTCATGCAATGCACTTTTAACCATTCCATAAATCTTGTGTTTTGGGCCCCTGGAAGCATGAAAATCACTTTAAACATGCTAATTTTAGCTCTAACACTGATGATCCACCTACAAATGTGAACTGACGTTCAAAAATAAAACATTTGAAAACGGACCATTTTCCACATTTCTGAAGCATGACGTAATGTGGGGGTGTTATCTCTTTTGTCGAAAATCAGCCGTTTTTGCTCGAACATTAAATGCCTCCAAATGGTATTTAATTAACTTCCCGGGGTGAAGAAACCCTTTTTGAGAACTCAGAGTGAGTAAATTGGCTATTTTCATGCACTTTTAACCATTCCATAAATCTTGTGTTTTGGGCCCCTGGAAGCATGAAAATCACTTTAAACATGCTAATTTTAGCTCTAACACTGATGATCCACCTACAAATGTGAACTGACGTTCAAAAATAAAACATTTGAAAACGGACCATTTTCCACATTTCTGAAGCATGACGTAATGGGGGGGTGTTATCTCTTTTGTCGAAAATCAGCCATTTTTGCTCGAACATTAAATGCCTCCAAATGGTATTTAATTAACTTCCCGAGCCCCTGGAAGCATGAAAATCACTTTAAACATGCTAATTTTAGCTCTAACACTGATGATCCACCTACAAATGTGAACTGACGTTCAAAAATAAAACATTTGAAAACGGACCATTTTCCACATTTCTGAAGCATGACGTAATGGGGGGGTGTTATCTCTTTTGTCGAAAATCAGCCGTTTTTGCTCGAACATTAAATGCCTCCAAATGGTATTTAATTAACTTCCCGAGCCCCTGGAAGCATGAAAATCACTTTAAACATGCTAATTTTAGCTCTAACACTGATGATCCACCTACAAATGTGAACTGACGTTCAAAAATGAAACATTTGAAAACGGACCATTTTCCACATTTCTGAAGCATGACGTAATGGGGGGGTGTTATCTCTTTTGTCGAAAATCAGCCGTTTTTGCTCGAACATTAAATGCCTCCAAATGGTATTTAATTAACTTCCCGAGCCCCTGGAAGCATGAAAATCACTTTAAACATGCTAATTTTAGCTCTAACACTGATGATCCACCTACAAATGTTAACTGACGTTCAAAAATAAAACATTTGAAAACGGACCATTTTCCACATTTCTGAAGCATGACGTAATGGGGGGGTGTTATCTCTTTTGTCGATAATCAGCCGTTTTTGCTCTAACATTAAATGCCTCCAAATGGTATTTAATTAACTTCCCGGGGTGAAGAAACCCTTTTTGAGAACTCAGAGTGAGTAAATTGGCCATTTTCATGCACTTTTAACCATTCCATAAATCTTGTGTTTTGGGCCCCTGGAAGCATGAAAATCACTTTAAACATGCTAATTTTAGCTCTAACACTGATGATCCACCTACAAATGTGAACTGACGTTCAAAAATAAAACATTTGAAAACGGACCATTTTCCACATTTCTGAAGCATGACGTAATGGGGGGGTGTTATCTCTTTTGTCGAAAATCAGCCGTTTTTGCTCGAACATTAAATGCCTCCAAATGGTATTTATTTCACTTCCCGAGCCCCTGGAAGCATGAAAATCACTTTAAACATGCTAATTTTAGCTCTAACACTGATGATCCACCTACAAATGTGAACTGACGTTCAAAAATAAAACATTTGAAAACGGACCATTTTCCACATTTCTGAAGCATGACGTAATGGGGGGGTGTTATCTCTTTTGTCGAAAATCAGCCGTTTTTGCTCGAACATTAAATGCCTCCAAATGGTATTTAATTAACTTCCCGGGGTGAAGAAACCCTTTTTGAGAACTCAGAGTGAGTAAATTGGCCATTTTCATGCACTTTTAACCATTCCATAAATCTTGTGTTTTGGGCCCCTGGAAGCATGAAAATCACTTTAAACATGCTAATTTTAGCTCTGACACTGATGATCCACCTACAAATGTGAACTGACGTTCAAAAATGAAACATTTGAAAACGGACCATTTTCCACATTTCTGAAGCATGACGTAATGGGGGGGTGTTATCTCTTTTGTCGAAAATCAGCCGTTTTTGCTCGAACATTAAATGCCTCCAAATGGTATTTAATTAACTTCCCGAGCCCCTGGAAGCATGAAAATCACTTTAAACATGCTAATTTTAGCTCTAACACTGATGATCCACCTACAAATGTGAACTGACGTTAAAAAATGAAACATTTGAAAACGGACCATTTTCCACATTTCTGAAGCATGACGTAATGGGGGGGTGTTATCTCTTTTGTCGAAAATCAGCCGTTTTTGCTCGAACATTAAATGCCTCCAAATGGTATTTAATTAACTTCCCGGGGTGAAGAAACCCTTTTTGAGAACTCAGAGTGAGTAAATTGGCCATTTTCATGCACTTTTAACCATTCCATAAATCTTGTGTTTTGGGCCCCTGGAAGCATGAAAATCACTTTAAACATGCTAATTTTAGCTCTAACACTGATGATCCACCTACAAATGTGAACTGACGTTCAAAAATAAAACATTTGAAAAATGACCATTTTCCACATTTCTGAAGCATGACGTAATGGGGGGGTGTTATTTCTTTTGTCGAAAATCAGCCGTTTTTGCTCGAACATTAAATGCCTCCAAATGGTATTTAATTAACTTCCCGAGCCCCTGGAAGCATGAAAATCACTTTAAACATGCTAATTTTAGCTCTAACACTGATGATCCACCTACAAATGTGAACTGACGTTCAAAAATGAAACATTTGAAAACGGACCATTTTCCACATTTCTGAAGCATGACGTAATGGGGGTGGTGTTATCTCTTTTGTCGAAAATCAGCCGTTTTTGCTCTAACATTAAATGCCTCCAAATGGTATTTAATTAATTTCCCGGGGTGAAGAAACCCTTTTTGAGAACTCAGAGTGAGTAAATTGGCCATTTTCATGCACTTTTAACCATTCCATAAATCTTGTGTTTTGGGCCCCTGGAAGCATGAAAATCACTTTAAACATGCTAATTTTAGCTCTAACACTGATGATCCACCTACAAATGTGAACTGACGTTCAAAAATAAAACATTTGAAAACGGACCATTTTCCACATTTCTGAAGCATGACGTAATGGGGGGGTGTTATCTCTTTTGTCGAAAATCAGCCGTTTTTGCTCGAACATTAAATGCCTCCAAATGGTATTTAATTAACTTCCCGGGGTGAAGAAACCCTTTTTGAGAACTCAGAGTGAGTAAATTGGCCATTTTCATGCACTTTTAACCATTCCATAAATCTTGTGTTTTGGGCCCCTGGAAGCATGAAAATCACTTTAAACATGCTAATTTTAGCTCTAACACTGATGATCCACCTACAAATGTGAACTGACGTTCAAAAATGAAACATTTGAAAACGGACCATTTTCCACATTTCTGAAGCATGACGTAATGGGGGGGGTGTTATCTCTTTTGTCGAAAATCAGCCGTTTTTGCTCGAACATTAAATGCCTCCAAATTGTATTTATTTCACTTCCCGGGGTGAAGAAACCCTTCTTGAGAACTCAGAGTGAGTAAATTGGCCATTTTCATGCACTTTTAACCATTCCATAAATCTTGTGTTTTGGGCCCCTGGAAGCATGAAAATCACTTTAAACATGCTAATTTTAGCTCTAACACTGATGATCCACCTACAAATGTGAACTGACGTTCAAAAATAAAACATTTGAAAACGGACCATTTTCCACATTTCTGAAGCATGACGTAATGGGGGGGTGTTATCTCTTTTGTCGAAAATCAGCCGTTTTTGCTCGAACATTAAATGCCTCCAAATGGTATTTAATTAACTTCCAGAGCCCCTGGAAGCATGAAAATCACTTTAAACATGCTAATTTTAGCTCTAACACTGATGATCCACCTACAAATGTGAACTGACGTTCAAAAATGAAACATTTGAAAACGGACCATTTTCCACATTTCTGAAGCATGACGTAATGGGGGGTGTTATCTCTTTTGTCGAAAATCAGCCGTTTTTGCTCGAACATTAAATGCCTCCAAATGGTATTTATTTCACTTCCCGAGCCCCTGGAAGCATGAAAATCACTTTAAACATGCTAATTTTAGCTCTAACACTGATGATCCACCTACAAATGTGAACTGACGTTCAAAAATAAAACATTTGAAAACGGACCATTTTCCACATTTCTGAAGTATGACGTAATGGGGGGGTGTTATCTCTTTTGTCGAAAATCAGCCGTTTTTGCTCGAACATTAAATGCCTCCAAATGGTATTTAATTAACTTCCCGAGCCCCTGGAAGCATGAAAATCACTTTAAACATGCTAATTTTAGCTCTAACACTGATGATCCACCTACAAATGTGAACTGACGTTCAAAAATAAAACATTTGAAAACGGACCATTTTCCACATTTCTGAAGCATGACGTAATGGGGGGTGTTATCTCTTTTGTCGAAAATCAGCCGTTTTTGCTCTAACATTAAATGCCTCCAAATGGTATTTAATTAACTTCCCGGGGTGAAGAAACCCTTTTTGAGAACTCAGAGTGAGTAAATTGGCCATTTTCATGCAATGCACTTTTAACCATTCCATAAATCTTGTGTTTTGGGCCCCTGGAAGCATGAAAATCACTTTAAACATGCTAATTTTAGCTCTAACACTGATGATCCACCTACAAATGTGAACTGGCGTTCAAAAATAAAACATTTGAAAACGGACCATTTTCCACATTTCTGAAGCATGACGTAATGGGGGGGTGTTATCTCTTTTGTCGAAAATCAGCCGTTTTTGCTCGAACATTAAATGCCTCCAAATGGTATTTAATTAACTTCCCGAGCCCCTGGAAGCATGAAAATCACTTTAAACATGCTAATTTTAGCTCTAACACTGATGATCCACCTACAAATGTGAACTGACGTTCAAAAATAAAACATTTGAAAACGGACCATTTTCCACATTTCTGAAGCATGACGTAATGGGGGGGTGTTATCTCTTTTGTCGAAAATCAGCCGTTTTTGCTCGAACATTAAATGCCTCCAAATGGTATTTAATTAACTTCCCGAGCCCCTGGAAGCATGAAAATCACTTTAAACATGCTAATTTTAGCTCTAACACTGATGATCCACCTACAAATGTGAACTGACGTTCAAAAATGAAACATTTGAAAACGGACCATTTTCCACATTTCTGAAGCATGACGTAATGGGGGGGTGTTATCTCTTTTGTCGAAAATCAGCCGTTTTTGCTCGAACATTAAATGCCTCCAAATGGTATTTAATTAACTTCCCGAGCCCCTGGAAGCATGAAAATCACTTTAAACATGCTAATTTTAGCTCTAACACTGATGATCCACCTACAAATGTTAACTGACGTTCAAAAATAAAACATTTGAAAACGGACCATTTTCCACATTTCTGAAGCATGACGTAATGGGGGGGTGTTATCTCTTTTGTCGATAATCAGCCGTTTTTGCTCTAACATTAAATGCCTCCAAATGGTATTTAATTAACTTCCCGGGGTGAAGAAACCCTTTTTGAGAACTCAGAGTGAGTAAATTGGCCATTTTCATGTACTTTTAACCATTCCATAAATCTTGTGTTTTGGGCCCCTGGAAGCATGAAAATCACTTTAAACATGCTAATTTTAGCTCTAACACTGATGATCCACCTACAAATGTGAACTGACGTTCAAAAATAAAACATTTGAAAACGGACCATTTTCCACATTTCTGAAGCATGACGTAATGGGGGGGTGTTATCTCTTTTGTCGAAAATCAGCCGTTTTTGCTCGAACATTAAATGCCTCCAAATGGTATTTATTTCACTTCCCGAGCCCCTGGAAGCATGAAAATCACTTTAAACATGCTAATTTTAGCTCTAACACTGATGATCCACCTACAAATGTGAACTGACGTTCAAAAATAAAACATTTGAAAACGGACCATTTTCCACATTTCTGAAGCATGACGTAATGGGGGGGTGTTATCTCTTTTGTCGAAAATCAGCCGTTTTTGCTCGAACATTAAATGCCTCCAAATGGTATTTAATTAACTTCCCGGGGTGAAGAAACCCTTTTTGAGAACTCAGAGTGAGTAAATTGGCCATTTTCATGCACTTTTAACCATTCCATAAATCTTGTGTTTTGGGCCCCTGGAAGCATGAAAATCACTTTAAACATGCTAATTTTAGCTCTGACACTGATGATCCACCTACAAATGTGAACTGACGTTCAAAAATGAAACATTTGAAAACGGACCATTTTCCACATTTCTGAAGCATGACGTAATGGGGGGGTGTTATCTCTTTTGTCGAAAATCAGCCGTTTTTGCTCGAACATTAAATGCCTCCAAATGGTATTTAATTAACTTCCCGAGCCCCTGGAAGCATGAAAATCACTTTAAACATGCTAATTTTAGCTCTAACACTGATGATCCACCTACAAATGTGAACTGACGTTCAAAAATGAAACATTTGAAAACGGACCATTTTCCACATTTCTGAAGCATGACGTAATGGGGGGGGTGTTATCTCTTTTGTCGAAAATCAGCCGTTTTTGCTCGAACATTAAATGCCTCCAAATTGTATTTATTTCACTTCCCGGGGTGAAGAAACCCTTCTTGAGAACTCAGAGTGAGTAAATTGGCCATTTTCATGCACTTTTAACCATTCCATAAATCTTGTGTTTTGGGCCCCTGGAAGCATGAAAATCACTTTAAACATGCTAATTTTAGCTCTAACACTGATGATCCACCTACAAATGTGAACTGACGTTCAAAAATAAAACATTTGAAAACGGACCATTTTCCACATTTCTGAAGCATGACGTAATGGGGGGGTGTTATCTCTTTTGTCGAAAATCAGCCGTTTTTGCTCGAACATTAAATGCCTCCAAATGGTATTTAATTAACTTCCAGAGCCCCTGGAAGCATGAAAATCACTTTAAACATGCTAATTTTAGCTCTAACACTGATGATCCACCTACAAATGTGAACTGACGTTCAAAAATGAAACATTTGAAAACGGACCATTTTCCACATTTCTGAAGCATGACGTAATGGGGGGTGTTATCTCTTTTGTCGAAAATCAGCCGTTTTTGCTCGAACATTAAATGCCTCCAAATGGTATTTATTTCACTTCCCGAGCCCCTGGAAGCATGAAAATCACTTTAAACATGCTAATTTTAGCTCTAACACTGATGATCCACCTACAAATGTGAACTGACGTTCAAAAATAAAACATTTGAAAACGGACCATTTTCCACATTTCTGAAGTATGACGTAATGGGGGGATGTTATCTCTTTTGTCGAAAATCAGCCGTTTTTGCTCGAACATTAAATGCCTCCAAATGGTATTTAATTAACTTCCCGAGCCCCTGGAAGCATGAAAATCACTTTAAACATGCTAATTTTAGCTCTAACACTGATGATCCACCTACAAATGTGAACTGACGTTCAAAAATAAAACATTTGAAAACGGACCATTTTCCACATTTCTGAAGCATGACGTAATGGGGGGTGTTATCGCTTTTGTCGAAAATCAGCCGTTTTTGCTCTAACATTAAATGCCTCCAAATGGTATTTAATTAACTTCCCGGGGTGAAGAAACCCTTTTTGAGAACTCAGAGTGAGTAAATTGGCCATTTTCATGCAATGCACTTTTAACCATTCCATAAATCTTGTGTTTTGGGCCCCTGGAAGCATGAAAATCACTTTAAACATGCTAATTTTAGCTCTAACACTGATGATCCACCTACAAATGTGAACTGACGTTCAAAAATAAAACATTTGAAAACGGACCATTTTCCACATTTCTGAAGCATGACGTATTGGGGGGGTGTTATCTATTTTGTCGAAAATCAGCCGTTTTTGCTCTAACATTAAATGCCTCCAAATGGTATTTAATTAACTTCCCGGGGTGAAGAAACCCTTTTTGAGAACTCAGAGTGAGTAAATTGGCCATTTTCATGCACTTTTAACCATTCCATAAATCTTGTGTTTTGGGCCCCTGGAAGCATGAAAATCACTTTAAACATGCTAATTTTAGCTCTAACACTGATGATCCACCTACAAATGTGAACTGACGTTCAAAAATAAAACATTTGAAAACGGACCATTTTCCACATTTCTGAAGCATGACGTAATGGGGGGGTGTTATCTCTTTTGTCGAAAATCAGCCGTTTTTGCTCGAACATTAAATGCCTCCAAATGGTATTTAATTAACTTCCCGAGCCCCTGGAAGCATGAAAATCACTTTAAACATGCTAATTTTAGCTCTAACACTGATGATCCACCTACAAATGTGAACTGACGTTCAAAAATAAAACATTTGAAAACGGACCATTTTCCACATTTCTGAAGCATGACGTAATGGGGGGGTGTTATCTCTTTTGTCGAAAATCAGCCGTTTTTGCTCGAACATTAAATGCCTCCAAATGGTATTTAATTAACTTCCCGAGCCCCTGGAAGCATGAAAATCACTTTAAACATGCTAATTTTAGCTCTAACACTGATGATCCACCTACAAATGTGAACTGACGTTCAAAAATGAAACATTTGAAAACGGACCATTTTCCACATTTCTGAAGCATGACGTAATGGGGGGGTGTTATCTCTTTTGTGGAAAATCAGCCTTTTTTGCTCGAACATTAAATGCCTCCAAATGGTATTTATTTCACTTCCCGAGCCCCTGGAAGCATGAAAATCACTTTAAACATGCTAATTTTAGCTCTAACACTGATGATCCACCTACAAATGTGAACTGACGTTCAAAAATAAAACATTTGAAAACGGACCATTTTCCACATTTCTGAAGCATGACGTAATGGGGGGGTGTTATCTCTTTTGTCGAAAATCAGCCGTTTTTGCTCTAACATTAAATGCCTCCAAATGGTATTTAATTAACTTCCTGGGGTGAAGAAACCCTTTTTGAGAACTCAGAGTGAGTAAATTGGCCATTTTCATGCACTTTTAACCATTCCATAAATCTTGTGTTTTGGGCCCCTGGAAGCATGAAAATCACTTTAAACATGCTAATTTTAGCTCTAACACTGATGATCCACCTACAAATGTGAACTGACGTTCAAAAATAAAACATTTGAAAACGGACCATTTTCCACATTTCTGAAGCATGACGTAATGTGGGGGTGTTATCTCTTTTGTCGAAAATCAGCCGTTTTTGCTCGAACATTAAATGCCTCCAAATGGTATTTAATTAACTTCCCGGGGTGAAGAAACCCTTTTTGAGAACTCAGAGTGAGTAAATTGGCCATTTTCATGCACTTTTAACCATTCCATAAATCTTGTGTTTTGGGCCCCTGGAAGCATGAAAATCACTTTAAACATGCTAATTTTAGCTCTAACACTGATGATCCACCTACAAATGTGAACTGACGTTCAAAAATAAAACATTTGAAAACGGACCATTTTCCACATTTCTGAAGCATGACGTAATGGGGGGGTGTTATCTCTTTTGTCGAAAATCAGCCGTTTTTGCTTGAACATTAAATGCCTCCAAATGGTATTTAATTAACTTCCCGGAGTGAAGAAACCCTTTTTGAGAACTCAGAGTGAGTAAATTGGCCATTTTCATGCACTTTTAACCATTCCATAAATCTTGTGTTTTGGGCCCCTGGAAGCTTGAAAATCACTTTAAACATGCTAATTTTAGCTCTAACACTGATGATCCACCTACAAATGTGAACTGACGTTCAAAAATAAAACATTTGAAAACGGACCATTTTCCACATTTCTGAAGCATGACGTAATGGGGGGGTGTTATCTCTTTTGTGGAAAATCAGCCGTTTTTGCTCTAACATTAAATGCCTCCAAATGGTATTTAATTAACTTCCCGGGGTGAAGAAACCCTTTTTGAGAACTCAGAGTGAGTAAATTGGCCATTTTCATGCACTTTTAACCATTCCATAAATCTTGTGTTTTGGGCCCCTGGAAGCATGAAAATCACTTTAAACATGCTAATTTTAGCTCTAACACTGATGATCCACCTACAAATGTGAACTGACGTTCAAAAATAAAACATTTGAAAACGGACCATTTTCCACATTTCTGAAGCATGACGTAATGGGGGGTGTTATCTCTTTTGTCGAAAATCAGCCGTTTTTGCTCGAACATTAAATGCCTCCAAATGGTATTTAATTAACTTCCCGAGCCCCTGGAAGCATGAAAATCACTTTAAACATGCTAATTTTAGCTCTAACACTGATGATCCACCTACAAATGTGAACTGACGTTCAAAAATAAAACATTTGAAAACGGACCATTTTCCACATTTCTGAAGCATGACGTAATGGGGGGTGTTATCTCTTTTGTCGAAAATCAGCCGTTTTTGCTCTAACATTAAATGCCTCCAAATGGTATTTAATTAACTTCCCGGGGTGAAGAAACCCTTTTTGAGAACTCAGAGTGAGTAAATTGGCCATTTTCATGCAATGCACTTTTAACCATTCCATAAATCTTGTGTTTTGGGCCCCTGGAAGCATGAAAATCACTTTAAACATGCTAATTTTAGCTCTAACACTGATGATCCACCTACAAATGTGAACTGACGTTCAAAAATAAAACATTTGAAAACGGACCATTTTCCACATTTCTGAAGCATGACGTATTGGGGGGGTGTTATCTATTTTGTCGAAAATCAGCCGTTTTTGCTCTAACATTAAATGCCTCCAAATGGTATTTAATTAACTTCCCGGGGTGAAGAAACCCTTTTTGAGAACTCAGAGTGAGTAAATTGGCCATTTTCATGCACTTTTAACCATTCCATAAATCTTGTGTTTTGGGCCCCTGGAAGCATGAAAATCACTTTAAACATGCTAATTTTAGCTCTAACACTGATGATCCACCTACAAATGTGAACTGACGTTCAAAAATAAAACATTTGAAAACGGACCATTTTCCACATTTCTGAAGCATGACGTAATGGGGGGGTGTTATCTCTTTTGTCGAAAATCAGCCGTTTTTGCTCGAACATTAAATGCCTCCAAATGGTATTTAATTAACTTCCCGAGCCCCTGGAAGCATGAAAATCACTTTAAACATGCTAATTTTAGCTCTAACACTGATGATCCACCTACAAATGTGAACTGACGTTCAAAAATAAAACATTTGAAAACGGACCATTTTCCACATTTCTGAAGCATGACGTAATGGGGGGGTGTTATCTCTTTTGTCGAAAATCAGCCGTTTTTGCTCGAACATTAAATGCCTCCAAATGGTATTTAATTAACTTCCCGAGCCCCTGGAAGCATGAAAATCACTTTAAACATGCTAATTTTAGCTCTAACACTGATGATCCACCTACAAATGTGAACTGACGTTCAAAAATGAAACATTTGAAAACGGACCATTTTCCACATTTCTGAAGCATGACGTAATGGGGGGGTGTTATCTCTTTTGTGGAAAATCAGCCTTTTTTGCTCGAACATTAAATGCCTCCAAATGGTATTTATTTCACTTCCCGAGCCCCTGGAAGCATGAAAATCA
Source organism: Lissotriton vulgaris (assembly GCF_964263255.1). NCBI lineage: Eukaryota > Metazoa > Chordata > Amphibia > Caudata > Salamandridae > Lissotriton > Lissotriton vulgaris. The sequence goes on along the minus strand of NW_028253575.1, from coordinate 1,568,879 downwards.
CTTTAAACATGCTAATTTTAGCTCTAACACTGATGATCCACCTACAAATGTGAACTGACGTTCAAAAATAAAACATTTGAAAACGGACCATTTTCCACATTTCTGAAGCATGACGTAATGGGGGGGTGTTATCTCTTTTGTCGAAAATCAGCCGTTTTTGCTCTAACATTAAATGCCTCCAAATGGTATTTAATTAACTTCCTGGGGTGAAGAAACCCTTTTTGAGAACTCAGAGTGAGTAAATTGGCCATTTTCATGCACTTTTAACCATTCCATAAATCTTGTGTTTTGGGCCCCTGGAAGCATGAAAATCACTTTAAACATGCTAATTTTAGCTCTAACACTGATGATCCACCTACAAATGTGAACTGACGTTCAAAAATAAAACATTTGAAAACGGACCATTTTCCACATTTCTGAAGCATGACGTAATGTGGGGGTGTTATCTCTTTTGTCGAAAATCAGCCGTTTTTGCTCGAACATTAAATGCCTCCAAATGGTATTTAATTAACTTCCCGGGGTGAAGAAACCCTTTTTGAGAACTCAGAGTGAGTAAATTGGCCATTTTCATGCACTTTTAACCATTCCATAAATCTTGTGTTTTGGGCCCCTGGAAGCATGAAAATCACTTTAAACATGCTAATTTTAGCTCTAACACTGATGATCCACCTACAAATGTGAACTGACGTTCAAAAATAAAACATTTGAAAACGGACCATTTTCCACATTTCTGAAGCATGACGTAATGGGGGGGTGTTATCTCTTTTGTCGAAAATCAGCCGTTTTTGCTTGAACATTAAATGCCTCCAAATGGTATTTAATTAACTTCCCGGAGTGAAGAAACCCTTTTTGAGAACTCAGAGTGAGTAAATTGGCCATTTTCATGCACTTTTAACCATTCCATAAATCTTGTGTTTTGGGCCCCTGGAAGCTTGAAAATCACTTTAAACATGCTAATTTTAGCTCTAACACTGATGATCCACCTACAAATGTGAACTGACGTTCAAAAATAAAACATTTGAAAACGGACCATTTTCCACATTTCTGAAGCATGACGTAATGGGGGGGTGTTATCTCTTTTGTGGAAAATCAGCCGTTTTTGCTCTAACATTAAATGCCTCCAAATGGTATTTAATTAACTTCCCGGGGTGAAGAAACCCTTTTTGAGAACTCAGAGTGAGTAAATTGGCCATTTTCATGCACTTTTAACCATTCCATAAATCTTGTGTTTTGGGCCCCTGGAAGCATGAAAATCACTTTAAACATGCTAATTTTAGCTCTAACACTGATGATCCACCTACAAATGTGAACTGACGTTCAAAAATAAAACATTTGAAAACGGACCATTTTCCACATTTCTGAAGCATGACGTAATGGGGGGTGTTATCTCTTTTGTCGAAAATCAGCCGTTTTTGCTCGAACATTAAATGCCTCCAAATGGTATTTAATTAACTTCCCGAGCCCCTGGAAGCATGAAAATCACTTTAAACATGCTAATTTTAGCTCTAACACTGATGATCCACCTACAAATGTGAACTGACGTTCAAAAATAAAACATTTGAAAACGGACCATTTTCCACATTTCTGAAGCATGACGTAATGGGGGGTGTTATCTCTTTTGTCGAAAATCAGCCGTTTTTGCTCTAACATTAAATGCCTCCAAATGGTATTTAATTAACTTCCCGGGGTGAAGAAACCCTTTTTGAGAACTCAGAGTGAGTAAATTGGCCATTTTCATGCAATGCACTTTTAACCATTCCATAAATCTTGTGTTTTGGGCCCCTGGAAGCATGAAAATCACTTTAAACATGCTAATTTTAGCTCTAACACTGATGATCCACCTACAAATGTGAACTGACGTTCAAAAATAAAACATTTGAAAACGGACCATTTTCCACATTTCTGAAGCATGACGTATTGGGGGGGTGTTATCTATTTTGTCGAAAATCAGCCGTTTTTGCTCTAACATTAAATGCCTCCAAATGGTATTTAATTAACTTCCCGGGGTGAAGAAACCCTTTTTGAGAACTCAGAGTGAGTAAATTGGCCATTTTCATGCACTTTTAACCATTCCATAAATCTTGTGTTTTGGGCCCCTGGAAGCATGAAAATCACTTTAAACATGCTAATTTTAGCTCTAACACTGATGATCCACCTACAAATGTGAACTGACGTTCAAAAATAAAACATTTGAAAACGGACCATTTTCCACATTTCTGAAGCATGACGTAATGGGGGGGTGTTATCTCTTTTGTCGAAAATCAGCCGTTTTTGCTCGAACATTAAATGCCTCCAAATGGTATTTAATTAACTTCCCGAGCCCCTGGAAGCATGAAAATCACTTTAAACCTGCTAATTTTAGCTCTAACACTGATGATCCACCTACAAATGTGAACTGACGTTCAAAAATAAAACATTTGAAAACGGACCATTTTCCACATTTCTGAAGCATGACGTAATGGGGGGGTGTTATCTCTTTTGTCGAAAATCAGCCGTTTTTGCTCGAACATTAAATGCCTCCAAATGGTATTTAATTAACTTCCCGAGCCCCTGGAAGCATGAAAATCACTTTAAACATGCTAATTTTAGCTCTAACACTGATGATCCACCTACAAATGTGAACTGACGTTCAAAAATGAAACATTTGAAAACGGACCATTTTCCACATTTCTGAAGCATGACGTAATGGGGGGGTGTTATCTCTTTTGTGGAAAATCAGCCTTTTTTGCTCGAACATTAAATGCCTCCAAATGGTATTTATTTCACTTCCCGAGCCCCTGGAAGCATGAAAATCACTTTAAACATGCTAATTTTAGCTCTAACACTGATGATCCACCTACAAATGTGAACTGACGTTCAAAAATAAAACATTTGAAAACGGACCATTTTCCACATTTCTGAAGCATGACGTAATGTGGGGGTGTTATCTCTTTTGTCGAAAATCAGCCGTTTTTGCTCGAACATTAAATGCCTCCAAATGGTATTTAATTAACTTCCCGGGGTGAAGAAACCCTTTTTGAGAACTCAGAGTGAGTAAATTGGCCATTTTCATGCACTTTTAACCATTCCATAAATCTTGTGTTTTGGGCCCCTGGAAGCATGAAAATCACTTTAAACATGCTAATTTTAGCTCTAACACTGATGATCCACCTACAAATGTGAACTGACGTTCAAAAATAAAACATTTGAAAACGGACCATTTTCCACATTTCTGAAGCATGACGTAATGGGGGGGTGTTATCTCTTTTGTCGAAAATCAGCCGTTTTTGCTCGAACATTAAATGCCTCAAATGGTATTTAATTAACTTCCCGAGCCCCTGGAAGCATGAAAATCACTTTAAACATGCTAATTTTAGCTCTAACACTGATGATCCACCTACAAATGTGAACTGACGTTCAAAAATAAAACATTTGAAAACGGACCATTTTCCACATTTCTGAAGCATGACGTAATGGGGGGGTGTTATCTCTTTTGTCGAAAATCAGCCGTTTTTGCTCGAACATTAAATGCCTCCAAATGGTATTTAATTAACTTCCCGAGCCCCTGGAAGCATGAAAATCACTTTAAACATGCTAATTTTAGCTCTAACACTGATGATCCACCTACAAATGTGAACTGACGTTCAAAAATGAAACATTTGAAAGCGGACCATTTTCCACATTTCTGAAGCATGACGTAATGGGGGGGTGTTATCTCTTTTGTCGAAAATCAGCCGTTTTTGCTCGAACATTAAATGCCTCCAAATGGTATTTAATTAACTTCCCGAGCCCCTGGAAGCATGAAAATCACTTTAAACATGCTAATTTTAGCTCTAACACTGATGATCCACCTACAAATGTTAACTGACGTTCAAAAATAAAACATTTGAAAACGGACCATTTTCCACATTTCTGAAGCATGACGTAATGGGGGGGTGTTATCTCTTTTGTCGATAATCAGCCGTTTTTGCTCTAACATTAAATGCCTCCAAATGGTATTTAATTAACTTCCCGGGGTGAAGAAACCCTTTTTGAGAACTCAGAGTGAGTAAATTGGCCATTTTCATGCACTTTTAACCATTCCATAAATCTTGTGTTTTGGGCCCCTGGAAGCATGAAAATCACTTTAAACATGCTAATTTTAGCTCTAACACTGATGATCCACCTACAAATGTGAACTGACGTTCAAAAATAAAACATTTGAAAACGGACCATTTTCCACATTTCTGAAGCATGACGTAATGGGGGGGTGTTATCTCTTTTGTCGAAAATCAGCCGTTTTTGCTCGAACATTAAATGCCTCCAAATGGTATTTATTTCACTTCCCGAGCCCCTGGAAGCATGAAAATCACTTTAAACATGCTAATTTTAGCTCTAACACTGATGATCCACCTACAAATGTGAACTGACGTTCAAAAATAAAACATTTGAAAACGGACCATTTTCCACATTTCTGAAGCATGACGTAATGGGGGGGTGTTATCTCTTTTGTCGAAAATCAGCCGTTTTTGCTCGAACATTAAATGCCTCCAAATGGTATTTAATTAACTTCCCGGGGTGAAGAAACCCTTTTTGAGAACTCAGAGTGAGTAAATTGGCCATTTTCATGCACTTTTAACCATTCCATAAATCTTGTGTTTTGGGCCCCTGGAAGCATGAAAATCACTTTAAACATGCTAATTTTAGCTCTGACACTGATGATCCACCTACAAATGTGAACTGACGTTCAAAAATGAAACATTTGAAAACGGACCATTTTCCACATTTCTGAAGCATGACGTAATGGGGGGGTGTTATCTCTTTTGTCGAAAATCAGCCGTTTTTGCTCGAACATTAAATGCCTCCAAATGGTATTTAATTAACTTCCCGAGCCCCTGGAAGCATGAAAATCACTTTAAACATGCTAATTTTAGCTCTAACACTGATGATCCACCTACAAATGTGAACTGACGTTCAAAAATGAAACATTTGAAAACGGACCATTTTCCACATTTCTGAAGCATGACGTAATGGGGGGGTGTTATCTCTTTTGTCGAAAATCAGCCGTTTTTGCTCGAACATTAAATGCCTCCAAATGGTATTTAATTAACTTCCCGGGGTGAAGAAACCCTTTTTGAGAACTCAGAGTGAGTAAATTGGCCATTTTCATGCACTTTTAACCATTCCATAAATCTTGTGTTTTGGGCCCCTGGAAGCATGAAAATCACTTTAAACATGCTAATTTTAGCTCTAACACTGATGATCCACCTACAAATGTGAACTGACGTTCAAAAATAAAACATTTGAAAACTGACCATTTTCCACATTTCTGAAGCATGACGTAATGGGGGGGTGTTATCTCTTTTGTCGAAAATCAGCCGTTTTTGCTCGAACATTAAATGCCTCCAAATGGTATTTAATTAACTTCCCGAGCCCCTGGAAGCATGAAAATCACTTTAAACATGCTAATTTTAGCTCTAACACTGATGATCCACCTACAAATGTGAACTGACGTTCAAAAATGAAACATTTGAAAACGGACCATTTTCCACATTTCTGAAGCATGACGTAATGGGGGTGGTGTTATCTCTTTTGTCGAAAATCAGCCGTTTTTGCTCTAACATTAAATGCCTCCAAATGGTATTTAATTAACTTCCCGGGGTGAAGAAACCCTTTTTGAGAACTCAGAGTGAGTAAATTGGCCATTTTCATGCACTTTTAACCATTCCATAAATCTTGTGTTTTGGGCCCCTGGAAGCATGAAAATCACTTTAAACATGCTAATTTTAGCTCTAACACTGATGATCCACCTACAAATGTGAACTGACGTTCAAAAATAAAACATTTGAAAACGGACCATTTTCCACATTTCTGAAGCATGACGTAATGGGGGGGTGTTATCTCTTTTGTCGAAAATCAGCCGTTTTTGCTCGAACATTAAATGCCTCCAAATGGTATTTAATTAACTTCCCGGGGTGAAGAAACCCTTTTTGAGAACTCAGAGTGAGTAAATTGGCCATTTTCATGCACTTTTAACCATTCCATAAATCTTGTGTTTTGGGCCCCTGGAAGCATGAAAATCACTTTAAACATGCTAATTTTAGCTCTAACACTGATGATCCACCTACAAATGTGAACTGACGTTCAAAAATGAAACATTTGAAAACGGACCATTTTCCACATTTCTGAAGCATGACGTAATGGGGGGGGTGTTATCTCTTTTGTCGAAAATCAGCCGTTTTTGCTCGAACATTAAATGCCTCCAAATTGTATTTATTTCACTTCCCGGGGTGAAGAAACCCTTCTTGAGAACTCAGAGTGAGTAAATTGGCCATTTTCATGCACTTTTAACCATTCCATAAATCTTGTGTTTTGGGCCCCTGGAAGCATGAAAATCACTTTAAACATGCTAATTTTAGCTCTAACACTGATGATCCACCTACAAATGTGAACTGACGTTCAAAAATAAAACATTTGAAAACGGACCATTTTCCACATTTCTGAAGCATGACGTAATGGGGGGGTGTTATCTCTTTTGTCGAAAATCAGCCGTTTTTGCTCGAACATTAAATGCCTCCAAATGGTATTTAATTAACTTCCAGAGCCCCTGGAAGCATGAAAATCACTTTAAACATGCTAATTTTAGCTCTAACACTGATGATCCACCTACAAATGTGAACTGACGTTCAAAAATGAAACATTTGAAAACGGACCATTTTCCACATTTCTGAAGCATGACGTAATGGGGGGTGTTATCTCTTTTGTCGAAAATCAGCCGTTTTTGCTCGAACATTAAATGCCTCCAAATGGTATTTATTTCACTTCCCGAGCCCCTGGAAGCATGAAAATCACTTTAAACATGCTAATTTTAGCTCTAACACTGATGATCCACCTACAAATGTGAACTGACGTTCAAAAATAAAACATTTGAAAACGGACCATTTTCCACATTTCTGAAGTATGACGTAATGGGGGGGTGTTATCTCTTTTGTCGAAAATCAGCCGTTTTTGCTCGAACATTAAATGCCTCCAAATGGTATTTAATTAACTTCCCGAGCCCCTGGAAGCATGAAAATCACTTTAAACATGCTAATTTTAGCTCTAACACTGATGATCCACCTACAAATGTGAACTGACGTTCAAAAATAAAACATTTGAAAACGGACCATTTTCCACATTTCTGAAGCATGACGTATTGGGGGGGTGTTATCTATTTTGTCGAAAATCAGCCGTTTTTGCTCTAACATTAAATGCCTCCAAATGGTATTTAATTAACTTCCCGGGGTGAAGAAACCCTTTTTGAGAACTCAGAGTGAGTAAATTGGCCATTTTCATGCACTTTTAACCATTCCATAAATCTTGTGTTTTGGGCCCCTGGAAGCATGAAAATCACTTTAAACATGCTAATTTTAGCTCTAACACTGATGATCCACCTACAAATGTGAACTGACGTTCAAAAATAAAACATTTGAAAACGGACCATTTTCCACATTTCTGAAGCATGACGTAATGGGGGGGTGTTATCTCTTTTGTCGAAAATCAGCCGTTTTTGCTCGAACATTAAATGCCTCCAAATGGTATTTAATTAACTTCCCGAGCCCCTGGAAGCATGAAAATCACTTTAAACATGCTAATTTTAGCTCTAACACTGATGATCCACCTACAAATGTGAACTGACGTTCAAAAATAAAACATTTGAAAACGGACCATTTTCCACATTTCTGAAGCATGACGTAATGGGGGGGTGTTATCTCTTTTGTCGAAAATCAGCCGTTTTTGCTCGAACATTAAATGCCTCCAAATGGTATTTAATTAACTTACCGAGCCCCTGGAAGCATGAAAATCACTTTAAACATGCTAATTTTAGCTCTAACACTGATGATCCACCTACAAATGTGAACTGACGTTCAAAAATGAAACATTTGAAAACGGACCATTTTCCACATTTCTGAAGCATGACGTAATGGGGGGGTGTTATCTCTTTTGTCGAAAATCAGCCGTTTTTGCTCGAACATTAAATGCCTCCAAATGGTATTTAATTAACTTCCCGAGCCCCTGGAAGCATGAAAATCACTTTAAACATGCTAATTTTAGCTCTAACACTGATGATCCACCTACAAATGTTAACTGACGTTCAAAAATAAAACATTTGAAAACGGACCATTTTCCACATTTCTGAAGCATGACGTAATGGGGGGGTGTTATCTCTTTTGTCGAAAATCAGCCGTTTTTGCTCGAACATTAAATGCCTCCAAATGGTATTTATTTCACTTCCCGAGCCCCTGGAAGCATGAAAATCACTTTAAACATGCTAATTTTAGCTCTAACACTGATGATCCACCTACAAATGTGAACTGACGTTCAAAAATAAAACATTTGAAAACGGACCATTTTCCACATTTCTGAAGCATGACGTAATGGGGGGGTGTTATCTCTTTTGTCGAAAATCAGCCGTTTTTGCTCGAACATTAAATGCCTCCAAATGGTATTTAATTAACTTCCCGGGGTGAAGAAACCCTTTTTGAGAACTCAGAGTGAGTAAATTGGCCATTTTCATGCACTTTTAACCATTCCATAAATCTTGTGTTTTGGGCCCCTGGAAGCATGAAAATCACTTTAAACATGCTAATTTTAGCTCTGACACTGATGATCCACCTACAAATGTGAACTGACGTTCAAAAATGAAACATTTGAAAACGGACCATTTTCCACATTTCTGAAGCATGACGTAATGGGGGGGTGTTATCTCTTTTGTCGAAAATCAGCCGTTTTTGCTCGAACATTAAATGCCTCCAAATGGTATTTAATTAACTTCCCGAGCCCCTGGAAGCATGAAAATCACTTTAAACATGCTAATTTTAGCTCTAACACTGATGATCCACCTACAAATGTGAACTGACGTTCAAAAATGAAACATTTGAAAACGGACCATTTTCCACATTTCTGAAGCATGACGTAATGGGGGGGTGTTATCTCTTTTGACGAAAATCAGCCGTTTTTGCTCGAACATTAAATGCCTCCAAATGGTATTTAATTAACTTCCCGGGGTGAAGAAACCCTTTTTGAGAACTCAGAGTGAGTAAATTGGCCATTTTCATGCACTTTTAACCATTCCATAAATCTTGTGTTTTGGGCCCCTGGAAGCATGAAAATCACTTTAAACATGCTAATTTTAGCTCTAACACTGATGATCCACCTACAAATGTGAACTGACGTTCAAAAATAAAACATTTGAAAACTGACCATTTTCCACATTTCTGAAGCATGACGTAATAGGGGGGTGTTATCTCTTTTGTCGAAAATCAGCCATTTTTGCTCGAACATTAAATGCCTCCAAATGGTATTTAATTAACTTCCCGAGCCCCTGGAAGCATGAAAATCACTTTAAACATGCTAATTTTAGCTCTAACACTGATGATCCACCTACAAATGTGAACTGATGTTCAAAAATGAAACATTTGAAAACGGACCATTTTCCACATTTCTGAAGCATGACGTAATGGGGGGGTGTTATCTCTTTTGTCGAAAATCAGCCGTTTTTGCTCGAACATTAAATGCCTCCAAATTGTATTTATTTCACTTCCCGGGGTGAAGAAACCCTTCTTGAGAACTCAGAGTGAGTAAATTGGCCATTTTCATGCACTTTTAACCATTCCATAAATCTTGTGTTTTGGGCCCCTGGAAGCATGAAAATCACGTTAAACATGCTAATTTTAGCTCTAACACTGATGATCCACCTACAAATGTGAACTGACGTTCAAAAATAAAACATTTGAAAACGGACCATTTTCCACATTTCTGAAGCATGAAGTAATGGGGGGGTGTTATCTCTTTTGTCGAAAATCAGCCGTTTTTGCTCGAACATTAAATGCCTCCAAATGGTATTTAATTAACTTCCAGAGCCCCTGGAAGCATGAAAATCACTTTAAACATGCTAATTTTAGCTCTAACACTGATGATCCACCTACAAATGTGAACTGACGTTCAAAAATGAAACATTTGAAAACGGACCATTTTCCACATTTCTGAAGCATGACGTAATGGGGGGGTGTTATCTCTTTTGTCGAAAATCAGCCGTTTTTGCTCGAACATTAAATGCCTCCAAATGGTATTTATTTCACTTCCCGAGCCCCTGGAAGCATGAAAATCACTTTAAACATGCTAATTTTAGCTCTAACACTGGTGATCCACCTACAAATGTGAACTGACGTTCAAAAATAAAACATTTGAAAACGGACCATTTTCCACATTTCTGAAGTATGACGTAATGGGGGGGTGTTATCTCTTTTGTCGAAAATCAGCCGTTTTTGCTCGAACATTAAATGCCTCCAAATGGTATTTAATTAACTTCCCGAGCCCCTGGAAGCATGAAAATCACTTTAAACATGCTAATTTTAGCTCTAACACTGATGATCCACCTACAAATGTGAACTGACGTTCAAAAATAAAACATTTGAAAACGGACCATTTTCCACATTTCTGAAGCATGACGTAATGGGGGGTGTTATCTCTTTTGTCGAAAATCAGCCGTTTTTGCTCTAACATTAAATGCCTCCAAATGGTATTTAATTAACTTCCCGGGGTGAAGAAACCCTTTTTGAGAACTCAGAGTGAGTAAATTGGCCATTTTCATGCAATGCACTTTTAACCATTCCATAAATCTTGTGTTTTGGGCCCCTGGAAGCATGAAAATCACTTTAAACATGCTAATTTTAGCTCTAACACTGATGATCCACCTACAAATGTGAACTGACGTTCAAAAATAAAACATTTGAAAACGGACCATTTTCCACATTTCTGAAGCATGACGTAATGTGGGGGTGTTATCTCTTTTGTCGAAAATCAGCCGTTTTTGCTCGAACATTAAATGCCTCCAAATGGTATTTAATTAACTTCCCGGGGTGAAGAAACCCTTTTTGAGAACTCAGAGTGAGTAAATTGGCTATTTTCATGCACTTTTAACCATTCCATAAATCTTGTGTTTTGGGCCCCTGGAAGCATGAAAATCACTTTAAACATGCTAATTTTAGCTCTAACACTGATGATCCACCTACAAATGTGAACTGACGTTCAAAAATAAAACATTTGAAAACGGACCATTTTCCACATTTCTGAAGCATGACGTAATGGGGGGGTGTTATCTCTTTTGTCGAAAATCAGCCGTTTTTGCTCGAACATTAAATGCCTCCAAATGGTATTTAATTAACTTCCCGAGCCCCTGGAAGCATGAAAATCACTTTAAACATGCTAATTTTAGCTCTAACACTGATGATCCACCTACAAATGTGAACTGACGTTCAAAAATAAAACATTTGAAAACGGACCATTTTCCACATTTCTGAAGCATGACGTAATGGGGGGGTGTTATCTCTTTTGTCGAAAATCAGCCGTTTTTGCTCGAACATTAAATGCCTCCAAATGGTATTTAATTAACTTCCCGAGCCCCTGGAAGCATGAAAATCACTTTAAACATGCTAATTTTAGCTCTAACACTGATGATCCACCTACAAATGTGAACTGACGTTCAAAAATGAAACATTTGAAAACGGACCATTTTCCACATTTCTGAAGCATGACGTAATGGGGGGGTGTTATCTCTTTTGTCGAAAATCAGCCGTTTTTGCTCGAACATTAAATGCCTCCAAATGGTATTTAATTAACTTCCCGAGCCCCTGGAAGCATGAAAATCACTTTAAACATGCTAATTTTAGCTCTAACACTGATGATCCACCTACAAATGTTAACTGACGTTCAAAAATAAAACATTTGAAAACGGACCATTTTCCACATTTCTGAAGCATGACGTAATGGGGGGGTGTTATCTCTTTTGTCGATAATCAGCCGTTTTTGCTCTAACATTAAATGCCTCCAAATGGTATTTAATTAACTTCCCGGGGTGAAGAAACCCTTTTTGAGAACTCAGAGTGAGTAAATTGGCCATTTTCATGCACTTTTAACCATTCCATAAATCTTGTGTTTTGGGCCCCTGGAAGCATGAAAATCACTTTAAACATGCTAATTTTAGCTCTAACACTGATGATCCACCTACAAATGTGAACTGACGTTCAAAAATAAAACATTTGAAAACGGACCATTTTCCACATTTCTGAAGCATGACGTAATGGGGGGGTGTTATCTCTTTTGTCGAAAATCAGCCGTTTTTGCTCGAACATTAAATGCCTCCAAATGGTATTTATTTCACTTCCCGAGCCCCTGGAAGCATGAAAATCACTTTAAACATGCTAATTTTAGCTCTAACACTGATGATCCACCTACAAATGTGAACTGACGTTCAAAAATAAAACATTTGAAAACGGACCATTTTCCACATTTCTGAAGCATGACGTAATGGGGGGGTGTTATCTCTTTTGTCGAAAATCAGCCGTTTTTGCTCGAACATTAAATGCCTCCAAATGGTATTTAATTAACTTCCCGGGGTGAAGAAACCCTTTTTGAGAACTCAGAGTGAGTAAATTGGCCATTTTCATGCACTTTTAACCATTCCATAAATCTTGTGTTTTGGGCCCCTGGAAGCATGAAAATCACTTTAAACATGCTAATTTTAGCTCTGACACTGATGATCCACCTACAAATGTGAACTGACGTTCAAAAATGAAACATTTGAAAACGGACCATTTTCCACATTTCTGAAGCATGACGTAATGGGGGGGTGTTATCTCTTTTGTCGAAAATCAGCCGTTTTTGCTCGAACATTAAATGCCTCCAAATGGTATTTAATTAACTTCCCGAGCCCCTGGAAGCATGAAAATCACTTTAAACATGCTAATTTTAGCTCTAACACTGATGATCCACCTACAAATGTGAACTGACGTTCAAAAATGAAACATTTGAAAACGGACCATTTTCCACATTTCTGAAGCATGACGTAATGGGGGGGTGTTATCTCTTTTGTTGAAAATCAGCCGTTTTTGCTCGAACATTAAATGCCTCCAAATGGTATTTAATTAACTTCCCGGGGTGAAGAAACCCTTTTTGAGAACTCAGAGTGAGTAAATTGGCCATTTTCATGCACTTTTAACCATTCCATAAATCTTGTGTTTTGGGCCCCTGGAAGCATGAAAATCACTTTAAACATGCTAATTTTAGCTCTAACACTGATGATCCACCTACAAATGTGAACTGACGTTCAAAAATAAAACATTTGAAAAATGACCATTTTCCACATTTCTGAAGCATGACGTAATGGGGGGGTGTTATCTCTTTTGTCGAAAATCAGCCGTTTTTGCTCGAACATTAAATGCCTCCAAATGGTATTTAATTAACTTCCCGAGCCCCTGGAAGCATGAAAATCACTTTAAACATGCTAATTTTAGCTCTAACACTGATGATCCACCTACAAATGTGAACTGACGTTCAAAAATGAAACATTTGAAAACGGACCATTTTCCACATTTCTGAAGCATGACGTAATGGGGGTGGTGTTATCTCTTTTGTCGAAAATCAGCCGTTTTTGCTCTAACATTAAATGCCTCCAAATGGTATTTAATTAACTTCCCGGGGTGAAGAAACCCTTTTTGAGAACTCAGAGTGAGTAAATTGGCCATTTTCATGCACTTTTAACCATTCCATAAATCTTGTGTTTTGGGCCCCTGGAAGCATGAAAATCACTTTAAACATGCTAATTTTAGCTCTAACACTGATGATCCACCTACAAATGTGAACTGACGTTCAAAAATAAAACATTTGAAAACGGACCATTTTCCACATTTCTGAAGCATGACGTAATGGGGGGGTGTTATCTCTTTTGTCGAAAATCAGCCGTTTTTGCTCGAACATTAAATGCCTCCAAATGGTATTTAATTAACTTCCCGGGGTGAAGAAACCCTTTTTGAGAACTCAGAGTGAGTAAATTGGCCATTTTCATGCACTTTTAACCATTCCATAAATCTTGTGTTTTGGGCCCCTGGAAGCATGAAAATCACTTTAAACATGCTAATTTTAGCTCTAACACTGATGATCCACCTACAAATGTGAACTGACGTTCAAAAATGAAACATTTGAAAACGGACCATTTTCCACATTTCTGAAGCATGACGTAATGGGGGGGGTGTTATCTCTTTTGTCGAAAATCAGCCGTTTTTGCTCGAACATTAAATGCCTCCAAATTGTATTTATTTCACTTCCCGGGGTGAAGAAACCCTTCTTGAGAACTCAGCGTGAGTAAATTGGCCATTTTCATGCACTTTTAACCATTCCATAAATCTTGTGTTTTGGGCCCCTGGAAGCATGAAAATCACTTTAAACATGCTAATTTTAGCTCTAACACTGATGATCCACCTACAAATGTGAACTGACGTTCAAAAATAAAACATTTGAAAACGGACCATTTTCCACATTTCTGAAGCATGACGTAATGGGGGGGTGTTATCTCTTTTGTCGAAAATCAGCCGTTTTTGCTCGAACATTAAATGCCTCCAAATGGTATTTAATTAACTTCCAGAGCCCCTGGAAGCATGAAAATCACTTTAAACATGCTAATTTTAGCTCTAACACTGATGATCCACCTACAAATGTGAACTGACGTTCAAAAATGAAACATTTGAAAACGGACCATTTTCCACATTTCTGAAGCATGACGTAATGGGGGGTGTTATCTCTTTTGTCGAAAATCAGCCGTTTTTGCTCGAACATTAAATGCCTCCAAATGGTATTTATTTCACTTCCCGAGCCCCTGGAAGCATGAAAATCACTTTAAACATGCTAATTTTAGCTCTAACACTGATGATCCACCTACAAATGTGAACTGACGTTCAAAAATAAAACATTTGAAAACGGACCATTTTCCACATTTCTGAAGTATGACGTAATGGGGGGGTGTTATCTCTTTTGTCGAAAATCAGCCGTTTTTGCTCGAACATTAAATGCCTCCAAATGGTATTTAATTAACTTCCCGAGCCCCTGGAAGCATGAAAATCACTTTAAACATGCTAATTTTAGCTCTAACACTGATGATCCACCTACAAATGTGAACTGACGTTCAAAAATAAAACATTTGAAAACGGACCATTTTCCACATTTCTGAAGCATGACGTAATGGGGGGTGTTATCTCTTTTGTCGAAAATCAGCCGTTTTTGCTCTAACATTAAATGCCTCCAAATGGTATTTAATTAACTTCCCGGGGTGAAGAAACCCTTTTTGAGAACTCAGAGTGAGTAAATTGGCCATTTTCATGCAATGCACTTTTAACCATTCCATAAATCTTGTGTTTTGGGCCCCTGGAAGCATGAAAATCACTTTAAACATGCTAATTTTAGCTCTAACACTGATGATCCACCTACAAATGTGAACTGACGTTCAAAAATAAAACATTTGAAAACGGACCATTTTCCACATTTCTGAAGCATGAAGTATTGGGGGGGTGTTATCTATTTTGTCGAAAATCAGCCGTTTTTGCTCTAACATCAAATGCCTCCAAATGGTATTTAATTAACTTCCCGGGGTGAAGAAACCCTTTTTGAGAACTCAGAGTGAGTAAATTGGCCATTTTCATGCACTTTTAACCATTCCATAAATCTTGTGTTTTGGGCCCCTGGAAGCATGAAAATCACTTTAAACATGCTAATTTTAGCTCTAACACTGATGATCCACCTACAAATGTGAACTGACGTTCAAAAATAAAACATTTGAAAACGGACCATTTTCCACATTTCTGAAGCATGACGTAATGGGGGGGTGTTATCTCTTTTGTCGAAAATCAGCCGTTTTTGCTCGAACATTAAATGCCTCCAAATGGTATTTAATTAACTTCCCGAGCCCCTGGAAGCATGAAAATCACTTTAAACATGCTAATTTTAGCTCTAACACTGATGATCCACCTACAAATGTGAACTGACGTTCAAAAATAAAACATTTGAAAACGGACCATTTTCCACATTTCTGAAGCATGACGTAATGGGGGGGTGTTATCTCTTTTGTCGAAAATCAGCCGTTTTTGCTCGAACATTAAATGCCTCCAAATGGTATTTAATTAACTTCCCGAGCCCCTGGAAGCATGAAAATCACTTTAAACATGCTAATTTTAGCTCTAACACTGATGATCCACCTACAAATGTGAACTGACGTTCAAAAATGAAACATTTGAAAACGGACCATTTTCCACATTTCTGAAGCATGACGTAATGGGGGGGTGTTATCTCTTTTGTGGAAAATCAGCCTTTTTTGCTCGAACATTAAATGCCTCCAAA
This sequence comes from Lissotriton vulgaris, assembly GCF_964263255.1. Taxonomy (NCBI): domain Eukaryota; kingdom Metazoa; phylum Chordata; class Amphibia; order Caudata; family Salamandridae; genus Lissotriton; species Lissotriton vulgaris. The sequence goes on along the minus strand of NW_028253575.1, from coordinate 1,552,715 downwards.
TGGTATTTATTTCACTTCCCGAGCCCCTGGAAGCATGAAAATCACTTTAAACATGCTAATTTTAGCTCTAACACTGATGATCCACCTACAAATGTGAACTGACGTTCAAAAATAAAACATTTGAAAACGGACCATTTTCCACATTTCTGAAGCATGACGTAATGGGGGGGTGTTATCTCTTTTGTCGAAAATCAGCCGTTTTTGCTCTAACATTAAATGCCTCCAAATGGTATTTAATTAACTTCCTGGGGTGAAGAAACCCTTTTTGAGAACTCAGAGTGAGTAAATTGGCCATTTTCATGCACTTTTAACCATTCCATAAATCTTGTGTTTTGGGCCCCTGGAAGCATGAAAATCACTTTAAACATGCTAATTTTAGCTCTAACACTGATGATCCACCTACAAATGTGAACTGACGTTCAAAAATAAAACATTTGAAAACGGACCATTTTCCACATTTCTGAAGCATGACGTAATGTGGGGGTGTTATCTCTTTTGTCGAAAATCAGCCGTTTTTGCTCGAACATTAAATGCCTCCAAATGGTATTTAATTAACTTCCCGGGGTGAAGAAACCCTTTTTGAGAACTCAGAGTGAGTAAATTGGCCATTTTCATGCACTTTTAACCATTCCATAAATCTTGTGTTTTGGGCCCCTGGAAGCATGAAAATCACTTTAAACATGCTAATTTTAGCTCTAACACTGATGATCCACCTACAAATGTGAACTGACGTTCAAAAATAAAACATTTGAAAACGGACCATTTTCCACATTTCTGAAGCATGACGTAATGGGGGGGTGTTATCTCTTTTGTCGAAAATCTGCCGTTTTTGCTTGAACATTAAATGCCTCCAAATGGTATTTAATTAACTTCCCGGAGTGAAGAAACCCTTTTTGAGAACTCAGAGTGAGTAAATTGGCCATTTTCATGCACTTTTAACCATTCCATAAATCTTGTGTTTTGGGCCCCTGGAAGCTTGAAAATCACTTTAAACATGCTAATTTTAGCTCTAACACTGATGATCCACCTACAAATGTGAACTGACGTTCAAAAATAAAACATTTGAAAACGGACCATTTTCCACATTTCTGAAGCATGACGTAATGGGGGGGTGTTATCTCTTTTGTCGAAAATCAGCCGTTTTTGCTCTAACATTAAATGCCTCCAAATGGTATTTAATTAACTTCCCGGGGTGAAGAAACCCTTTTTGAGAACTCAGAGTGAGTAAATTGGCCATTTTCATGCACTTTTAACCATTCCATAAATCTTGTGTTTTGGGCCCCTGGAAGCATGAAAATCACTTTAAACATGCTAATTTTAGCTCTAACACTGATGATCCACCTACAAATGTGAACTGACGTTCAAAAATAAAACATTTGAAAACGGACCATTTTCCACATTTCTGAAGCATGACGTAATGGGGGGTGTTATCTCTTTTGTCGAAAATCAGCCGTTTTTGCTCGAACATTAAATGCCTCCAAATGGTATTTAATTAACTTCCCGAGCCCCTGGAAGCATGAAAATCACTTTAAACATGCTAATTTTAGCTCTAACACTGATGATCCACCTACAAATGTGAACTGACGTTCAAAAATAAAACATTTGAAAACGGACCATTTTCCACATTTCTGAAGCATGACGTAATGGGGGGTGTTATCTCTTTTGTCGAAAATCAGCCGTTTTTGCTCTAACATTAAATGCCTCCAAATGGTATTTAATTAACTTCCCGGGGTGAAGAAACCCTTTTTGAGAACTCAGAGTGAGTAAATTGGCCATTTTCATGCAATGCACTTTTAACCATTCCATAAATCTTGTGTTTTGGGCCCCTGGAAGCATGAAAATCACTTTAAACATGCTAATTTTAGCTCTAACACTGATGATCCACCTACAAATGTGAACTGACGTTCAAAAATAAAACATTTGAAAACGGACCATTTTCCACATTTCTGAAGCATGACGTATTGGGGGGGTGTTATCTATTTTGTCGAAAATCAGCCGTTTTTGCTCTAACATTAAATGCCTCCAAATGGTATTTAATTAACTTCCCGGGGTGAAGAAACCCTTTTTGAGAACTCAGAGTGAGTAAATTGGCCATTTTCATGCACTTTTAACCATTCCATAAATCTTGTGTTTTGGGCCCCTGGAAGCATGAAAATCACTTTAAACATGCTAATTTTAGCTCTAACACTGATGATCCACCTACAAATGTGAACTGACGTTCAAAAATAAAACATTTGAAAACGGACCATTTTCCACATTTCTGAAGCATGACGTAATGGGGGGGTGTTATCTCTTTTGTCGAAAATCAGCCGTTTTTGCTCGAACATTAAATGCCTCCAAATGGTATTTAATTAACTTCCCGAGCCCCTGGAAGCATGAAAATCACTTTAAACCTGCTAATTTTAGCTCTAACACTGATGATCCACCTACAAATGTGAACTGACGTTCAAAAATAAAACATTTGAAAACGGACCATTTTCCACATTTCTGAAGCATGACGTAATGGGGGGGTGTTATCTCTTTTGTCGAAAATCAGCCGTTTTTGCTCGAACATTAAATGCCTCCAAATGGTATTTAATTAACTTCCCGAGCCCCTGGAAGCATGAAAATCACTTTAAACATGCTAATTTTAGCTCTAACACTGATGATCCACCTACAAATGTGAACTGACGTTCAAAAATGAAACATTTGAAAACGGACCATTTTCCACATTTCTGAAGCATGACGTAATGGGGGGGTGTTATCTCTTTTGTGGAAAATCAGCCTTTTTTGCTCGAACATTAAATGCCTCCAAATGGTATTTATTTCACTTCCCGAGCCCCTGGAAGCATGAAAATCACTTTAAACATGCTAATTTTAGCTCTAACACTGATGATCCACCTACAAATGTGAACTGACGTTCAAAAATAAAACATTTGAAAACGGACCATTTTCCACATTTCTGAAGCATGACGTAATGGGGGGGTGTTATCTCTTTTGTCGAAAATCAGCCGTTTTTGCTCTAACATTAAATGCCTCCAAATGGTATTTAATTAACTTCCTGGGGTGAAGAAACCCTTTTTGAGAACTCAGAGTGAGTAAATTGGCCATTTTCATGCACTTTTAACCATTCCATAAATCTTGTGTTTTGGGCCCCTGGAAGCATGAAAATCACTTTAAACATGCTAATTTTAGCTCTAACACTGATGATCCACCTACAAATGTGAACTGACGTTCAAAAATAAAACATTTGAAAACGGACCATTTTCCACATTTCTGAAGCATGACGTAATGTGGGGGTGTTATCTCTTTTGTCGAAAATCAGCCGTTTTTGCTCGAACATTAAATGCCTCCAAATGGTATTTAATTAACTTCCCGGGGTGAAGAAACCCTTTTTGAGAACTCAGAGTGAGTAAATTGGCCATTTTCATGCACTTTTAACCATTCCATAAATCTTGTGTTTTGGGCCCCTGGAAGCATGAAAATCACTTTAAACATGCTAATTTTAGCTCTAACACTGATGATCCACCTACAAATGTGAACTGACGTTCAAAAATAAAACATTTGAAAACGGACCATTTTCCACATTTCTGAAGCATGACGTAATGGGTGGGTGTTATCTCTTTTGTCGAAAATCAGCCGTTTTTGCTCGAACATTAAATGCCTCCAAATGGTATTTAATTAACTTCCCGAGCCCCTGGAATCATGAAAATCACTTTAAACATGCTAATTTTAGCTCTAACACTGATGATCCACCTACAAATGTGAACTGACGTTCAAAAATAAAACATTTGAAAACGGACCATTTTCCACATTTCTGAAGCATGACGTAATGGGGGGGTGTTATCTCTTTTGTCGAAAATCAGCCGTTTTTGCTCGAACATTAAATGCCTCCAAATGGTATTTAATTAACTTCCCGAGCCCCTGGAAGCATGAAAATCACTTTAAACATGCTAATTTTAGCTCTAACACTGATGATCCACCTACAAATGTGAACTGACGTTCAAAAATGAAACATTTGAAAACGGACCATTTTCCACATTTCTGAAGCATGACGTAATGGGGGGGTGTTATCTCTTTTGTCGAAAATCAGCCGTTTTTGCTCGAACATTAAATGCCTCCAAATGGTATTTAATTAACTTCCCGAGCCCCTGGAAGCATGAAAATCACTTTAAACATGCTAATTTTAGCTCTAACACTGATGATCCACCTACAAATGTTAACTGACGTTCAAAAATAAAACATTTGAAAACGGACCATTTTCCACATTTCTGAAGCATGACGTAATGGGGGGGTGTTATCTCTTTTGTCGATAATCAGCCGTTTTTGCTCTAACATTAAATGCCTCCAAATGGTATTTAATTAACTTCCCGGGGTGAAGAAACCCTTTTTGAGAACTCAGAGTGAGTAAATTGGCCATTTTCATGCACTTTTAACCATTCCATAAATCTTGTGTTTTGGGCCCCTGGAAGCATGAAAATCACTTTAAACATGCTAATTTTACTCTAACACTGATGATCCACCTACAAATGTGAACTGACGTTCAAAAATAAAACATTTGAAAACGGACCATTTTCCACATTTCTGAAGCATGACGTAATGGGGGGGTGTTATCTCTTTTGTCGAAAATCAGCCGTTTTTGCTCGAACATTAAATGCCTCCAAATGGTATTTAATTAACTTCCCGGGGTGAAGAAACCCTTTTTGAGAACTCAGAGTGAGTAAATTGGCCATTTTCATGCACTTTTAACCATTCCATAAATCTTGTGTTTTGGGCCCCTGGAAGCATGAAAATCACTTTAAACATGCTAATTTTAGCTCTGACACTGATGATCCACCTACAAATGTGAACTGACGTTCAAAAATGAAACATTTGAAAACGGACCATTTTCCACATTTCTGAAGCATGACGTAATGGGGGGGTGTTATCTCTTTTGTCGAAAATCAGCCGTTTTTGCTCGAACATTAAATGCCTCCAAATGGTATTTAATTAACTTCCCGAGCCCCTGGAAGCATGAAAATCACTTTAAACATGCTAATTTTAGCTCTAACACTGATGATCCACCTACAAATGTGAACTGACGTTCAAAAATGAAACATTTGAAAACGGACCATTTTCCACATTTCTGAAGCATGACGTAATGGGGGGGTGTTATCTCTTTTGACGAAAATCAGCCGTTTTTGCTCGAACATTAAATGCCTCCAAATGGTATTTAATTAACTTCCCGGGGTGAAGAAACCCTTTTTGAGAACTCAGAGTGAGTAAATTGGCCATTTTCATGCACTTTTAACCATTCCATAAATCTTGTGTTTTGGGCCCCTGGAAGCATGAAAATCACTTTAAACATGCTAATTTTAGCTCTAACACTGATGATCCACCTACAAATGTGAACTGACGTTCAAAAATAAAACATTTGAAAACTGACCATTTTCCACATTTCTGAAGCATGACGTAATAGGGGGGTGTTATCTCTTTTGTCGAAAATCAGCCGTTTTTGCTCGAACATTAAATGCCTCCAAATGGTATTTAATTAACTTCCCGAGCCCCTGGAAGCATGAAAATCACTTTAAACATGCTAATTTTAGCTCTAACACTGATGATCCACCTACAAATGTGAACTGATGTTCAAAAATGAAACATTTGAAAACGGACCATTTTCCACATTTCTGAAGCATGACGTAATGGGGGGGTGTTATCTCTTTTGTCGAAAATCAGCCGTTTTTGCTCGAACATTAAATGCCTCCAAATTGTATTTATTTCACTTCCCGGGGTGAAGAAACCCTTCTTGAGAACTCAGAGTGAGTAAATTGGCCATTTTCATGCACTTTTAACCATTCCATAAATCTTGTGTTTTGGGCCCCTGGAAGCATGAAAATCACGTTAAACATGCTAATTTTAGCTCTAACACTGATGATCCACCTACAAATGTGAACTGACGTTCAAAAATAAAACATTTGAAAACGGACCATTTTCCACATTTCTGAAGCATGACGTAATGGGGGGGTGTTATCTCTTTTGTCGAAAATCAGCCGTTTTTGCTCGAACATTAAATGCCTCCAAATGGTATTTAATTAACTTCCAGAGCCCCTGGAAGCATGAAAATCACTTTAAACATGCTAATTTTAGCTCTAACACTGATGATCCACCTACAAATGTGAACTGACGTTCAAAAATGAAACATTTGAAAACGGACCATTTTCCACATTTCTGAAGCATGACGTAATGGGGGGGTGTTATCTCTTTTGTCGAAAATCAGCCGTTTTTGCTCGAACATTAAATGCCTCCAAATGGTATTTATTTCACTTCCCGAGCCCCTGGAAGCATGAAAATCACTTTAAACATGCTAATTTTAGCTCTAACACTGATGATCCACCTACAAATGTGAACTGACGTTCAAAAATAAAACATTTGAAAACGGACCATTTTCCACATTTCTGAAGTATGACGTAATGGGGGGGTGTTATCTCTTTTGTCGAAAATCAGCCGTTTTTGCTCGAACATTAAATGCCTCCAAATGGTATTTAATTAACTTCCCGAGCCCCTGGAAGCATGGAAATCACTTTAAACATGCTAATTTTAGCTCTAACACTGATGATCCACCTACAAATGTGAACTGACGTTCAAAAATAAAACATTTGAAAACGGACCATTTTCCACATTTCTGAAGCATGACGTAATGGGGGGTGTTATCTCTTTTGTCGAAAATCAGCCGTTTTTGCTCTAACATTAAATGCCTCCAAATGGTATTTAATTAACTTCCCGGGGTGAAGAAACCCTTTTTGAGAACTCAGAGTGAGTAAATTGGCCATTTTCATGCAATGCACTTTTAACCATTCCATAAATCTTGTGTTTTGGGCCCCTGGAAGCATGAAAATCACTTTAAACATGCTAATTTTAGCTCTAACACTGATGATCCACCTACAAATGTGAACTGACGTTCAAAAATAAAACATTTGAAAACGGACCATTTTCCACATTTCTGAAGCATGACGTAATGTGGGGGTGTTATCTCTTTTGTCGAAAATCAGCCGTTTTTGCTCGAACATTAAATGCCTCCAAATGGTATTTAATTAACTTCCCGGGGTGAAGAAACCCTTTTTGAGAACTCAGAGTGAGTAAATTGGCTATTTTCATGCACTTTTAACCATTCCATAAATCTTGTGTTTTGGACCCCTGGAAGCATGAAAATCACTTTAAACATGCTAATTTTAGCTCTAACACTGATGATCCACCTACAAATGTGAACTGACGTTCAAAAATAAAACATTTGAAAACGGACCATTTTCCACATTTCTGAAGCATGACGTAATGGGGGGGTGTTATCTCTTTTGTCGAAAATCAGCCGTTTTTGCTCGAACATTAAATGCCTCCAAATGGTATTTAATTAACTTCCCGAGCCCCTGGAAGCATGAAAATCACTTTAAACATGCTAATTTTAGCTCTAACACTGATGATCCACCTACAAATGTGAACTGACGTTCAAAAATAAAACATTTGAAAACTGACCATTTTCCACATTTCTGAAGCATGACGTAATAGGGGGGTGTTATCTCTTTTGTCGAAAATCAGCCATTTTTGCTCGAACATTAAATGCCTCCAAATGGTATTTAATTAACTTCCCGAGCCCCTGGAAGCATGAAAATCACTTTAAACATGCTAATTTTAGCTCTAACACTGATGATCCACCTACAAATGTGAACTGATGTTCAAAAATGAAACATTTGAAAACGGACCATTTTCCACATTTCTGAAGCATGACGTAATGGGGGGGTGTTATCTCTTTTGTCGAAAATCAGCCGTTTTTGCTCGAACATTAAATGCCTCCAAATTGTATTTATTTCACTTCCCGGGGTGAAGAAACCCTTCTTGAGAACTCAGAGTGAGTAAATTGGCCATTTTCATGCACTTTTAACCATTCCATAAATCTTGTGTTTTGGGCCCCTGGAAGCATGAAAATCACGTTAAACATGCTAATTTTAGCTCTAACACTGATGATCCACCTACAAATGTGAACTGACGTTCAAAAATAAAACATTTGAAAACGGACCATTTTCCACATTTCTGAAGCATGAAGTAATGGGGGGGTGTTATCTCTTTTGTCGAAAATCAGCCGTTTTTGCTCGAACATTAAATGCCTCCAAATGGTATTTAATTAACTTCCAGAGCCCCTGGAAGCATGAAAATCACTTTAAACATGCTAATTTTAGCTCTAACACTGATGATCCACCTACAAATGTGAACTGACGTTCAAAAATGAAACATTTGAAAACGGACCATTTTCCACATTTCTGAAGCATGACGTAATGGGGGGGTGTTATCTCTTTTGTCGAAAATCAGCCGTTTTTGCTCGAACATTAAATGCCTCCAAATGGTATTTATTTCACTTCCCGAGCCCCTGGAAGCATGAAAATCACTTTAAACATGCTAATTTTAGCTCTAACACTGGTGATCCACCTACAAATGTGAACTGACGTTCAAAAATAAAACATTTGAAAACGGACCATTTTCCACATTTCTGAAGTATGACGTAATGGGGGGGTGTTATCTCTTTTGTCGAAAATCAGCCGTTTTTGCTCGAACATTAAATGCCTCCAAATGGTATTTAATTAACTTCCCGAGCCCCTGGAAGCATGAAAATCACTTTAAACATGCTAATTTTAGCTCTAACACTGATGATCCACCTACAAATGTGAACTGACGTTCAAAAATAAAACATTTGAAAACGGACCATTTTCCACATTTCTGAAGCATGACGTAATGGGGGGTGTTATCTCTTTTGTCGAAAATCAGCCGTTTTTGCTCTAACATTAAATGCCTCCAAATGGTATTTAATTAACTTCCCGGGGTGAAGAAACCCTTTTTGAGAACTCAGAGTGAGTAAATTGGCCATTTTCATGCAATGCACTTTTAACCATTCCATAAATCTTGTGTTTTGGGCCCCTGGAAGCATGAAAATCACTTTAAACATGCTAATTTTAGCTCTAACACTGATGATCCACCTACAAATGTGAACTGACGTTCAAAAATAAAACATTTGAAAACGGACCATTTTCCACATTTCTGAAGCATGACGTAATGTGGGGGTGTTATCTCTTTTGTCGAAAATCAGCCGTTTTTGCTCGAACATTAAATGCCTCCAAATGGTATTTAATTAACTTCCCGGGGTGAAGAAACCCTTTTTGAGAACTCAGAGTGAGTAAATTGGCTATTTTCATGCACTTTTAACCATTCCATAAATCTTGTGTTTTGGGCCCCTGGAAGCATGAAAATCACTTTAAACATGCTAATTTTAGCTCTAACACTGATGATCCACCTACAAATGTGAACTGACGTTCAAAAATAAAACATTTGAAAACGGACCATTTTCCACATTTCTGAAGCATGACGTAATGGGGGGGTGTTATCTCTTTTGTCGAAAATCAGCCGTTTTTGCTCGAACATTAAATGCCTCCAAATGGTATTTAATTAACTTCCCGAGCCCCTGGAAGCATGAAAATCACTTTAAACATGCTAATTTTAGCTCTAACACTGATGATCCACCTACAAATGTGAACTGACGTTCAAAAATAAAACATTTGAAAACGGACCATTTTCCACATTTCTGAAGCATGACGTAATGGGGGGGTGTTATCTCTTTTGTCGAAAATCAGCCGTTTTTGCTCGAACATTAAATGCCTCCAAATGGTATTTAATTAACTTCCCGAGCCCCTGGAAGCATGAAAATCACTTTAAACATGCTAATTTTAGCTCTAACACTGATGATCCACCTACAAATGTGAACTGACGTTCAAAAATGAAACATTTGAAAACGGACCATTTTCCACATTTCTGAAGCATGACGTAATGGGGGGGTGTTATCTCTTTTGTCGAAAATCAGCCGTTTTTGCTCGAACATTAAATGCCTCCAAATGGTATTTAATTAACTTCCCGAGCCCCTGGAAGCATGAAAATCACTTTAAACATGCTAATTTTAGCTCTAACACTGATGATCCACCTACAAATGTTAACTGACGTTCAAAAATAAAACATTTGAAAACGGACCATTTTCCACATTTCTGAAGCATGACGTAATGGGGGGGTGTTATCTCTTTTGTCGATAATCAGCCGTTTTTGCTCTAACATTAAATGCCTCCAAATGGTATTTAATTAACTTCCCGGGGTGAAGAAACCCTTTTTGAGAACTCAGAGTGAGTAAATTGGCCATTTTCATGCACTTTTAACCATTCCATAAATCTTGTGTTTTGGGCCCCTGGAAGCATGAAAATCACTTTAAACATGCTAATTTTAGCTCTAACACTGATGATCCACCTACAAATGTGAACTGACGTTCAAAAATAAAACATTTGAAAACGGACCATTTTCCACATTTCTGAAGCATGACGTAATGGGGGGGTGTTATCTCTTTTGTCGAAAATCAGCCGTTTTTGCTCGAACATTAAATGCCTCCAAATGGTATTTATTTCACTTCCCGAGCCCCTGGAAGCATGAAAATCACTTTAAACATGCTAATTTTAGCTCTAACACTGATGATCCACCTACAAATGTGAACTGACGTTCAAAAATAAAACATTTGAAAACGGACCATTTTCCACATTTCTGAAGCATGACGTAATGGGGGGGTGTTATCTCTTTTGTCGAAAATCAGCCGTTTTTGCTCGAACATTAAATGCCTCCAAATGGTATTTAATTAACTTCCCGGGGTGAAGAAACCCTTTTTGAGAACTCAGAGTGAGTAAATTGGCCATTTTCATGCACTTTTAACCATTCCATAAATCTTGTGTTTTGGGCCCCTGGAAGCATGAAAATCACTTTAAACATGCTAATTTTAGCTCTGACACTGATGATCCACCTACAAATGTGAACTGACGTTCAAAAATGAAACATTTGAAAACGGACCATTTTCCACATTTCTGAAGCATGACGTAATGGGGGGGTGTTATCTCTTTTGTCGAAAATCAGCCGTTTTTGCTCGAACATTAAATGCCTCCAAATGGTATTTAATTAACTTCCCGAGCCCCTGGAAGCATGAAAATCACTTTAAACATGCTAATTTTAGCTCTAACACTGATGATCCACCTACAAATGTGAACTGACGTTCAAAAATGAAACATTTGAAAACGGACCATTTTCCACATTTCTGAAGCATGACGTAATGGGGGGGTGTTATCTCTTTTGTTGAAAATCAGCCGTTTTTGCTCGAACATTAAATGCCTCCAAATGGTATTTAATTAACTTCCCGGGGTGAAGAAACCCTTTTTGAGAACTCAGAGTGAGTAAATTGGCCATTTTCATGCACTTTTAACCATTCCATAAATCTTGTGTTTTGGGCCCCTGGAAGCATGAAAATCACTTTAAACATGCTAATTTTAGCTCTAACACTGATGATCCACCTACAAATGTGAACTGACGTTCAAAAATAAAACATTTGAAAAATGACCATTTTCCACATTTCTGAAGCATGACGTAATGGGGGGGTGTTATCTCTTTTGTCGAAAATCAGCCGTTTTTGCTCGAACATTAAATGCCTCCAAATGGTATTTAATTAACTTCCCGAGCCCCTGGAAGCATGAAAATCACTTTAAACATGCTAATTTTAGCTCTAACACTGATGATCCACCTACAAATGTGAACTGACGTTCAAAAATGAAACATTTGAAAACGGACCATTTTCCACATTTCTGAAGCATGACGTAATGGGGGTGGTGTTATCTCTTTTGTCGAAAATCAGCCGTTTTTGCTCTAACATTAAATGCCTCCAAATGGTATTTAATTAACTTCCCGGGGTGAAGAAACCCTTTTTGAGAACTCAGAGTGAGTAAATTGGCCATTTTCATGCACTTTTAACCATTCCATAAATCTTGTGTTTTGGGCCCCTGGAAGCATGAAAATCACTTTAAACATGCTAATTTTAGCTCTAACACTGATGATCCACCTACAAATGTGAACTGACGTTCAAAAATAAAACATTTGAAAACGGACCATTTTCCACATTTCTGAAGCATGACGTAATGGGGGGGTGTTATCTCTTTTGTCGAAAATCAGCCGTTTTTGCTCGAACATTAAATGCCTCCAAATGGTATTTAATTAACTTCCCGGGGTGAAGAAACCCTTTTTGAGAACTCAGAGTGAGTAAATTGGCCATTTTCATGCACTTTTAACCATTCCATAAATCTTGTGTTTTGGGCCCCTGGAAGCATGAAAATCACTTTAAACATGCTAATTTTAGCTCTAACACTGATGATCCACCTACAAATGTGAACTGACGTTCAAAAATGAAACATTTGAAAACGGACCATTTTCCACATTTCTGAAGCATGACGTAATGGGGGGGGTGTTATCTCTTTTGTCGAAAATCAGCCGTTTTTGCTCGAACATTAAATGCCTCCAAATTGTATTTATTTCACTTCCCGGGGTGAAGAAACCCTTCTTGAGAACTCAGCGTGAGTAAATTGGCCATTTTCATGCACTTTTAACCATTCCATAAATCTTGTGTTTTGGGCCCCTGGAAGCATGAAAATCACTTTAAACATGCTAATTTTAGCTCTAACACTGATGATCCACCTACAAATGTGAACTGACGTTCAAAAATAAAACATTTGAAAACGGACCATTTTCCACATTTCTGAAGCATGACGTAATGGGGGGGTGTTATCTCTTTTGTCGAAAATCAGCCGTTTTTGCTCGAACATTAAATGCCTCCAAATGGTATTTAATTAACTTCCAGAGCCCCTGGAAGCATGAAAATCACTTTAAACATGCTAATTTTAGCTCTAACACTGATGATCCACCTACAAATGTGAACTGACGTTCAAAAATGAAACATTTGAAAACGGACCATTTTCCACATTTCTGAAGCATGACGTAATGGGGGGTGTTATCTCTTTTGTCGAAAATCAGCCGTTTTTGCTCGAACATTAAATGCCTCCAAATGGTATTTATTTCACTTCCCGAGCCCCTGGAAGCATGAAAATCACTTTAAACATGCTAATTTTAGCTCTAACACTGATGATCCACCTACAAATGTGAACTGACGTTCAAAAATAAAACATTTGAAAACGGACCATTTTCCACATTTCTGAAGTATGACGTAATGGGGGGGTGTTATCTCTTTTGTCGAAAATCAGCCGTTTTTGCTCGAACATTAAATGCCTCCAAATGGTATTTAATTAACTTCCCGAGCCCCTGGAAGCATGAAAATCACTTTAAACATGCTAATTTTAGCTCTAACACTGATGATCCACCTACAAATGTGAACTGACGTTCAAAAATAAAACATTTGAAAACGGACCATTTTCCACATTTCTGAAGCATGACGTAATGGGGGGTGTTATCTCTTTTGTCGAAAATCAGCCGTTTTTGCTCTAACATTAAATGCCTCCAAATGGTATTTAATTAACTTCCCGGGGTGAAGAAACCCTTTTTGAGAACTCAGAGTGAGTAAATTGGCCATTTTCATGCAATGCACTTTTAACCATTCCATAAATCTTGTGTTTTGGGCCCCTGGAAGCATGAAAATCACTTTAAACATGCTAATTTTAGCTCTAACACTGATGATCCACCTACAAATGTGAACTGACGTTCAAAAATAAAACATTTGAAAACGGACCATTTTCCACATTTCTGAAGCATGAAGTATTGGGGGGGTGTTATCTATTTTGTCGAAAATCAGCCGTTTTTGCTCTAACATCAAATGCCTCCAAATGGTATTTAATTAACTTCCCGGGGTGAAGAAACCCTTTTTGAGAACTCAGAGTGAGTAAATTGGCCATTTTCATGCACTTTTAACCATTCCATAAATCTTGTGTTTTGGGCCCCTGGAAGCATGAAAATCACTTTAAACATGCTAATTTTAGCTCTAACACTGATGATCCACCTACAAATGTGAACTGACGTTCAAAAATAAAACATTTGAAAACGGACCATTTTCCACATTTCTGAAGCATGACGTAATGGGGGGGTGTTATCTCTTTTGTCGAAAATCAGCCGTTTTTGCTCGAACATTAAATGCCTCCAAATGGTATTTAATTAACTTCCCGAGCCCCTGGAAGCATGAAAATCACTTTAAACATGCTAATTTTAGCTCTAACACTGATGATCCACCTACAAATGTGAACTGACGTTCAAAAATAAAACATTTGAAAACGGACCATTTTCCACATTTCTGAAGCATGACGTAATGGGGGGGTGTTATCTCTTTTGTCGAAAATCAGCCGTTTTTGCTCGAACATTAAATGCCTCCAAATGGTATTTAATTAACTTCCCGAGCCCCTGGAAGCATGAAAATCACTTTAAACATGCTAATTTTAGCTCTAACACTGATGATCCACCTACAAATGTGAACTGACGTTCAAAAATGAAACATTTGAAAACGGACCATTTTCCACATTTCTGAAGCATGACGTAATGGGGGGGTGTTATCTCTTTTGTGGAAAATCAGCCTTTTTTGCTCGAACATTAAATGCCTCCAAATGGTATTTATTTCACTTCCCGAGCCCCTGGAAGCATGAAAATCACTTTAAACATGCTAATTTTAGCTCTAACACTGATGATCCACCTACAAATGTGAACTGACGTTCAAAAATAAAACATTTGAAAACGGACCATTTTCCACATTTCTGAAGCATGACGTAATGGGGGGGTGTTATCTCTTTTGTCGAAAATCAGCCGTTTTTGCTCTAACATTAAATGCCTCCAAATGGTATTTAATTAACTTCCTGGGGTGAAGAAACCCTTTTTGAGAACTCAGAGTGAGTAAATTGGCCATTTTCATGCACTTTTAACCATTCCATAAATCTTGTGTTTTGGGCCCCTGGAAGCATGAAAATCACTTTAAACATGCTAATTTTAGCTCTAACACTGATGATCCACCTACAAATGTGAACTGACGTTCAAAAATAAAACATTTGAAAACGGACCATTTTCCACATTTCTGAAGCATGACGTAATGTGGGGGTGTTATCTCTTTTGTCGAAAATCAGCCGTTTTTGCTCGAACATTAAATGCCTCCAAATGGTATTTAATTAACTTCCCGGGGTGAAGAAACCCTTTTTGAGAACTCAGAGTGAGTAAATTGGCCATTTTCATGCACTTTTAACCATTCCATAAATCTTGTGTTTTGGGCCCCTGGAAGCATGAAAATCACTTTAAACATGCTAATTTTAGCTCTAACACTGATGATCCACCTACAAATGTGAACTGACGTTCAAAAATAAAACATTTGAAAACGGACCATTTTCCACATTTCTGAAGCATGACGTAATGGGGGGGTGTTATCTCTTTTGTCGAAAATCTGCCGTTTTTGCTTGAACATTAAATGCCTCCAAATGGTATTTAATTAACTTCCCGGAGTGAAGAAACCCTTTTTGAGAACTCAGAGTGAGTAAATTGGCCATTTTCATGCACTTTTAACCATTCCATAAATCTTGTGTTTTGGGCCCCTGGAAGCTTGAAAATCACTTTAAACATGCTAATTTTAGCTCTAACACTGATGATCCACCTACAAATGTGAACTGACGTTCAAAAATAAAACATTTGAAAACGGACCATTTTCCACATTTCTGAAGCATGACGTAATGGGGGGGTGTTATCTCTTTTGTCGAAAATCAGCCGTTTTTGCTCTAACATTAAATGCCTCCAAATGGTATTTAATTAACTTCCCGGGGTGAAGAAACCCTTTTTGAGAACTCAGAGTGAGTAAATTGGCCATTTTCATGCACTTTTAACCATTCCATAAATCTTGTGTTTTGGGCCCCTGGAAGCATGAAAATCACTTTAAACATGCTAATTTTAGCTCTAACACTGATGATCCACCTACAAATGTGAACTGACGTTCAAAAATAAAACATTTGAAAACGGACCATTTTCCACATTTCTGAAGCATGACGTAATGGGGGGTGTTATCTCTTTTGTCGAAAATCAGCCGTTTTTGCTCGAACATTAAATGCCTCCAAATGGTATTTAATTAACTTCCCGAGCCCCTGGAAGCATGAAAATCACTTTAAACATGCTAATTTTAGCTCTAACACTGATGATCCACCTACAAATGTGAACTGACGTTCAAAAATAAAACATTTGAAAACGGACCATTTTCCACATTTCTGAAGCATGACGTAATGGGGGGTGTTATCTCTTTTGTCGAAAATCAGCCGTTTTTGCTCTAACATTAAATGCCTCCAAATGGTATTTAATTAACTTCCCGGGGTGAAGAAACCCTTTTTGAGAACTCAGAGTGAGTAAATTGGCCATTTTCATGCAATGCACTTTTAACCATTCCATAAATCTTGTGTTTTGGGCCCCTGGAAGCATGAAAATCACTTTAAACATGCTAATTTTAGCTCTAACACTGATGATCCACCTACAAATGTGAACTGACGTTCAAAAATAAAACATTTGAAAACGGACCATTTTCCACATTTCTGAAGCATGACGTATTGGGGGGGTGTTATCTATTTTGTCGAAAATCAGCCGTTTTTGCTCTAACATTAAATGCCTCCAAATGGTATTTAATTAACTTCCCGGGGTGAAGAAACCCTTTTTGAGAACTCAGAGTGAGTAAATTGGCCATTTTCATGCACTTTTAACCATTCCATAAATCTTGTGTTTTGGGCCCCTGGAAGCATGAAAATCACTTTAAACATGCTAATTTTAGCTCTAACACTGATGATCCACCTACAAATGTGAACTGACGTTCAAAAATAAAACATTTGAAAACGGACCATTTTCCACATTTCTGAAGCATGACGTAATGGGGGGGTGTTATCTCTTTTGTCGAAAATCAGCCGTTTTTGCTCGAACATTAAATGCCTCCAAATGGTATTTAATTAACTTCCCGAGCCCCTGGAAGCATGAAAATCACTTTAAACCTGCTAATTTTAGCTCTAACACTGATGATCCACCTACAAATGTGAACTGACGTTCAAAAATAAAACATTTGAAAACGGACCATTTTCCACATTTCTGAAGCATGACGTAATGGGGGGGTGTTATCTCTTTTGTCGAAAATCAGCCGTTTTTGCTCGAACATTAAATGCCTCCAAATGGTATTTAATTAACTTCCCGAGCCCCTGGAAGCATGAAAATCACTTTAAACATGCTAATTTTAGCTCTAACACTGATGATCCACCTACAAATGTGAACTGACGTTCAAAAATGAAACATTTGAAAACGGACCATTTTCCACATTTCTGAAGCATGACGTAATGGGGGGGTGTTATCTCTTTTGTGGAAAATCAGCCTTTTTTGCTCGAACATTAAATGCCTCCAAATGGTATTTATTTCACTTCCCGAGCCCCTGGAAGCATGAAAATCACTTTAAACATGCTAATTTTAGCTCTAACACTGATGATCCACCTACAAATGTGAACTGACGTTCAAAAATAAAACATTTGAAAACGGACCATTTTCCACATTTCTGAAGCATGACGTAATGGGGGGGTGTTATCTCTTTTGTCGAAAATCAGCCGTTTTTGCTCTAACATTAAATGCCTCCAAATGGTATTTAATTAACTTCCTGGGGTGAAGAAACCCTTTTTGAGAACTCAGAGTGAGTAAATTGGCCATTTTCATGCACTTTTAACCATTCCATAAATCTTGTGTTTTGGGCCCCTGGAAGCATGAAAATCACTTTAAACATGCTAATTTTAGCTCTAACACTGATGATCCACCTACAAATGTGAACTGACGTTCAAAAATAAAACATTTGAAAACGGACCATTTTCCACATTTCTGAAGCATGACGTAATGTGGGGGTGTTATCTCTTTTGTCGAAAATCAGCCGTTTTTGCTCGAACATTAAATGCCTCCAAATGGTATTTAATTAACTTCCCGGGGTGAAGAAACCCTTTTTGAGAACTCAGAGTGAGTAAATTGGCCATTTTCATGCACTTTTAACCATTCCATAAATCTTGTGTTTTGGGCCCCTGGAAGCATGAAAATCACTTTAAACATGCTAATTTTAGCTCTAACACTGATGATCCACCTACAAATGTGAACTGACGTTCAAAAATAAAACATTTGAAAACGGACCATTTTCCACATTTCTGAAGCATGACGTAATGGGTGGGTGTTATCTCTTTTGTCGAAAATCAGCCGTTTTTGCTCGAACATTAAATGCCTCCAAATGGTATTTAATTAACTTCCCGAGCCCCTGGAATCATGAAAATCACTTTAAACATGCTAATTTTAGCTCTAACACTGATGATCCACCTACAAATGTGAACTGACGTTCAAAAATAAAACATTTGAAAACGGACCATTTTCCACATTTCTGAAGCATGACGTAATGGGGGGGTGTTATCTCTTTTGTCGAAAATCAGCCGTTTTTGCTCGAACATTAAATGCCTCCAAATGGTATTTAATTAACTTCCCGAGCCCCTGGAAGCATGAAAATCACTTTAAACATGCTAATTTTAGCTCTAACACTGATGATCCACCTACAAATGTGAACTGACGTTCAAAAATGAAACATTTGAAAACGGACCATTTTCCACATTTCTGAAGCATGACGTAATGGGGGGGTGTTATCTCTTTTGTCGAAAATCAGCCGTTTTTGCTCGAACATTAAATGCCTCCAAATGGTATTTAATTAACTTCCCGAGCCCCTGGAAGCATGAAAATCACTTTAAACATGCTAATTTTAGCTCTAACACTGATGATCCACCTACAAATGTTAACTGACGTTCAAAAATAAAACATTTGAAAACGGACCATTTTCCACATTTCTGAAGCATGACGTAATGGGGGGGTGTTATCTCTTTTGTCGATAATCAGCCGTTTTTGCTCTAACATTAAATGCCTCCAAATGGTATTTAATTAACTTCCCGGGGTGAAGAAACCCTTTTTGAGAACTCAGAGTGAGTAAATTGGCCATTTTCATGCACTTTTAACCATTCCATAAATCTTGTGTTTTGGGCCCCTGGAAGCATGAAAATCACTTTAAACATGCTAATTTTACTCTAACACTGATGATCCACCTACAAATGTGAACTGACGTTCAAAAATAAAACATTTGAAAACGGACCATTTTCCACATTTCTGAAGCATGACGTAATGGGGGGGTGTTATCTCTTTTGTCGAAAATCAGCCGTTTTTGCTCGAACATTAAATGCCTCCAAATGGTATTTAATTAACTTCCCGGGGTGAAGAAACCCTTTTTGAGAACTCAGAGTGAGTAAATTGGCCATTTTCATGCACTTTTAACCATTCCATAAATCTTGTGTTTTGGGCCCCTGGAAGCATGAAAATCACTTTAAACATGCTAATTTTAGCTCTAACACTGATGATCCACCTACAAATGTGAACTGACGTTTAAAAATAAAACATTTGAAAACGGACCATTTTCCACATTTCTGAAGCATGACGTAATGGGGGGGTGTTATCTCTTTTGTCGAAAATCAGCCGTTTTTGCTCGAACATTAAATGCCTCCAAATGGTATTTAATTAACTTCCCGAGCCCCTGGAAGCATGAAAATCACTTTAAACATGCTAATTTTAGCTCTAACACTGATGATCCACCTACAAATGTTAACTGACGTTCAAAAATAAAACATTTGAAAACGGACCATTTTCCACATTTCTGAAGCATGACGTAATGGGGGGGTGTTATCTCTTTTGTCGAAAATCAGCCGTTTTTGCTCGAACATTAAATGCCTCCAAATGGTATTTATTTCACTTCCCGAGCCCCTGGAAGCATGAAAATCACTTTAAACATGCTAATTTTAGCTCTAACACTGATGATCCACCTACA
Source organism: Lissotriton vulgaris (assembly GCF_964263255.1). Taxonomy (NCBI): domain Eukaryota; kingdom Metazoa; phylum Chordata; class Amphibia; order Caudata; family Salamandridae; genus Lissotriton; species Lissotriton vulgaris. The sequence continues at coordinate 1,532,992 of NW_028253575.1, read as the reverse complement.
AATGTGAACTGACGTTCAAAAATAAAACATTTGAAAACGGACCATTTTCCACATTTCTGAAGCATGACGTAATGGGGGGGTGTTATCTCTTTTGTCGAAAATCAGCCGTTTTTGCTCGAACATTAAATGCCTCCAAATGGTATTTAATTAACTTCCCGGGGTGAAGAAACCCTTTTTGAGAACTCAGAGTGAGTAAATTGGCCATTTTCATGCACTTTTAACCATTCCATAAATCTTGTGTTTTGGGCCCCTGGAAGCATGAAAATCACTTTAAACATGCTAATTTTAGCTCTGACACTGATGATCCACCTACAAATGTGAACTGACGTTCAAAAATGAAACATTTGAAAACGGACCATTTTCCACATTTCTGAAGCATGACGTAATGGGGGGGTGTTATCTCTTTTGTCGAAAATCAGCCGTTTTTGCTCGAACATTAAATGCCTCCAAATGGTATTTAATTAACTTCCCGAGCCCCTGGAAGCATGAAAATCACTTTAAACATGCTAATTTTAGCTCTAACACTGATGATCCACCTACAAATGTGAACTGACGTTCAAAAATGAAACATTTGAAAACGGACCATTTTCCACATTTCTGAAGCATGACGTAATGGGGGGGTGTTATCTCTTTTGACGAAAATCAGCCGTTTTTGCTCGAACATTAAATGCCTCCAAATGGTATTTAATTAACTTCCCGGGGTGAAGAAACCCTTTTTGAGAACTCAGAGTGAGTAAATTGGCCATTTTCATGCACTTTTAACCATTCCATAAATCTTGTGTTTTGGGCCCCTGGAAGCATGAAAATCACTTTAAACATGCTAATTTTAGCTCTAACACTGATGATCCACCTACAAATGTGAACTGACGTTCAAAAATAAAACATTTGAAAACTGACCATTTTCCACATTTCTGAAGCATGACGTAATAGGGGGGTGTTATCTCTTTTGTCGAAAATCAGCCGTTTTTGCTCGAACATTAAATGCCTCCAAATGGTATTTAATTAACTTCCCGAGCCCCTGGAAGCATGAAAATCACTTTAAACATGCTAATTTTAGCTCTAACACTGATGATCCACCTACAAATGTGAACTGATGTTCAAAAATGAAACATTTGAAAACGGACCATTTTCCACATTTCTGAAGCATGACGTAATGGGGGGGTGTTATCTCTTTTGTCGAAAATCAGCCGTTTTTGCTCGAACATTAAATGCCTCCAAATTGTATTTATTTCACTTCCCGGGGTGAAGAAACCCTTCTTGAGAACTCAGAGTGAGTAAATTGGCCATTTTCATGCACTTTTAACCATTCCATAAATCTTGTGTTTTGGGCCCCTGGAAGCATGAAAATCACGTTAAACATGCTAATTTTAGCTCTAACACTGATGATCCACCTACAAATGTGAACTGACGTTCAAAAATAAAACATTTGAAAACGGACCATTTTCCACATTTCTGAAGCATGACGTAATGGGGGGGTGTTATCTCTTTTGTCGAAAATCAGCCGTTTTTGCTCGAACATTAAATGCCTCCAAATGGTATTTAATTAACTTCCAGAGCCCCTGGAAGCATGAAAATCACTTTAAACATGCTAATTTTAGCTCTAACACTGATGATCCACCTACAAATGTGAACTGACGTTCAAAAATGAAACATTTGAAAACGGACCATTTTCCACATTTCTGAAGCATGACGTAATGGGGGGGTGTTATCTCTTTTGTCGAAAATCAGCCGTTTTTGCTCGAACATTAAATGCCTCCAAATGGTATTTATTTCACTTCCCGAGCCCCTGGAAGCATGAAAATCACTTTAAACATGCTAATTTTAGCTCTAACACTGATGATCCACCTACAAATGTGAACTGACGTTCAAAAATAAAACATTTGAAAACGGACCATTTTCCACATTTCTGAAGTATGACGTAATGGGGGGGTGTTATCTCTTTTGTCGAAAATCAGCCGTTTTTGCTCGAACATTAAATGCCTCCAAATGGTATTTAATTAACTTCCCGAGCCCCTGGAAGCATGGAAATCACTTTAAACATGCTAATTTTAGCTCTAACACTGATGATCCACCTACAAATGTGAACTGACGTTCAAAAATAAAACATTTGAAAACGGACCATTTTCCACATTTCTGAAGCATGACGTAATGGGGGGTGTTATCTCTTTTGTCGAAAATCAGCCGTTTTTGCTCTAACATTAAATGCCTCCAAATGGTATTTAATTAACTTCCCGGGGTGAAGAAACCCTTTTTGAGAACTCAGAGTGAGTAAATTGGCCATTTTCATGCAATGCACTTTTAACCATTCCATAAATCTTGTGTTTTGGGCCCCTGGAAGCATGAAAATCACTTTAAACATGCTAATTTTAGCTCTAACACTGATGATCCACCTACAAATGTGAACTGACGTTCAAAAATAAAACATTTGAAAACGGACCATTTTCCACATTTCTGAAGCATGACGTAATGTGGGGGTGTTATCTCTTTTGTCGAAAATCAGCCGTTTTTGCTCGAACATTAAATGCCTCCAAATGGTATTTAATTAACTTCCCGGGGTGAAGAAACCCTTTTTGAGAACTCAGAGTGAGTAAATTGGCTATTTTCATGCACTTTTAACCATTCCATAAATCTTGTGTTTTGGACCCCTGGAAGCATGAAAATCACTTTAAACATGCTAATTTTAGCTCTAACACTGATGATCCACCTACAAATGTGAACTGACGTTCAAAAATAAAACATTTGAAAACGGACCATTTTCCACATTTCTGAAGCATGACGTAATGGGGGGGTGTTATCTCTTTTGTCGAAAATCAGCCGTTTTTGCTCGAACATTAAATGCCTCCAAATGGTATTTAATTAACTTCCCGAGCCCCTGGAAGCATGAAAATCACTTTAAACATGCTAATTTTAGCTCTAACACTGATGATCCACCTACAAATGTGAACTGACGTTCAAAAATAAAACATTTGAAAACTGACCATTTTCCACATTTCTGAAGCATGACGTAATAGGGGGGTGTTATCTCTTTTGTCGAAAATCAGCCATTTTTGCTCGAACATTAAATGCCTCCAAATGGTATTTAATTAACTTCCCGAGCCCCTGGAAGCATGAAAATCACTTTAAACATGCTAATTTTAGCTCTAACACTGATGATCCACCTACAAATGTGAACTGATGTTCAAAAATGAAACATTTGAAAACGGACCATTTTCCACATTTCTGAAGCATGACGTAATGGGGGGGTGTTATCTCTTTTGTCGAAAATCAGCCGTTTTTGCTCGAACATTAAATGCCTCCAAATTGTATTTATTTCACTTCCCGGGGTGAAGAAACCCTTCTTGAGAACTCAGAGTGAGTAAATTGGCCATTTTCATGCACTTTTAACCATTCCATAAATCTTGTGTTTTGGGCCCCTGGAAGCATGAAAATCACGTTAAACATGCTAATTTTAGCTCTAACACTGATGATCCACCTACAAATGTGAACTGACGTTCAAAAATAAAACATTTGAAAACGGACCATTTTCCACATTTCTGAAGCATGAAGTAATGGGGGGGTGTTATCTCTTTTGTCGAAAATCAGCCGTTTTTGCTCGAACATTAAATGCCTCCAAATGGTATTTAATTAACTTCCAGAGCCCCTGGAAGCATGAAAATCACTTTAAACATGCTAATTTTAGCTCTAACACTGATGATCCACCTACAAATGTGAACTGACGTTCAAAAATGAAACATTTGAAAACGGACCATTTTCCACATTTCTGAAGCATGACGTAATGGGGGGGTGTTATCTCTTTTGTCGAAAATCAGCCGTTTTTGCTCGAACATTAAATGCCTCCAAATGGTATTTATTTCACTTCCCGAGCCCCTGGAAGCATGAAAATCACTTTAAACATGCTAATTTTAGCTCTAACACTGGTGATCCACCTACAAATGTGAACTGACGTTCAAAAATAAAACATTTGAAAACGGACCATTTTCCACATTTCTGAAGTATGACGTAATGGGGGGGTGTTATCTCTTTTGTCGAAAATCAGCCGTTTTTGCTCGAACATTAAATGCCTCCAAATGGTATTTAATTAACTTCCCGAGCCCCTGGAAGCATGAAAATCACTTTAAACATGCTAATTTTAGCTCTAACACTGATGATCCACCTACAAATGTGAACTGACGTTCAAAAATAAAACATTTGAAAACGGACCATTTTCCACATTTCTGAAGCATGACGTAATGGGGGGTGTTATCTCTTTTGTCGAAAATCAGCCGTTTTTGCTCTAACATTAAATGCCTCCAAATGGTATTTAATTAACTTCCCGGGGTGAAGAAACCCTTTTTGAGAACTCAGAGTGAGTAAATTGGCCATTTTCATGCAATGCACTTTTAACCATTCCATAAATCTTGTGTTTTGGGCCCCTGGAAGCATGAAAATCACTTTAAACATGCTAATTTTAGCTCTAACACTGATGATCCACCTACAAATGTGAACTGACGTTCAAAAATAAAACATTTGAAAACGGACCATTTTCCACATTTCTGAAGCATGACGTAATGTGGGGGTGTTATCTCTTTTGTCGAAAATCAGCCGTTTTTGCTCGAACATTAAATGCCTCCAAATGGTATTTAATTAACTTCCCGGGGTGAAGAAACCCTTTTTGAGAACTCAGAGTGAGTAAATTGGCTATTTTCATGCACTTTTAACCATTCCATAAATCTTGTGTTTTGGGCCCCTGGAAGCATGAAAATCACTTTAAACATGCTAATTTTAGCTCTAACACTGATGATCCACCTACAAATGTGAACTGACGTTCAAAAATAAAACATTTGAAAACGGACCATTTTCCACATTTCTGAAGCATGACGTAATGGGGGGGTGTTATCTCTTTTGTCGAAAATCAGCCGTTTTTGCTCGAACATTAAATGCCTCCAAATGGTATTTAATTAACTTCCCGAGCCCCTGGAAGCATGAAAATCACTTTAAACATGCTAATTTTAGCTCTAACACTGATGATCCACCTACAAATGTGAACTGACGTTCAAAAATAAAACATTTGAAAACGGACCATTTTCCACATTTCTGAAGCATGACGTAATGGGGGGGTGTTATCTCTTTTGTCGAAAATCAGCCGTTTTTGCTCGAACATTAAATGCCTCCAAATGGTATTTAATTAACTTCCCGAGCCCCTGGAAGCATGAAAATCACTTTAAACATGCTAATTTTAGCTCTAACACTGATGATCCACCTACAAATGTGAACTGACGTTCAAAAATGAAACATTTGAAAACGGACCATTTTCCACATTTCTGAAGCATGACGTAATGGGGGGGTGTTATCTCTTTTGTCGAAAATCAGCCGTTTTTGCTCGAACATTAAATGCCTCCAAATGGTATTTAATTAACTTCCCGAGCCCCTGGAAGCATGAAAATCACTTTAAACATGCTAATTTTAGCTCTAACACTGATGATCCACCTACAAATGTTAACTGACGTTCAAAAATAAAACATTTGAAAACGGACCATTTTCCACATTTCTGAAGCATGACGTAATGGGGGGGTGTTATCTCTTTTGTCGATAATCAGCCGTTTTTGCTCTAACATTAAATGCCTCCAAATGGTATTTAATTAACTTCCCGGGGTGAAGAAACCCTTTTTGAGAACTCAGAGTGAGTAAATTGGCCATTTTCATGCACTTTTAACCATTCCATAAATCTTGTGTTTTGGGCCCCTGGAAGCATGAAAATCACTTTAAACATGCTAATTTTAGCTCTAACACTGATGATCCACCTACAAATGTGAACTGACGTTCAAAAATAAAACATTTGAAAACGGACCATTTTCCACATTTCTGAAGCATGACGTAATGGGGGGGTGTTATCTCTTTTGTCGAAAATCAGCCGTTTTTGCTCGAACATTAAATGCCTCCAAATGGTATTTATTTCACTTCCCGAGCCCCTGGAAGCATGAAAATCACTTTAAACATGCTAATTTTAGCTCTAACACTGATGATCCACCTACAAATGTGAACTGACGTTCAAAAATAAAACATTTGAAAACGGACCATTTTCCACATTTCTGAAGCATGACGTAATGGGGGGGTGTTATCTCTTTTGTCGAAAATCAGCCGTTTTTGCTCGAACATTAAATGCCTCCAAATGGTATTTAATTAACTTCCCGGGGTGAAGAAACCCTTTTTGAGAACTCAGAGTGAGTAAATTGGCCATTTTCATGCACTTTTAACCATTCCATAAATCTTGTGTTTTGGGCCCCTGGAAGCATGAAAATCACTTTAAACATGCTAATTTTAGCTCTGACACTGATGATCCACCTACAAATGTGAACTGACGTTCAAAAATGAAACATTTGAAAACGGACCATTTTCCACATTTCTGAAGCATGACGTAATGGGGGGGTGTTATCTCTTTTGTCGAAAATCAGCCGTTTTTGCTCGAACATTAAATGCCTCCAAATGGTATTTAATTAACTTCCCGAGCCCCTGGAAGCATGAAAATCACTTTAAACATGCTAATTTTAGCTCTAACACTGGTGATCCACCTACAAATGTGAACTGACGTTCAAAAATGAAACATTTGAAAACGGACCATTTTCCACATTTCTGAAGCATGACGTAATGGGGGGGTGTTATCTCTTTTGTTGAAAATCAGCCGTTTTTGCTCGAACATTAAATGCCTCCAAATGGTATTTAATTAACTTCCCGGGGTGAAGAAACCCTTTTTGAGAACTCAGAGTGAGTAAATTGGCCATTTTCATGCACTTTTAACCATTCCATAAATCTTGTGTTTTGGGCCCCTGGAAGCATGAAAATCACTTTAAACATGCTAATTTTAGCTCTAACACTGATGATCCACCTACAAATGTGAACTGACGTTCAAAAATAAAACATTTGAAAAATGACCATTTTCCACATTTCTGAAGCATGACGTAATGGGGGGGTGTTATCTCTTTTGTCGAAAATCAGCCGTTTTTGCTCGAACATTAAATGCCTCCAAATGGTATTTAATTAACTTCCCGAGCCCCTGGAAGCATGAAAATCACTTTAAACATGCTAATTTTAGCTCTAACACTGATGATCCACCTACAAATGTGAACTGACGTTCAAAAATGAAACATTTGAAAACGGACCATTTTCCACATTTCTGAAGCATGACGTAATGGGGGTGGTGTTATCTCTTTTGTCGAAAATCAGCCGTTTTTGCTCTAACATTAAATGCCTCCAAATGGTATTTAATTAACTTCCCGGGGTGAAGAAACCCTTTTTGAGAACTCAGAGTGAGTAAATTGGCCATTTTCATGCACTTTTAACCATTCCATAAATCTTGTGTTTTGGGCCCCTGGAAGCATGAAAATCACTTTAAACATGCTAATTTTAGCTCTAACACTGATGATCCACCTACAAATGTGAACTGACGTTCAAAAATAAAACATTTGAAAACGGACCATTTTCCACATTTCTGAAGCATGACGTAATGGGGGGGTGTTATCTCTTTTGTCGAAAATCAGCCGTTTTTGCTCGAACATTAAATGCCTCCAAATGGTATTTAATTAACTTCCCGGGGTGAAGAAACCCTTTTTGAGAACTCAGAGTGAGTAAATTGGCCATTTTCATGCACTTTTAACCATTCCATAAATCTTGTGTTTTGGGCCCCTGGAAGCATGAAAATCACTTTAAACATGCTAATTTTAGCTCTAACACTGATGATCCACCTACAAATGTGAACTGACGTTCAAAAATGAAACATTTGAAAACGGACCATTTTCCACATTTCTGAAGCATGACGTAATGGGGGGGGTGTTATCTCTTTTGTCGAAAATCAGCCGTTTTTGCTCGAACATTAAATGCCTCCAAATTGTATTTATTTCACTTCCCGGGGTGAAGAAACCCTTCTTGAGAACTCAGCGTGAGTAAATTGGCCATTTTCATGCACTTTTAACCATTCCATAAATCTTGTGTTTTGGGCCCCTGGAAGCATGAAAATCACTTTAAACATGCTAATTTTAGCTCTAACACTGATGATCCACCTACAAATGTGAACTGACGTTCAAAAATAAAACATTTGAAAACGGACCATTTTCCACATTTCTGAAGCATGACGTAATGGGGGGGTGTTATCTCTTTTGTCGAAAATCAGCCGTTTTTGCTCGAACATTAAATGCCTCCAAATGGTATTTAATTAACTTCCAGAGCCCCTGGAAGCATGAAAATCACTTTAAACATGCTAATTTTAGCTCTAACACTGATGATCCACCTACAAATGTGAACTGACGTTCAAAAATGAAACATTTGAAAACGGACCATTTTCCACATTTCTGAAGCATGACGTAATGGGGGGTGTTATCTCTTTTGTCGAAAATCAGCCGTTTTTGCTCGAACATTAAATGCCTCCAAATGGTATTTATTTCACTTCCCGAGCCCCTGGAAGCATGAAAATCACTTTAAACATGCTAATTTTAGCTCTAACACTGATGATCCACCTACAAATGTGAACTGACGTTCAAAAATAAAACATTTGAAAACGGACCATTTTCCACATTTCTGAAGTATGACGTAATGGGGGGGTGTTATCTCTTTTGTCGAAAATCAGCCGTTTTTGCTCGAACATTAAATGCCTCCAAATGGTATTTAATTAACTTCCCGAGCCCCTGGAAGCATGAAAATCACTTTAAACATGCTAATTTTAGCTCTAACACTGATGATCCACCTACAAATGTGAACTGACGTTCAAAAATAAAACATTTGAAAACGGACCATTTTCCACATTTCTGAAGCATGACGTAATGGGGGGTGTTATCTCTTTTGTCGAAAATCAGCCGTTTTTGCTCTAACATTAAATGCCTCCAAATGGTATTTAATTAACTTCCCGGGGTGAAGAAACCCTTTTTGAGAACTCAGAGTGAGTAAATTGGCCATTTTCATGCAATGCACTTTTAACCATTCCATAAATCTTGTGTTTTGGGCCCCTGGAAGCATGAAAATCACTTTAAACATGCTAATTTTAGCTCTAACACTGATGATCCACCTACAAATGTGAACTGACGTTCAAAAATAAAACATTTGAAAACGGACCATTTTCCACATTTCTGAAGCATGAAGTATTGGGGGGGTGTTATCTATTTTGTCGAAAATCAGCCGTTTTTGCTCTAACATCAAATGCCTCCAAATGGTATTTAATTAACTTCCCGGGGTGAAGAAACCCTTTTTGAGAACTCAGAGTGAGTAAATTGGCCATTTTCATGCACTTTTAACCATTCCATAAATCTTGTGTTTTGGGCCCCTGGAAGCATGAAAATCACTTTAAACATGCTAATTTTAGCTCTAACACTGATGATCCACCTACAAATGTGAACTGACGTTCAAAAATAAAACATTTGAAAACGGACCATTTTCCACATTTCTGAAGCATGACGTAATGGGGGGGTGTTATCTCTTTTGTCGAAAATCAGCCGTTTTTGCTCGAACATTAAATGCCTCCAAATGGTATTTAATTAACTTCCCGAGCCCCTGGAAGCATGAAAATCACTTTAAACATGCTAATTTTAGCTCTAACACTGATGATCCACCTACAAATGTGAACTGACGTTCAAAAATAAAACATTTGAAAACGGACCATTTTCCACATTTCTGAAGCATGACGTAATGGGGGGGTGTTATCTCTTTTGTCGAAAATCAGCCGTTTTTGCTCGAACATTAAATGCCTCCAAATGGTATTTAATTAACTTCCCGAGCCCCTGGAAGCATGAAAATCACTTTAAACATGCTAATTTTAGCTCTAACACTGATGATCCACCTACAAATGTGAACTGACGTTCAAAAATGAAACATTTGAAAACGGACCATTTTCCACATTTCTGAAGCATGACGTAATGGGGGGGTGTTATCTCTTTTGTGGAAAATCAGCCTTTTTTGCTCGAACATTAAATGCCTCCAAATGGTATTTATTTCACTTCCCGAGCCCCTGGAAGCATGAAAATCACTTTAAACATGCTAATTTTAGCTCTAACACTGATGATCCACCTACAAATGTGAACTGACGTTCAAAAATAAAACATTTGAAAACGGACCATTTTCCACATTTCTGAAGCATGACGTAATGGGGGGGTGTTATCTCTTTTGTCGAAAATCAGCCGTTTTTGCTCTAACATTAAATGCCTCCAAATGGTATTTAATTAACTTCCTGGGGTGAAGAAACCCTTTTTGAGAACTCAGAGTGAGTAAATTGGCCATTTTCATGCACTTTTAACCATTCCATAAATCTTGTGTTTTGGGCCCCTGGAAGCATGAAAATCACTTTAAACATGCTAATTTTAGCTCTAACACTGATGATCCACCTACAAATGTGAACTGACGTTCAAAAATAAAACATTTGAAAACGGACCATTTTCCACATTTCTGAAGCATGACGTAATGTGGGGGTGTTATCTCTTTTGTCGAAAATCAGCCGTTTTTGCTCGAACATTAAATGCCTCCAAATGGTATTTAATTAACTTCCCGGGGTGAAGAAACCCTTTTTGAGAACTCAGAGTGAGTAAATTGGCCATTTTCATGCACTTTTAACCATTCCATAAATCTTGTGTTTTGGGCCCCTGGAAGCATGAAAATCACTTTAAACATGCTAATTTTAGCTCTAACACTGATGATCCACCTACAAATGTGAACTGACGTTCAAAAATAAAACATTTGAAAACGGACCATTTTCCACATTTCTGAAGCATGACGTAATGGGGGGGTGTTATCTCTTTTGTCGAAAATCTGCCGTTTTTGCTTGAACATTAAATGCCTCCAAATGGTATTTAATTAACTTCCCGGAGTGAAGAAACCCTTTTTGAGAACTCAGAGTGAGTAAATTGGCCATTTTCATGCACTTTTAACCATTCCATAAATCTTGTGTTTTGGGCCCCTGGAAGCTTGAAAATCACTTTAAACATGCTAATTTTAGCTCTAACACTGATGATCCACCTACAAATGTGAACTGACGTTCAAAAATAAAACATTTGAAAACGGACCATTTTCCACATTTCTGAAGCATGACGTAATGGGGGGGTGTTATCTCTTTTGTCGAAAATCAGCCGTTTTTGCTCTAACATTAAATGCCTCCAAATGGTATTTAATTAACTTCCCGGGGTGAAGAAACCCTTTTTGAGAACTCAGAGTGAGTAAATTGGCCATTTTCATGCACTTTTAACCATTCCATAAATCTTGTGTTTTGGGCCCCTGGAAGCATGAAAATCACTTTAAACATGCTAATTTTAGCTCTAACACTGATGATCCACCTACAAATGTGAACTGACGTTCAAAAATAAAACATTTGAAAACGGACCATTTTCCACATTTCTGAAGCATGACGTAATGGGGGGTGTTATCTCTTTTGTCGAAAATCAGCCGTTTTTGCTCGAACATTAAATGCCTCCAAATGGTATTTAATTAACTTCCCGAGCCCCTGGAAGCATGAAAATCACTTTAAACATGCTAATTTTAGCTCTAACACTGATGATCCACCTACAAATGTGAACTGACGTTCAAAAATAAAACATTTGAAAACGGACCATTTTCCACATTTCTGAAGCATGACGTAATGGGGGGTGTTATCTCTTTTGTCGAAAATCAGCCGTTTTTGCTCTAACATTAAATGCCTCCAAATGGTATTTAATTAACTTCCCGGGGTGAAGAAACCCTTTTTGAGAACTCAGAGTGAGTAAATTGGCCATTTTCATGCAATGCACTTTTAACCATTCCATAAATCTTGTGTTTTGGGCCCCTGGAAGCATGAAAATCACTTTAAACATGCTAATTTTAGCTCTAACACTGATGATCCACCTACAAATGTGAACTGACGTTCAAAAATAAAACATTTGAAAACGGACCATTTTCCACATTTCTGAAGCATGACGTATTGGGGGGGTGTTATCTATTTTGTCGAAAATCAGCCGTTTTTGCTCTAACATTAAATGCCTCCAAATGGTATTTAATTAACTTCCCGGGGTGAAGAAACCCTTTTTGAGAACTCAGAGTGAGTAAATTGGCCATTTTCATGCACTTTTAACCATTCCATAAATCTTGTGTTTTGGGCCCCTGGAAGCATGAAAATCACTTTAAACATGCTAATTTTAGCTCTAACACTGATGATCCACCTACAAATGTGAACTGACGTTCAAAAATAAAACATTTGAAAACGGACCATTTTCCACATTTCTGAAGCATGACGTAATGGGGGGGTGTTATCTCTTTTGTCGAAAATCAGCCGTTTTTGCTCGAACATTAAATGCCTCCAAATGGTATTTAATTAACTTCCCGAGCCCCTGGAAGCATGAAAATCACTTTAAACCTGCTAATTTTAGCTCTAACACTGATGATCCACCTACAAATGTGAACTGACGTTCAAAAATAAAACATTTGAAAACGGACCATTTTCCACATTTCTGAAGCATGACGTAATGGGGGGGTGTTATCTCTTTTGTCGAAAATCAGCCGTTTTTGCTCGAACATTAAATGCCTCCAAATGGTATTTAATTAACTTCCCGAGCCCCTGGAAGCATGAAAATCACTTTAAACATGCTAATTTTAGCTCTAACACTGATGATCCACCTACAAATGTGAACTGACGTTCAAAAATGAAACATTTGAAAACGGACCATTTTCCACATTTCTGAAGCATGACGTAATGGGGGGGTGTTATCTCTTTTGTGGAAAATCAGCCTTTTTTGCTCGAACATTAAATGCCTCCAAATGGTATTTATTTCACTTCCCGAGCCCCTGGAAGCATGAAAATCACTTTAAACATGCTAATTTTAGCTCTAACACTGATGATCCACCTACAAATGTGAACTGACGTTCAAAAATAAAACATTTGAAAACGGACCATTTTCCACATTTCTGAAGCATGACGTAATGGGGGGGTGTTATCTCTTTTGTCGAAAATCAGCCGTTTTTGCTCTAACATTAAATGCCTCCAAATGGTATTTAATTAACTTCCTGGGGTGAAGAAACCCTTTTTGAGAACTCAGAGTGAGTAAATTGGCCATTTTCATGCACTTTTAACCATTCCATAAATCTTGTGTTTTGGGCCCCTGGAAGCATGAAAATCACTTTAAACATGCTAATTTTAGCTCTAACACTGATGATCCACCTACAAATGTGAACTGACGTTCAAAAATAAAACATTTGAAAACGGACCATTTTCCACATTTCTGAAGCATGACGTAATGTGGGGGTGTTATCTCTTTTGTCGAAAATCAGCCGTTTTTGCTCGAACATTAAATGCCTCCAAATGGTATTTAATTAACTTCCCGGGGTGAAGAAACCCTTTTTGAGAACTCAGAGTGAGTAAATTGGCCATTTTCATGCACTTTTAACCATTCCATAAATCTTGTGTTTTGGGCCCCTGGAAGCATGAAAATCACTTTAAACATGCTAATTTTAGCTCTAACACTGATGATCCACCTACAAATGTGAACTGACGTTCAAAAATAAAACATTTGAAAACGGACCATTTTCCACATTTCTGAAGCATGACGTAATGGGTGGGTGTTATCTCTTTTGTCGAAAATCAGCCGTTTTTGCTCGAACATTAAATGCCTCCAAATGGTATTTAATTAACTTCCCGAGCCCCTGGAAGCATGAAAATCACTTTAAACATGCTAATTTTAGCTCTAACACTGATGATCCACCTACAAATGTGAACTGACGTTCAAAAATAAAACATTTGAAAACGGACCATTTTCCACATTTCTGAAGCATGACGTAATGGGGGGGTGTTATCTCTTTTGTCGAAAATCAGCCGTTTTTGCTCGAACATTAAATGCCTCCAAATGGTATTTAATTAACTTCCCGAGCCCCTGGAAGCATGAAAATCACTTTAAACATGCTAATTTTAGCTCTAACACTGATGATCCACCTACAAATGTGAACTGACGTTCAAAAATGAAACATTTGAAAACGGACCATTTTCCACATTTCTGAAGCATGACGTAATGGGGGGGTGTTATCTCTTTTGTCGAAAATCAGCCGTTTTTGCTCGAACATTAAATGCCTCCAAATGGTATTTAATTAACTTCCCGAGCCCCTGGAAGCATGAAAATCACTTTAAACATGCTAATTTTAGCTCTAACACTGATGATCCACCTACAAATGTTAACTGACGTTCAAAAATAAAACATTTGAAAACGGACCATTTTCCACATTTCTGAAGCATGACGTAATGGGGGGGTGTTATCTCTTTTGTCGATAATCAGCCGTTTTTGCTCTAACATTAAATGCCTCCAAATGGTATTTAATTAACTTCCCGGGGTGAAGAAACCCTTTTTGAGAACTCAGAGTGAGTAAATTGGCCATTTTCATGCACTTTTAACCATTCCATAAATCTTGTGTTTTGGGCCCCTGGAAGCATGAAAATCACTTTAAACATGCTAATTTTACTCTAACACTGATGATCCACCTACAAATGTGAACTGACGTTCAAAAATAAAACATTTGAAAACGGACCATTTTCCACATTTCTGAAGCATGACGTAATGGGGGGGTGTTATCTCTTTTGTCGAAAATCAGCCGTTTTTGCTCGAACATTAAATGCCTCCAAATGGTATTTAATTAACTTCCCGGGGTGAAGAAACCCTTTTTGAGAACTCAGAGTGAGTAAATTGGCCATTTTCATGCACTTTTAACCATTCCATAAATCTTGTGTTTTGGGCCCCTGGAAGCATGAAAATCACTTTAAACATGCTAATTTTAGCTCTAACACTGATGATCCACCTACAAATGTGAACTGACGTTTAAAAATAAAACATTTGAAAACGGACCATTTTCCACATTTCTGAAGCATGACGTAATGGGGGGGTGTTATCTCTTTTGTCGAAAATCAGCCGTTTTTGCTCGAACATTAAATGCCTCCAAATGGTATTTAATTAACTTCCCGAGCCCCTGGAAGCATGAAAATCACTTTAAACATGCTAATTTTAGCTCTAACACTGATGATCCACCTACAAATGTTAACTGACGTTCAAAAATAAAACATTTGAAAACGGACCATTTTCCACATTTCTGAAGCATGACGTAATGGGGGGGTGTTATCTCTTTTGTCGAAAATCAGCCGTTTTTGCTCGAACATTAAATGCCTCCAAATGGTATTTATTTCACTTCCCGAGCCCCTGGAAGCATGAAAATCACTTTAAACATGCTAATTTTAGCTCTAACACTGATGATCCACCTACAAATGTGAACTGACGTTCAAAAATAAAACATTTGAAAACGGACCATTTTCCACATTTCTGAAGCATGACGTAATGGGGGGGTGTTATCTCTTTTGTCGAAAATCAGCCGTTTTTGCTCGAACATTAAATGCCTCCAAATGGTATTTAATTAACTTCCCGGGGTGAAGAAACCCTTTTTGAGAACTCAGAGTGAGTAAATTGGCCATTTTCATGCACTTTTAACCATTCCATAAATCTTGTGTTTTGGGCCCCTGGAAGCATGAAAATCACTTTAAACATGCTAATTTTAGCTCTGACACTGATGATCCACCTACAAATGTGAACTGACGTTCAAAAATGAAACATTTGAAAACGGACCATTTTCCACATTTCTGAAGCATGACGTAATGGGGGGGTGTTATCTCTTTTGTCGAAAATCAGCCGTTTTTGCTCGAACATTAAATGCCTCCAAATGGTATTTAATTAACTTCCCGAGCCCCTGGAAGCATGAAAATCACTTTAAACATGCTAATTTTAGCTCTAACACTGATGATCCACCTACAAATGTGAACTGACGTTCAAAAATGAAACATTTGAAAACGGACCATTTTCCACATTTCTGAAGCATGACGTAATGGGGGGGTGTTATCTCTTTTGACGAAAATCAGCCGTTTTTGCTCGAACATTAAATGCCTCCAAATGGTATTTAATTAACTTCCCGGGGTGAAGAAACCCTTTTTGAGAACTCAGAGTGAGTAAATTGGCCATTTTCATGCACTTTTAACCATTCCATAAATCTTGTGTTTTGGGCCCCTGGAAGCATGAAAATCACTTTAAACATGCTAATTTTAGCTCTAACACTGATGATCCACCTACAAATGTGAACTGACGTTCAAAAATAAAACATTTGAAAACTGACCATTTTCCACATTTCTGAAGCATGACGTAATAGGGGGGTGTTATCTCTTTTGTCGAAAATCAGCCGTTTTTGCTCGAACATTAAATGCCTCCAAATGGTATTTAATTAACTTCCCGAGCCCCTGGAAGCATGAAAATCACTTTAAACATGCTAATTTTAGCTCTAACACTGATGATCCACCTACAAATGTGAACTGATGTTCAAAAATGAAACATTTGAAAACGGACCATTTTCCACATTTCTGAAGCATGACGTAATGGGGGGGTGTTATCTCTTTTGTCGAAAATCAGCCGTTT
The DNA here is from genome assembly GCF_964263255.1 of Lissotriton vulgaris. Lineage (NCBI taxonomy): Eukaryota > Metazoa > Chordata > Amphibia > Caudata > Salamandridae > Lissotriton > Lissotriton vulgaris. The sequence goes on along the minus strand of NW_028253575.1, from coordinate 1,516,583 downwards.
TTGCTCGAACATTAAATGCCTCCAAATTGTATTTATTTCACTTCCCGGGGTGAAGAAACCCTTCTTGAGAACTCAGAGTGAGTAAATTGGCCATTTTCATGCACTTTTAACCATTCCATAAATCTTGTGTTTTGGGCCCCTGGAAGCATGAAAATCACGTTAAACATGCTAATTTTAGCTCTAACACTGATGATCCACCTACAAATGTGAACTGACGTTCAAAAATAAAACATTTGAAAACGGACCATTTTCCACATTTCTGAAGCATGACGTAATGGGGGGGTGTTATCTCTTTTGTCGAAAATCAGCCGTTTTTGCTCGAACATTAAATGCCTCCAAATGGTATTTAATTAACTTCCAGAGCCCCTGGAAGCATGAAAATCACTTTAAACATGCTAATTTTAGCTCTAACACTGATGATCCACCTACAAATGTGAACTGACGTTCAAAAATGAAACATTTGAAAACGGACCATTTTCCACATTTCTGAAGCATGACGTAATGGGGGGGTGTTATCTCTTTTGTCGAAAATCAGCCGTTTTTGCTCGAACATTAAATGCCTCCAAATGGTATTTATTTCACTTCCCGAGCCCCTGGAAGCATGAAAATCACTTTAAACATGCTAATTTTAGCTCTAACACTGATGATCCACCTACAAATGTGAACTGACGTTCAAAAATAAAACATTTGAAAACGGACCATTTTCCACATTTCTGAAGTATGACGTAATGGGGGGGTGTTATCTCTTTTGTCGAAAATCAGCCGTTTTTGCTCGAACATTAAATGCCTCCAAATGGTATTTAATTAACTTCCCGAGCCCCTGGAAGCATGGAAATCACTTTAAACATGCTAATTTTAGCTCTAACACTGATGATCCACCTACAAATGTGAACTGACGTTCAAAAATAAAACATTTGAAAACGGACCATTTTCCACATTTCTGAAGCATGACGTAATGGGGGGTGTTATCTCTTTTGTCGAAAATCAGCCGTTTTTGCTCTAACATTAAATGCCTCCAAATGGTATTTAATTAACTTCCCGGGGTGAAGAAACCCTTTTTGAGAACTCAGAGTGAGTAAATTGGCCATTTTCATGCAATGCACTTTTAACCATTCCATAAATCTTGTGTTTTGGGCCCCTGGAAGCATGAAAATCACTTTAAACATGCTAATTTTAGCTCTAACACTGATGATCCACCTACAAATGTGAACTGACGTTCAAAAATAAAACATTTGAAAACGGACCATTTTCCACATTTCTGAAGCATGACGTAATGTGGGGGTGTTATCTCTTTTGTCGAAAATCAGCCGTTTTTGCTCGAACATTAAATGCCTCCAAATGGTATTTAATTAACTTCCCGGGGTGAAGAAACCCTTTTTGAGAACTCAGAGTGAGTAAATTGGCTATTTTCATGCACTTTTAACCATTCCATAAATCTTGTGTTTTGGACCCCTGGAAGCATGAAAATCACTTTAAACATGCTAATTTTAGCTCTAACACTGATGATCCACCTACAAATGTGAACTGACGTTCAAAAATAAAACATTTGAAAACGGACCATTTTCCACATTTCTGAAGCATGACGTAATGGGGGGGTGTTATCTCTTTTGTCGAAAATCAGCCGTTTTTGCTCGAACATTAAATGCCTCCAAATGGTATTTAATTAACTTCCCGAGCCCCTGGAAGCATGAAAATCACTTTAAACATGCTAATTTTAGCTCTAACACTGATGATCCACCTACAAATGTGAACTGACGTTCAAAAATAAAACATTTGAAAACGGACCATTTTCCACATTTCTGAAGCATGACGTAATGGGGGGGTGTTATCTCTTTTGTCGAAAATCAGCCGTTTTTGCTCGAACATTAAATGCCTCCAAATGGTATTTAATTAACTTCCCGAGCCCCTGGAAGCATGAAAATCACTTTAAACATGCTAATTTTAGCTCTAACACTGATGATCCACCTACAAATGTGAACTGACGTTCAAAAATGAAACATTTGAAAACGGACCATTTTCCACATTTCTGAAGCATGACGTAATGGGGGGGTGTTATCTCTTTTGTCGAAAATCAGCCGTTTTTGCTCGAACATTAAATGCCTCCAAATGGTATTTAATTAACTTCCCGAGCCCCTGGAAGCATGAAAATCACTTTAAACATGCTAATTTTAGCTCTAACACTGATGATCCACCTACAAATGTTAACTGACGTTCAAAAATAAAACATTTGAAAACGGACCATTTTCCACATTTCTGAAGCATGACGTAATGGGGGGGTGTTATCTCTTTTGTCGATAATCAGCCGTTTTTGCTCTAACATTAAATGCCTCCAAATGGTATTTAATTAACTTCCCGGGGTGAAGAAACCCTTTTTGAGAACTCAGAGTGAGTAAATTGGCCATTTTCATGCACTTTTAACCATTCCATAAATCTTGTGTTTTGGGCCCCTGGAAGCATGAAAATCACTTTAAACATGCTAATTTTAGCTCTAACACTGATGATCCACCTACAAATGTGAACTGACGTTCAAAAATAAAACATTTGAAAACGGACCATTTTCCACATTTCTGAAGCATGACGTAATGGGGGGGTGTTACCTCTTTTGTCGAAAATCAGCCGTTTTTGCTCGAACATTAAATGCCTCCAAATGGTATTTATTTCACTTCCCGAGCCCCTGGAAGCATGAAAATCACTTTAAACATGCTAATTTTAGCTCTAACACTGATGATCCACCTACAAATGTGAACTGACGTTCAAAAATAAAACATTTGAAAACGGACCATTTTCCACATTTCTGAAGCATGACGTAATGGGGGGGTGTTATCTCTTTTGTCGAAAATCAGCCGTTTTTGCTCGAACATTAAATGCCTCCAAATGGTATTTAATTAACTTCCCGGGGTGAAGAAACCCTTTTTGAGAACTCAGAGTGAGTAAATTGGCCATTTTCATGCACTTTTAACCATTCCATAAATCTTGTGTTTTGGGCCCCTGGAAGCATGAAAATCACTTTAAACATGCTAATTTTAGCTCTGACACTGATGATCCACCTACAAATGTGAACTGACGTTCAAAAATGAAACATTTGAAAACGGACCATTTTCCACATTTCTGAAGCATGACGTAATGGGGGGGTGTTATCTCTTTTGTCGAAAATCAGCCGTTTTTGCTCGAACATTAAATGCCTCCAAATGGTATTTAATTAACTTCCCGAGCCCCTGGAAGCATGAAAATCACTTTAAACATGCTAATTTTAGCTCTAACACTGATGATCCACCTACAAATGTGAACTGACGTTCAAAAATGAAACATTTGAAAACGGACCATTTTCCACATTTCTGAAGCATGACGTAATGGGGGGGTGTTATCTCTTTTGTCGAAAATCAGCCGTTTTTGCTCGAACATTAAATGCCTCCAAATGGTATTTAATTAACTTCCCGGGGTGAAGAAACCCTTTTTGAGAACTCAGAGTGAGTAAATTGGCCATTTTCATGCACTTTTAACCATTCCATAAATCTTGTGTTTTGGGCCCCTGGAAGCATGAAAATCACTTTAAACATGCTAATTTTAGCTCTAACACTGATGATCCACCTACAAATGTGAACTGACGTTCAAAAATAAAACATTTGAAAAATGACCATTTTCCACATTTCTGAAGCATGACGTAATGGGGGGGTGTTATCTCTTTTGTCGAAAATCAGCCGTTTTTGCTCGAACATTAAATGCCTCCAAATGGTATTTAATTAACTTCCCGAGCCCCTGGAAGCATGAAAATCACTTTAAACATGCTAATTTTAGCTCTAACACTGATGATCCACCTACAAATGTGAACTGACGTTCAAAAATGAAACATTTGAAAACGGACCATTTTCCACATTTCTGAAGCATGACGTAATGGGGGTGGTGTTATCTCTTTTGTCGAAAATCAGCCGTTTTTGCTCTAACATTAAATGCCTCCAAATGGTATTTAATTAACTTCCCGGGGTGAAGAAACCCTTTTTGAGAACTCAGAGTGAGTAAATTGGCCATTTTCATGCACTTTTAACCATTCCATAAATCTTGTGTTTTGGGCCCCTGGAAGCATGAAAATCACTTTAAACATGCTAATTTTAGCTCTAACACTGATGATCCACCTACAAATGTGAACTGACGTTCAAAAATAAAACATTTGAAAACGGACCATTTTCCACATTTCTGAAGCATGACGTAATGGGGGGGGTGTTATCTCTTTTGTCGAAAATCAGCCGTTTTTGCTCGAACATTAAATGCCTCCAAATTGTATTTATTTCACTTCCCGGGGTGAAGAAACCCTTCTTGAGAACTCAGAGTGAGTAAATTGGCCATTTTCATGCACTTTTAACCATTCCATAAATCTTGTGTTTTGGGCCCCTGGAAGCATGAAAATCACTTTAAACATGCTAATTTTAGCTCTAACACTGATGATCCACCTACAAATGTGAACTGACGTTCAAAAATAAAACATTTGAAAACGGACCATTTTCCACATTTCTGAAGCATGACGTAATGGGGGGGTGTTATCTCTTTTGTCGAAAATCAGCCGTTTTTGCTCGAACATTAAATGCCTCCAAATGGTATTTAATTAACTTCCAGAGCCCCTGGAAGCATGAAAATCACTTTAAACATGCTAATTTTAGCTCTAACACTGATGATCCACCTACAAATGTGAACTGACGTTCAAAAATGAAACATTTGAAAACGGACCATTTTCCACATTTCTGAAGCATGACGTAATGGGGGGTGTTATCTCTTTTGTCGAAAATCAGCCGTTTTTGCTCGAACATTAAATGCCTCCAAATGGTATTTATTTCACTTCCCGAGCCCCTGGAAGCATGAAAATCACTTTAAACATGCTAATTTTAGCTCTAACACTGATGATCCACCTACAAATGTGAACTGACGTTCAAAAATAAAACATTTGAAAACGGACCATTTTCCACATTTCTGAAGTATGACGTAATGGGGGGGTGTTATCTCTTTTGTCGAAAATCAGCCGTTTTTGCTCGAACATTAAATGCCTCCAAATGGTATTTAATTAACTTCCCGAGCCCCTGGAAGCATGAAAATCACTTTAAACATGCTAATTTTAGCTCTAACACTGATGATCCACCTACAAATGTGAACTGACGTTCAAAAATAAAACATTTGAAAACGGACCATTTTCCACATTTCTGAAGCATGACGTAATGGGGGGTGTTATCTCTTTTGTCGAAAATCAGCCGTTTTTGCTCTAACATTAAATGCCTCCAAATGGTATTTAATTAACTTCCCGGGGTGAAGAAACCCTTTTTGAGAACTCAGAGTGAGTAAATTGGCCATTTTCATGCAATGCACTTTTAACCATTCCATAAATCTTGTGTTTTGGGCCCCTGGAAGCATGAAAATCACTTTAAACATGCTAATTTTAGCTCTAACACTGATGATCCACCTACAAATGTGAACTGACGTTCAAAAATAAAACATTTGAAAACGGACCATTTTCCACATTTCTGAAGCATGACGTAATGGGGGGGTGTTATCTCTTTTGTCGAAAATCAGCCGTTTTTGCTCGAACATTAAATGCCTCCAAATGGTATTTAATTAACTTCCCGAGCCCCTGGAAGCATGAAAATCACTTTAAACATGCTAATTTTAGCTCTAACACTGATGATCCACCTACAAATGTGAACTGACGTTCAAAAATAAAACATTTGAAAACGGACCATTTTCCACATTTCTGAAGCATGACGTAATGGGGGGGTGTTATCTCTTTTGTCGAAAATCAGCCGTTTTTGCTCGAACATTAAATGCCTCCAAATGGTATTTAATTAACTTCCCGAGCCCCTGGAAGCATGAAAATCACTTTAAACCTGCTAATTTTAGCTCTAACACTGATGATCCACCTACAAATGTGAACTGACGTTCAAAAATAAAACATTTGAAAACGGACCATTTTCCACATTTCTGAAGCATGACGTAATGGGGGGGTGTTATCTCTTTTGTCGAAAATCAGCCGTTTTTGCTCGAACATTAAATGCCTCCAAATGGTATTTAATTAACTTCCCGAGCCCCTGGAAGCATGAAAATCACTTTAAACATGCTAATTTTAGCTCTAACACTGATGATCCACCTACAAATGTGAACTGACGTTCAAAAATGAAACATTTGAAAACGGACCATTTTCCACATTTCTGAAGCATGACGTAATGGGGGGGTGTTATCTCTTTTGTGGAAAATCAGCCTTTTTTGCTCGAACATTAAATGCCTCCAAATGGTATTTATTTCACTTCCCGAGCCCCTGGAAGCATGAAAATCACTTTAAACATGCTAATTTTAGCTCTAACACTGATGATCCACCTACAAATGTGAACTGACGTTCAAAAATAAAACATTTGAAAACGGACCATTTTCCACATTTCTGAAGCATGACGTAATGGGGGGGTGTTATCTCTTTTGTCGAAAATCAGCCGTTTTTGCTCTAACATTAAATGCCTCCAAATGGTATTTAATTAACTTCCTGGGGTGAAGAAACCCTTTTTGAGAACTCAGAGTGAGTAAATTGGCCATTTTCATGCACTTTTAACCATTCCATAAATCTTGTGTTTTGGGCCCCTGGAAGCATGAAAATCACTTTAAACATGCTAATTTTAGCTCTAACACTGATGATCCACCTACAAATGTGAACTGACGTTCAAAAATAAAACATTTGAAAACGGACCATTTTCCACATTTCTGAAGCATGACGTAATGTGGGGGTGTTATCTCTTTTGTCGAAAATCAGCCGTTTTTGCTCGAACATTAAATGCCTCCAAATGGTATTTAATTAACTTCCCGGGGTGAAGAAACCCTTTTTGAGAACTCAGAGTGAGTAAATTGGCCATTTTCATGCACTTTTAACCATTCCATAAATCTTGTGTTTTGGGCCCCTGGAAGCATGAAAATCACTTTAAACATGCTAATTTTAGCTCTAACACTGATGATCCACCTACAAATGTGAACTGACGTTCAAAAATAAAACATTTGAAAACGGACCATTTTCCACATTTCTGAAGCATGACGTAATGGGGGGGTGTTATCTCTTTTGTCGAAAATCAGCCGTTTTTGCTCTAACATTAAATGTCTCCAAATGGTATTTAATTAACTTCCCGGGGTGAAGAAACCCTTTTTGAGAACTCAGAGTGAGTAAATTGGCCATTTTCATGCACTTTTAACCATTCCATAAATCTTGTGTTTTGGGCCCCTGGAAGCATGAAAATCACTTTAAACATGCTAATTTTAGCTCTAACACTGATGATCCACCTACAAATGTGAACTGACGTTCAAAAATAAAACATTTGAAAACGGACCATTTTCCACATTTCTGAAGCATGACGTAATGGGGGGTGTTATCTCTTTTGTCGAAAATCAGCCGTTTTTGCTCGAACATTAAATGCCTCCAAATGGTATTTAATTAACTTCCCGAGCCCCTGGAAGCATGAAAATCACTTTAAACATGCTAATTTTAGCTCTAACACTGATGATCCACCTACAAATGTGAACTGACGTTCAAAAATAAAACATTTGAAAACGGACCATTTTCCACATTTCTGAAGCATGACGTAATGGGGGGTGTTATCTCTTTTGTCGAAAATCAGCCGTTTTTGCTCTAACATTAAATGCCTCCAAATGGTATTTAATTAACTTCCCGGGGTGAAGAAACCCTTTTTGAGAACTCAGAGTGAGTAAATTGGCCATTTTCATGCAATGCACTTTTAACCATTCCATAAATCTTGTGTTTTGGGCCCCTGGAAGCATGAAAATCACTTTAAACATGCTAATTTTAGCTCTAACACTGATGATCCACCTACAAATGTGAACTGACGTTCAAAAATAAAACATTTGAAAACGGACCATTTTCCACATTTCTGAAGCATGACGTATTGGGGGGGTGTTATCTATTTTGTCGAAAATCAGCCGTTTTTGCTCTAACATTAAATGCCTCCAAATGGTATTTAATTAACTTCCCGGGGTGAAGAAACCCTTTTTGAGAACTCAGAGTGAGTAAATTGGCCATTTTCATGCACTTTTAACCATTCCATAAATCTTGTGTTTTGGGCCCCTGGAAGCATGAAAATCACTTTAAACATGCTAATTTTAGCTCTAACACTGATGATCCACCTACAAATGTGAACTGACGTTCAAAAATAAAACATTTGAAAACGGACCATTTTCCACATTTCTGAAGCATGACGTAATGGGGGGGTGTTATCTCTTTTGTCGAAAATCAGCCGTTTTTGCTCGAACATTAAATGCCTCCAAATGGTATTTAATTAACTTCCCGAGCCCCTGGAAGCATGAAAATCACTTTAAACCTGCTAATTTTAGCTCTAACACTGATGATCCACCTACAAATGTGAACTGACGTTCAAAAATAAAACATTTGAAAACGGACCATTTTCCACATTTCTGAAGCATGACGTAATGGGGGGGTGTTATCTCTTTTGTCGAAAATCAGCCGTTTTTGCTCGAACATTAAATGCCTCCAAATGGTATTTAATTAACTTCCCGAGCCCCTGGAAGCATGAAAATCACTTTAAACATGCTAATTTTAGCTCTAACACTGATGATCCACCTACAAATGTGAACTGACGTTCAAAAATGAAACATTTGAAAACGGACCATTTTCCACATTTCTGAAGCATGACGTAATGGGGGGGTGTTATCTCTTTTGTGGAAAATCAGCCTTTTTTGCTCGAACATTAAATGCCTCCAAATGGTATTTATTTCACTTCCCGAGCCCCTGGAAGCATGAAAATCACTTTAAACATGCTAATTTTAGCTCTAACACTGATGATCCACCTACAAATGTGAACTGACGTTCAAAAATAAAACATTTGAAAACGGACCATTTTCCACATTTCTGAAGCATGACGTAATGGGGGGGTGTTATCTCTTTTGTCGAAAATCAGCCGTTTTTGCTCTAACATTAAATGCCTCCAAATGGTATTTAATTAACTTCCTGGGGTGAAGAAACCCTTTTTGAGAACTCAGAGTGAGTAAATTGGCCATTTTCATGCACTTTTAACCATTCCATAAATCTTGTGTTTTGGGCCCCTGGAAGCATGAAAATCACTTTAAACATGCTAATTTTAGCTCTAACACTGATGATCCACCTACAAATGTGAACTGACGTTCAAAAATAAAACATTTGAAAACGGACCATTTTCCACATTGCTGAAGCATGACGTAATGTGGGGGTGTTATCTCTTTTGTCGAAAATCAGCCGTTTTTGCTCGAACATTAAATGCCTCCAAATGGTATTTAATTAACTTCCCGGGGTGAAGAAACCCTTTTTGAGAACTCAGAGTGAGTAAATTGGCCATTTTCATGCACTTTTAACCATTCCATAAATCTTGTGTTTTGGGCCCCTGGAAGCATGAAAATCACTTTAAACATGCTAATTTTAGCTCTAACACTGATGATCCACCTACAAATGTGAACTGACGTTCAAAAATAAAACATTTGAAAACGGACCATTTTCCACATTTCTGAAGCATGACGTAATGGGTGGGTGTTATCTCTTTTGTCGAAAATCAGCCGTTTTTGCTCGAACATTAAATGCCTCCAAATGGTATTTAATTAACTTCCCGAGCCCCTGGAAGCATGAAAATCACTTTAAACATGCTAATTTTAGCTCTAACACTGATGATCCACCTACAAATGTGAACTGACGTTCAAAAATAAAACATTTGAAAACGGACCATTTTCCACATTTCTGAAGCATGACGTAATGGGGGGGTGTTATCTCTTTTGTCGAAAATCAGCCGTTTTTGCTCGAACATTAAATGCCTCCAAATGGTATTTAATTAACTTCCCGAGCCCCTGGAAGCATGAAAATCACTTTAAACATGCTAATTTTAGCTCTAACACTGATGATCCACCTACAAATGTGAACTGACGTTCAAAAATGAAACATTTGAAAACGGACCATTTTCCACATTTCTGAAGCATGACGTAATGGGGGGGTGTTATCTCTTTTGTCGAAAATCAGCCGTTTTTGCTCGAACATTAAATGCCTCCAAATGGTATTTAATTAACTTCCAGAGCCCCTGGAAGCATGAAAATCACTTTAAACATGCTAATTTTAGCTCTAACACTGATGATCCACCTACAAATGTTAACTGACGTTCAAAAATAAAACATTTGAAAACGGACCATTTTCCACATTTCTGAAGCATGACGTAATGGGGGGGTGTTATCTCTTTTGTCGATAATCAGCCGTTTTTGCTCTAACATTAAATGCCTCCAAATGGTATTTAATTAACTTCCCGGGGTGAAGAAACCCTTTTTGAGAACTCAGAGTGAGTAAATTGGCCATTTTCATGCACTTTTAACCATTCCATAAATCTTGTGTTTTGGGCCCCTGGAAGCATGAAAATCACTTTAAACATGCTAATTTTAGCTCTAACACTGATGATCCACCTACAAATGTGAACTGACGATCAAAAATAAAACATTTGAAAACGGACCATTTTCCACATTTCTGAAGCATGACGTAATGGGGGGGTGTTATCTCTTTTGTCGAAAATCAGCCGTTTTTGCTCGAACATTAAATGCCTCCAAATGGTATTTATTTCACTTCCCGAGCCCCTGGAAGCATGAAAATCACTTTAAACATGCTAATTTTAGCTCTAACACTGATGATCCACCTACAAATGTGAACTGACGTTCAAAAATAAAACATTTGAAAACGGACCATTTTCCACATTTCTGAAGCATGACGTAATGGGGGGGTGTTATCTCTTTTGTCGAAAATCAGCCGTTTTTGCTCGAACATTAAATGCCTCCAAATGGTATTTAATTAACTTCCCGGGGTGAAGAAACCCTTTTTGAGAACTAAGAGTGAGTAAATTGGCCATTTTCATGCACTTTTAACCATTCCATAAATCTTGTGTTTTGGGCCCCTGGAAGCATGAAAATCACTTTAAACATGCTAATTTTAGCTCTGACACTGATGATCCACCTACAAATGTGAACTGACGTTCAAAAATGAAACATTTGAAAACGGACCATTTTCCACATTTCTGAAGCATGACGTAATGGGGGGGTGTTATCTCTTTTGTCGAAAATCAGCCGTTTTTGCTCGAACATTAAATGCCTCCAAATGGTATTTAATTAACTTCCCGAGCCCCTGGAAGCATGAAAATCACTTTAAACATGCTAATTTTAGCTCTAACACTGATGATCCACCTACAAATGTGAACTGACGTTCAAAAATGAAACATTTGAAAACGGACCATTTTCCACATTTCTGAAGCATGACGTAATGGGGGGGTGTTATCTCTTTTGTCGAAAATCAGCCGTTTTTGCTCGAACATTAAATGCCTCCAAATGGTATTTAATTAACTTCCAGAGCCCCTGGAAGCATGAAAATCACTTTAAACATGCTAATTTTAGCTCTAACACTGATGATCCACCTACAAATGTGAACTGACGTTCAAAAATGAAACATTTGAAAACGGACCATTTTCCACATTTCTGAAGCATGACGTAATGGGGGGTGTTATCTCTTTTGTCGAAAATCAGCCGTTTTTGCTCGAACATTAAATGCCTCCAAATGGTATTTATTTCACTTCCCGAGCCCCTGGAAGCATGAAAATCACTTTAAACATGCTAATTTTAGCTCTAACACTGATGATCCACCTACAAATGTGAACTGACGTTCAAAAATAAAACATTTGAAAACGGACCATTTTCCACATTTCTGAAGCATGACGTAATGGGGGGGTGTTATCTCTTTTGTCGAAAATCAGCCGTTTTTGCTCGAACATTAAATGCCTCCAAATGGTATTTAATTAACTTCCCGGGGTGAAGAAACCCTTTTTGAGAACTCAGAGTGAGTAAATTGGCCATTTTCATGCACTTTTAACCATTCCATAAATCTTGTGTTTTGGGCCCCTGGAAGCATGAAAATCACTTTAAACATGCTAATTTTAGCTCTAACACTGATGATCCACCTACAAATGTGAACTGACGTTCAAAAATGAAACATTTGAAAACGGACCATTTTCCACATTTCTGAAGCATGACGTAATGGGGGGGTGTTATCTCTTTTGTCGAAAATCAGCCGTTTTTGCTCGAACATTAAATGCCTCCAAATTGTATTTATTTCACTTCCCGGGGTGAAGAAACCCTTCTTGAGAACTCAGAGTGAGTAAATTGGCCATTTTCATGCACTTTTAACCATTCCATAAATCTTGTGTTTTGGGCCCCTGGAAGCATGAAAATCACTTTAAACATGCTAATTTTAGCTCTAACACTGATGATCCACCTACAAATGTGAACTGACGTTCAAAAATAAAACATTTGAAAACGGACCATTTTCCACATTTCTGAAGCATGACGTAATGGGGGGGTGTTATCTCTTTTGTCGAAAATCAGCCGTTTTTGCTCGAACATTAAATGCCTCCAAATGGTATTTAATTAACTTCCAGAGCCCCTGGAAGCATGAAAATCACTTTAAACATGCTAATTTTAGCTCTAACACTGATGATCCACCTACAAATGTGAACTGACGTTCAAAAATGAAACATTTGAAAACGGACCATTTTCCACATTTCTGAAGCATGACGTAATGGGGGGTGTTATCTCTTTTGTCGAAAATCAGCCGTTTTTGCTCGAACATTAAATGCCTCCAAATGGTATTTATTTCACTTCCCGAGCCCCTGGAAGCATGAAAATCACTTTAAACATGCTAATTTTAGCTCTAACACTGATGATCCACCTACAAATGTGAACTGACGTTCAAAAATAAAACATTTGAAAACGGACCATTTTCCACATTTCTGAAGTATGACGTAATGGGGGGGTGTTATCTCTTTTGTCGAAAATCAGCCGTTTTTGCTCGAACATTAAATGCCTCCAAATGGTATTTAATTAACTTCCCGGGGTAAAGAAACCCTTTTTGAGAACTCAGAGTGAGTAAATTGGCCATTTTCATGCACTTTTAACCATTCCATAAATCTTGTGTTTTGGGCCCCTGGAAGCATGAAAATCACTTTAAACATGCTAATTTTAGCTCTAACACTGATGATCCACCTACAAATGTGAACTGACGTTCAAAAATAAAACATTTGAAAACGGACCATTTTCCACATTTCTGAAGCATGACGTAATGGGGGGTGTTATCTCTTTTGTCGAAAATCAGCCGTTTTTGCTCGAACATTAAATGCCTCCAAATGGTATTTAATTAACTTCCCGAGCCCCTGGAAGCATGAAAATCACTTTAAACATGCTAATTTTAGCTCTAACACTGATGATCCACCTACAAATGTGAACTGACGTTCAAAAATAAAACATTTGAAAACGGACCATTTTCCACATTTCTGAAGCATGACGTAATGGGGGGTGTTATCTCTTTTGTCGAAAATCAGCCGTTTTTGCTCTAACATTAAATGCCTCCAAATGGTATTTAATTAACTTCCCGGGGTGAAGAAACCCTTTTTGAGAACTCAGAGTGAGTAAATTGGCCATTTTCATGCAATGCACTTTTAACCATTCCATAAATCTTGTGTTTTGGGCCCCTGGAAGCATGAAAATCACTTTAAACATGCTAATTTTAGCTCTAACACTGATGATCCACCTACAAATGTGAACTGACGTTCAAAAATAAAACATTTGAAAACGGACCATTTTCCACATTTCTGAAGCATGACGTATTGGGGGGGTGTTATCTATTTTGTCGAAAATCAGCCGTTTTTGCTCTAACATTAAATGCCTCCAAATGGTATTTAATTAACTTCCCGGGGTGAAGAAACCCTTTTTGAGAACTCAGAGTGAGTAAATTGGCCATTTTCATGCACTTTTAACCATTCCATAAATCTTGTGTTTTGGGCCCCTGGAAGCATGAAAATCACTTTAAACATGCTAATTTTAGCTCTAACACTGATGATCCACCTACAAATGTGAACTGACGTTCAAAAATAAAACATTTGAAAACGGACCATTTTCCACATTTCTGAAGCATGACGTAATGGGGGGGTGTTATCTCTTTTGTCGAAAATCAGCCGTTTTTGCTCGAACATTAAATGCCTCCAAATGGTATTTAATTAACTTCCCGAGCCCCTGGAAGCATGAAAATCACTTTAAACATGCTAATTTTAGCTCTAACACTGATGATCCACCTACAAATGTGAACTGACGTTCAAAAATAAAACATTTGAAAACGGACCATTTTCCACATTTCTGAAGCATGACGTAATGGGGGGGTGTTATCTCTTTTGTCGAAAATCAGCCGTTTTTGCTCGAACATTAAATGCCTCCAAATGGTATTTAATTAACTTCCCGAGCCCCTGGAAGCATGAAAATCACTTTAAACATGCTAATTTTAGCTCTAACACTGATGATCCACCTACAAATGTGAACTGACGTTCAAAAATGAAACATTTGAAAACGGACCATTTTCCACATTTCTGAAGCATGACGTAATGGGGGGGTGTTATCTCTTTTGTGGAAAATCAGCCTTTTTTGCTCGAACATTAAATGCCTCCAAATGGTATTTATTTCACTTCCCGAGCCCCTGGAAGCATGAAAATCACTTTAAACATGCTAATTTTAGCTCTAACACTGATGATCCACCTACAAATGTGAACTGACGTTCAAAAATAAAACATTTGAAAACGGACCATTTTCACATTTCTGAAGCATGACGTAATGGGGGGGTGTTATCTCTTTTGTCGAAAATCAGCCGTTTTTGCTCTAACATTAAATGCCTCCAAATGGTATTTAATTAACTTCCTGGGGTGAAGAAACCCTTTTTGAGAACTCAGAGTGAGTAAATTGGCCATTTTCATGCACTTTTAACCATTCCATAAATCTTGTGTTTTGGGCCCCTGGAAGCATGAAAATCACTTTAAACATGCTAATTTTAGCTCTAACACTGATGATCCACCTACAAATGTGAACTGACGTTCAAAAATAAAACATTTGAAAACGGACCATTTTCCACATTTCTGAAGCATGACGTAATGTGGGGGTGTTATCTCTTTTGTCGAAAATCAGCCGTTTTTGCTCGAACATTAAATGCCTCCAAATGGTATTTAATTAACTTCCCGGGGTGAAGAAACCCTTTTTGAGAACTCAGAGTGAGTAAATTGGCCATTTTCATGCACTTTTAACCATTCCATAAATCTTGTGTTTTGGGCCCCTGGAAGCATGAAAATCACTTTAAACATGCTAATTTTAGCTCTAACACTGATGATCCACCTACAAATGTGAACTGACGTTCAAAAATAAAACATTTGAAAACGGACCATTTTCCACATTTCTGAAGCATGACGTAATGGGGGGGTGTTATCTCTTTTGTCGAAAATCAGCCGTTTTTGCTCTAACATTAAATGCCTCCAAATGGTATTTAATTAACTTCCCGGGGTGAAGAAACCCTTTTTGAGAACTCAGAGTGAGTAAATTGGCCATTTTCATGCACTTTTAACCATTCCATAAATCTTGTGTTTTGGGCCCCTGGAAGCATGAAAATCACTTTAAACATGCTAATTTTAGCTCTAACACTGATGATCCACCTACAAATGTGAACTGACGTTCAAAAATAAAACATTTGAAAACGGACCATTTTCCACATTTCTGAAGCATGACGTAATGGGGGGTGTTATCTCTTTTGTCGAAAATCAGCCGTTTTTGCTCGAACATTAAATGCCTCCAAATGGTATTTAATTAACTTCCCGAGCCCCTGGAAGCATGAAAATCACTTTAAACATGCTAATTTTAGCTCTAACACTGATGATCCACCTACAAATGTGAACTGACGTTCAAAAATAAAACATTTGAAAACGGACCATTTTCCACATTTCTGAAGCATGACGTAATGGGGGGTGTTATCTCTTTTGTCGAAAATCAGCCGTTTTTGCTCTAACATTAAATGCCTCCAAATGGTATTTAATTAACTTCCCGGGGTGAAGAAACCCTTTTTGAGAACTCAGAGTGAGTAAATTGGCCATTTTCATGCAATGCACTTTTAACCATTCCATAAATCTTGTGTTTTGGGCCCCTGGAAGCATGAAAATCACTTTAAACATGCTAATTTTAGCTCTAACACTGATGATCCACCTACAAATGTGAACTGACGTTCAAAAATAAAACATTTGAAAACGGACCATTTTCCACATTTCTGAAGCATGACGTATTGGGGGGGTGTTATCTATTTTGTCGAAAATCAGCCGTTTTTGCTCTAACATTAAATGCCTCCAAATGGTATTTAATTAACTTCCCGGGGTGAAGAAACCCTTTTTGAGAACTCAGAGTGAGTAAATTGGCCATTTTCATGCACTTTTAACCATTCCATAAATCTTGTGTTTTGGGCCCCTGGAAGCATGAAAATCACTTTAAACATGCTAATTTTAGCTCTAACACTGATGATCCACCTACAAATGTGAACTGACGTTCAAAAATAAAACATTTGAAAACGGACCATTTTCCACATTTCTGAAGCATGACGTAATGGGGGGGTGTTATCTCTTTTGTCGAAAATCAGCCGTTTTTGCTCGAACATTAAATGCCTCCAAATGGTATTTAATTAACTTCCCGAGCCCCTGGAAGCATGAAAATCACTTTAAACCTGCTAATTTTAGCTCTAACACTGATGATCCACCTACAAATGTGAACTGACGTTCAAAAATAAAACATTTGAAAACGGACCATTTTCCACATTTCTGAAGCATGACGTAATGGGGGGGTGTTATCTCTTTTGTCGAAAATCAGCCGTTTTTGCTCGAACATTAAATGCCTCCAAATGGTATTTAATTAACTTCCCGAGCCCCTGGAAGCATGAAAATCACTTTAAACATGCTAATTTTAGCTCTAACACTGATGATCCACCTACAAATGTGAACTGACGTTCAAAAATGAAACATTTGAAAACGGACCATTTTCCACATTTCTGAAGCATGACGTAATGGGGGGGTGTTATCTCTTTTGTGGAAAATCAGCCTTTTTTGCTCGAACATTAAATGCCTCCAAATGGTATTTATTTCACTTCCCGAGCCCCTGGAAGCATGAAAATCACTTTAAACATGCTAATTTTAGCTCTAACACTGATGATCCACCTACAAATGTGAACTGACGTTCAAAAATAAAACATTTGAAAACGGACCATTTTCCACATTTCTGAAGCATGACGTAATGGGGGGGTGTTATCTCTTTTGTCGAAAATCAGCCGTTTTTGCTCTAACATTAAATGCCTCCAAATGGTATTTAATTAACTTCCTGGGGTGAAGAAACCCTTTTTGAGAACTCAGAGTGAGTAAATTGGCCATTTTCATGCACTTTTAACCATTCCATAAATCTTGTGTTTTGGGCCCCTGGAAGCATGAAAATCACTTTAAACATGCTAATTTTAGCTCTAACACTGATGATCCACCTACAAATGTGAACTGACGTTCAAAAATAAAACATTTGAAAACGGACCATTTTCCACATTGCTGAAGCATGACGTAATGTGGGGGTGTTATCTCTTTTGTCGAAAATCAGCCGTTTTTGCTCGAACATTAAATGCCTCCAAATGGTATTTAATTAACTTCCCGGGGTGAAGAAACCCTTTTTGAGAACTCAGAGTGAGTAAATTGGCCATTTTCATGCACTTTTAACCATTCCATAAATCTTGTGTTTTGGGCCCCTGGAAGCATGAAAATCACTTTAAACATGCTAATTTTAGCTCTAACACTGATGATCCACCTACAAATGTGAACTGACGTTCAAAAATAAAACATTTGAAAACGGACCCTTTTCCACATTTCTGAAGCATGACGTAATGGGTGGGTGTTATCTCTTTTGTCGAAAATCAGCCGTTTTTGCTCGAACATTAAATGCCTCCAAATGGTATTTAATTAACTTCCCGAGCCCCTGGAAGCATGAAAATCACTTTAAACATGCTAATTTTAGCTCTAACACTGATGATCCACCTACAAATGTGAACTGACGTTCAAAAATAAAACATTTGAAAACGGACCATTTTCCACATTTCTGAAGCATGACGTAATGGGGGGGTGTTATCTCTTTTGTCGAAAATCAGCCGTTTTTGCTCGAACATTAAATGCCTCCAAATGGTATTTAATTAACTTCCCGAGCCCCTGGAAGCATGAAAATCACTTTAAACATGCTAATTTTAGCTCTAACACTGATGATCCACCTACAAATGTGAACTGACGTTCAAAAATGAAACATTTGAAAACGGACCATTTTCCACATTTCTGAAGCATGACGTAATGGGGGGGTGTTATCTCTTTTGTCGAAAATCAGCCGTTTTTGCTCGAACATTAAATGCCTCCAAATGGTATTTAATTAACTTCCCGAGCCCCTGGAAGCATGAAAATCACTTTAAACATGCTAATTTTAGCTCTAACACTGATGATCCACCTACAAATGTTAACTGACGTTCAAAAATAAAACATTTGAAAACGGACCATTTTCCACATTTCTGAAGCATGACGTAATGGGGGGGTGTTATCTCTTTTGTCGATAATCAGCCGTTTTTGCTCTAACATTAAATGCCTCCAAATGGTATTTAATTAACTTCCCGGGGTGAAGAAACCCTTTTTGAGAACTCAGAGTGAGTAAATTGGCCATTTTCATGCACTTTTAACCATTCCATAAATCTTGTGTTTTGGGCCCCTGGAAGCATGAAAATCACTTTAAACATGCTAATTTTAGCTCTAACACTGATGATCCACCTACAAATGTGAACTGACGATCAAAAATAAAACATTTGAAAACGGACCATTTTCCACATTTCTGAAGCATGACGTAATGGGGGGGTGTTATCTCTTTTGTCGAAAATCAGCCGTTTTTGCTCGAACATTAAATGCCTCCAAATGGTATTTATTTCACTTCCCGAGCCCCTGGAAGCATGAAAATCACTTTAAACATGCTAATTTTAGCTCTAACACTGATGATCCACCTACAAATGTGAACTGACGTTCAAAAATAAAACATTTGAAAACGGACCATTTTCCACATTTCTGAAGCATGACGTAATGGGGGGGTGTTATCTCTTTTGTCGAAAATCAGCCGTTTTTGCTCGAACATTAAATGCCTCCAAATGGTATTTAATTAACTTCCCGGGGTGAAGAAACCCTTTTTGAGAACTAAGAGTGAGTAAATTGGCCATTTTCATGCACTTTTAACCATTCCATAAATCTTGTGTTTTGGGCCCCTGGAAGCATGAAAATCACTTTAAACATGCTAATTTTAGCTCTGACACTGATGATCCACCTACAAATGTGAACTGACGTTCAAAAATGAAACATTTGAAAACGGACCATTTTCCACATTTCTGAAGCATGACGTAATGGGGGGGTGTTATCTCTTTTGTCGAAAATCAGCCGTTTTTGCTCGAACATTAAATGCCTCCAAATGGTATTTAATTAACTTCCCGAGCCCCTGGAAGCATGAAAATCACTTTAAACATGCTAATTTTAGCTCTAACACTGATGATCCACCTACAAATGTGAACTGACGTTCAAAAATGAAACATTTGAAAACGGACCATTTTCCACATTTCTGAAGCATGACGTAATGGGGGGGTGTTATCTCTTTTGTCGAAAATCAGCCGTTTTTGCTCGAACATTAAATGCCTCCAAATGGTATTTAATTAACTTCCCGGGGTGAAGAAACCCTTTTTGAGAACTCAGAGTGAGTAAATTGGCCATTTTCATGCACTTTTAACCATTCCATAAATCTTGTGTTTTGGGCCCCTGGAAGCATGAAAATCACTTTAAACATGCTAATTTTAGCTCTAACACTGATGATCCACCTACAAATGTGAACTGACGTTCAAAAATAAAACATTTGAAAACTGACCATTTTCCACATTTCTGAAGCATGACGTAATGGGGGGGTGTTATCTCTTTTGTCGAAAATCAGCCGTTTTTGCTCGAACATTAAATGCCTCCAAATGGTATTTAATTAACTTCCCGAGCCCCTGGAAGCATGAAAATCACTTTAAACATGCTAATTTTAGCTCTAACACTGATGATCCACCTACAAATGTGAACTGACGTTCAAAAATGAAACATTTGAAAACGGACCATTTTCCACATTTCTGAAGCATGACGTAATGGGGGTGGTGTTATCTCTTTTGTCGAAAATCAGCCGTTTTTGCTCTAACATTAAATGCCTCCAAATGGTATTTAATTAACTTCCCGGGGTGAAGAAACCCTTTTTGAGAACTCAGAGTGAGTAAATTGGCCATTTTCATGCACTTTTAACCATTCCATAAATCTTGTGTTTTGGGCCCCTGGAAGCATGAAAATCACTTTAAACATGCTAATTTTAGCTCTAACACTGATGATCCACCTACAAATGTGAACTGACGTTCAAAAATAAAACATTTGAAAACGGACCATTTTCCACATTTCTGAAGCATGACGTAATGGGGGGGTGTTATCTCTTTTGTCGAAAATCAGCCGTTTTTGCTCGAACATTAAATGCCTCCAAATGGTATTTAATTAACTTCCCGGGGTGAAGAAACCCTTTTTGAGAACTCAGAGTGAGTAAATTGGCCATTTTCATGCACTTTTAACCATTCCATAAATCTTGTGTTTTGGGCCCCTGGAAGCATGAAAATCACTTTAAACATGCTAATTTTAGCTCTAACACTGATGATCCACCTACAAATGTGAACTGACGTTCAAAAATGAAACATTTGAAAACGGACCATTTTCCACATTTCTGAAGCATGACGTAATGGGGGGGTGTTATCTCTTTTGTCGAAAATCAGCCGTTTTTGCTCGAACATTAAATGCCTCCAAATTGTATTTATTTCACTTCCCGGGGTGAAGAAACCCTTCTTGAGAACTCAGAGTGAGTAAATTGGCCATTTTCATGCACTTTTAACCATTCCATAAATCTTGTGTTTTGGGCCCCTGGAAGCATGAAAATCACTTTAAACATGCTAATTTTAGCTCTAACACTGATGATCCACCTACAAATGTGAACTGACGTTCAAAAATAAAACATTTGAAAACGGACCATTTTCCACATTTCTGAAGCATGACGTAATGGGGGGGTGTTATCTCTTTTGTCGAAAATCAGCCGTTTTTGCTCGAACATTAAATGCCTCCAAATGGTATTTAATTAACTTCCAGAGCCCCTGGAAGCATGAAAATCACTTTAAACATGCTAATTTTAGCTCTAACACTGATGATCCACCTACAAATGTTAACTGACGTTCAAAAATAAAACATTTGAAAACGGACCATTTTCCACATTTCTGAAGCATGACGTAATGGGGGGGTGTTATCTCTTTTGTCGAAAATCAGCCGTTTTTGCTCGAACATTAAATGCCTCCAAATGGTATTTATTTCACTTCCCGAGCCCCTGGAAGCATGAAAATCACTTTAAACATGCTAATTTTAGCTCTAACACTGATGATCCACCTACAAATGTGAACTGACGTTCAAAAATAAAACATTTGAAAACGGACCATTTTCCACATTTCTGAAGTATGACGTAATGGGGGGGTGTTATCTCTTTTGTCGAAAATCAGCCGTTTTTGCTCGAACATTAAATGCCTCCAAATGGTATTTAATTAACTTCCCGGGGTGAAGAAACCCTTTTTGAGAACTCAGAGTGAGTAAATTGGCCATTTTCATGCACTTTTAACCATTCCATAAATCTTGTGTTTTGGGCCCCTGGAAGCATGAAAATCACTTTAAACATGCTAATTTTAGCTCTAACACTGATGATCCACCTACAAATGTGAACTGACGTTCAAAAATAAAACATTTGAAAACGGACCATTTTCCACATTTCTGAAGCATGACGTAATGGGGGGTGTTATCTCTTTTGTCGAAAATCAGCCGTTTTTGCTCGAACATTAAATGCCTCCAAATGGTATTTAATTAACTTCCCGAGCCCCTGGAAGCATGAAAATCACTTTAAACATGCTAATTTTAGCTCTAACACTGATGATCCACCTACAAATGTGAACTGACGTTCAAAAATAAAACATTTGAAAACGGACCATTTTCCACATTTCTGAAGCATGACGTAATGGGGGGTGTTATCTCTTTTGTCGAAAATCAGCCGTTTTTGCTCTAACATTAAATGCCTCCAAATGGTATTTAATTAACTTCCCGGGGTGAAGAAACCCTTTTTGAGAACTCAGAGTGAGTAAATTGGCCATTTTCATGCAATGCACTTTTAACCATTCCATAAATCTTGTGTTTTGGGCCCCTGGAAGCATGAAAATCACTTTAAACATGCTAATTTTAGCTCTAACACTGATGATCCACCTACAAATGTGAACTGACGTTCAAAAATAAAACATTTGAAAACGGACCATTTTCCACATTTCTGAAGCATGACGTATTGGGGGGGTGTTATCTATTTTGTCGAAAATCAGCCGTTTTTGCTCTAACATTAAATGCCTCCAAATGGTATTTAATTAACTTCCCGGGGTGAAGAAACCCTTTTTGAGAACTCAGAGTGAGTAAATTGGCCATTTTCATGCACTTTTAACCATTCCATAAATCTTGTGTTTTGGGCCCCTGGAAGCATGAAAATCACTTTAAACATGCTAATTTTAGCTCTAACACTGATGATCCACCTACAAATGTGAACTGACGTTCAAAAATAAAACATTTGAAAACGGACCATTTTCCACATTTCTGAAGCATGACGTAATGGGGGGGTGTTATCTCTTTTGTCGAAAATCAGCCGTTTTTGCTCGAACATTAAATGCCTCCAAATGGTATTTAATTAACTTCCCGAGCCCCTGGAAGCATGAAAATCACTTTAAACCTGCTAATTTTAGCTCTAACACTGATGATCCACCTACAAATGTGAACTGACGTTCAAAAATAAAACATTTGAAAACGGACCATTTTCCACATTTCTGAAGCATGACGTAATGGGGGGGTGTTATCTCTTTTGTCGAAAATCAGCCGTTTTTGCTCGAACATTAAATGCCTCCAAATGGTATTTAATTAACTTCCCGAGCCCCTGGAAGCATGAAAATCACTTTAAACATGCTAATTTTAGCTCTAACACTGATGATCCACCTACAAATGTGAACTGACGTTCAAAAATGAAACATTTGAAAACGGACAATTTTCCACATTTCTGAAGCATGACGTAATGGGGGGGTGTTATCTCTTTTGTGGAAAATCAGCCTTTTTTGCTCGAACATTAAATGCCTCCAAATGGTATTTATTTCACTTCCCGAGCCCCTGGAAGCATGAAAATCACTTTAAACATGCTAATTTTAGCTCTAACACTGATGATCCACCTACAAATGTGAACTGACGTTCAAAAATAAAACATTTGAAAACGGACCATTTTCCACATTTCTGAAGCATGACGTAATGGGGGGGTGTTATCTCTTTTGTCGAAAATCAGCCGTTTTTGCTCTAACATTAAATGCCTCCAAATGGTATTTAATTAACTTCCTGGGGTGAAGAAACCCTTTTTGAGAACTCAGAGTGAGTAAATTGGCCATTTTCATGCACTTTTAACCATTCCATAAATCTTGTGTTTTGGGCCCCTGGAAGCATGAAAATCACTTTAAACATGCTAATTTTAGCTCTAACACTGATGATCCACCTACAAATGTGAACTGACGTTCAAAAATAAAACATTTGAAAACGGACCATTTTCCACATTTCTGAAGCATGACGTAATGTGGGGGTGTTATCTCTTTTGTCGAAAATCAGCCGTTTTTGCTCGAACATTAAATGCCTCCAAATGGTATTTAATTAACTTCCCGGGGTGAAGAAACCCTTTTTGAGAACTCAGAGTGAGTAAATTGGCCATTTTCATGCACTTTTAACCATTCCATAAATCTTGTGTTTTGGGCCCCTGGAAGCATGAAAATCACTTTAAACATGCTAATTTTAGCTCTAACACTGATGATCCACCTACAAATGTGAACTGACGTTCAAAAATAAAACATTTGAAAACGGACCATTTTCCACATTTCTGAAGCATGACGTAATGGGTGGGTGTTATCTCTTTTGTCGAAAATCAGCCGTTTTTGCTCGAACATTAAATGCCTCCAAATGGTATTTAATTAACTTCCCGAGCCCCTGGAAGCATGAAAATCACTTTAAACATGCTAATTTTAGCTCTAACACTGATGATCCACCTACAAATGTGAACTGACGTTCAAAAATAAAACATTTGAAAACGGACCATTTTCCACATTTCTGAAGCATGACGTAATGGGGGGGTGTTATCTCTTTTGTCGAAAATCAGCCGTTTTTGCTCGAACATTAAATGCCTCCAAATGGTATTTAATTAACTTCCCGAGCCCCTGGAAGCATGAAAATCACTTTAAACATGCTAATTTTAGCTCTAACACTGATGATCCACCTACAAATGTGAACTGACGTTCAAAAATGAAACATTTGAAAACGGACCATTTTCCACATTTCTGAAGCATGACGTAATGGGGGGGTGTTATCTCTTTTGTCGAAAATCAGCCGTTTTTGCTCGAACATTAAATGCCTCCAAATGGTATTTAATTAACTTCCCGAGCCCCTGGAAGCATGAAAATCACTTTAAACATGCTAATTTTAGCTCTAACACTGATGATCCACCTACAAATGTTAACTGACGTTCAAAAATAAAACATTTGAAAACGGACCATTTTCCACATTTCTGAAGCATGACGTAATGGGGGGGTGTTATCTCTTTTGTCGATAATCAGCCGTTTTTGCTCTAACATTAAATGCCTCCAAATGGTATTTAATTAACTTCCCGGGGTGAAGAAACCCTTTTTGAGAACTCAGAGTGAGTAAATTGGCCATTTTCATGCACTTTTAACCATTCCATAAATCTTGTGTTTTGGGCCCCTGGAAGCATGAAAATCACTTTAAACATGCTAATTTTAGCTCTAACACTGATGATCCACCTACAAATGTGAACTGACGTTCAAAAATAAAACATTTGAAAACGGACCATTTTCCACATTTCTGAAGCATGACGTAATGGGGGGGTGTTATCTCTTTTGTCGAAAATCAGCCGTTTTTGCTCGAACATTAAATGCCTCCAAATGGTATTTAATTAACTTCCCGGGGTGAAGAAACCCTTTTTGAGAACTCAGAGTGAGTAAATTGGCCATTTTCATGCACTTTTAACCATTCCATAAATCTTGTGTTTTGGGCCCCTGGAAGCATGAAAATCACTTTAAACATGCTAATTTTAGCTCTGACACTGATGATCCACCTACAAATGTGAACTGACGTTCAAAAATGAAACATTTGAAAACGGACCATTTTCCACATTTCTGAAGCATGACGTAATGGGGGGGTGTTATCTCTTTTGTCGAAAATCAGCCGTTTTTGCTCGAACATTAAATGCCTCCAAATGGTATTTAATTAACTTCCCGAGCCCCTGGAAGCATGAAAATCACTTTAAACATGCTAATTTTAGCTCTAACACTGATGATCCACCTACAAATGTGAACTGACGTTCAAAAATGAAACATTTGAAAACGGACCATTTTCCACATTTCTGAAGCATGACGTAATGGGGGGGTGTTATCTCTTTTGTCGAAAATCAGCCGTTTTTGCTCGAACATTAAATGCCTCCAAATGGTATTTCATTAACTTCCCGGGGTGAAGAAACCCTTTTTGAGAACTCAGAGTGAGTAAATTGGCCATTTTCATGCACTTTTAACCATTCCATAAATCTTGTGTTTTGGGCCCCTGGAAGCATGAAAATCACTTTAAACATGCTAATTTTAGCTCTAACACTGATGATCCACCTACAAATGTGAACTGACGTTCAAAAATAAAACATTTGAAAACTGACCATTTTCCACATTTCTGAAGCATGACGTAATGGGGGGGTGTTATCTCTTTTGTCGAAAATCAGCCGTTTTTGCTCGAACATTAAATGCCTCCAAATGGTATTTAATTAACTTCCCGAGCCCCTGGAAGCATGAAAATCACTTTAAACATGCTAATTTTAGCTCTAACACTGATGATCCACCTACAAATGTGAACTGACGTTCAAAAATGAAACATTTGAAAACGGACCATTTTCCACATTTCTGAAGCATGACGTAATGGGGGTGGTGTTATCTCTTTTGTCGAAAATCAGCCGTTTTTGCTCTAACATTAAATGCCTCCAAATGGTATTTAATTAACTTCCCGGGGTGAAGAAACCCTTTTTGAGAACTCAGAGTGAGTAAATTGGCCATTTTCATGCACTTTTAACCATTCCATAAATCTTGTGTTTTGGGCCCCTGGAAGCATGAAAATCACTTTAAACATGCTAATTTTAGCTCTAACACTGATGATCCACCTACAAATGTGAACTGACGTTCAAAAATAAAACATTTGAAAACGGACCATTTTCCACATTTCTGAAGCATGACGTAATGGGGGGGTGTTATCTCTTTTGTCGAAAATCAGCCGTTTTTGCTCGAACATTAAATGCCTCCAAATGGTATTTAATTAACTTCCCGGGGTGAAGAAACCCTTTTTGAGAACTCAGAGTGAGTAAATTGGCCATTTTCATGCACTTTTAACCATTCCATAAATCTTGTGTTTTGGGCCCCTGGAAGCATGAAAATCACTTTAAACATGCTAATTTTAGCTCTGACACTGATGATCCACCTACAAATGTGAACTGACGTTCAAAAATGAAACATTTGAAAACGGACCATTTTCCACATTTCTGAAGCATGACGTAATGGGGGGGTGTTATCTCTTTTGTCGAAAATCAGCCGTTTTTGCTCGAACATTAAATGCCTCCAAATGGTATTTAATTAACTTCCCGAGCCCCTGGAAGCATGAAAATCACTTTAAACATGCTAATTTTAGCTCTAACACTGATGATCCACCTACAAATGTGAACTGACGTTCAAAAATGAAACATTTGAAAACGGACCATTTTCCACATTTCTGAAGCATGACGTAATGGGGGGGTGTTATCTCTTTTGTCGAAAATCAGCCGTTTTTGCTCGAACATTAAATGCCTCCAAATGGTATTTAATTAACTTCCCGGGGTGAAGAAACCCTTTTTGAGAACTCAGAGTGAGTAAATTGGCCATTTTCATGCACTTTTAACCATTCCATAAATCTTGTGTTTTGGGCCCCTGGAAGCATGAAAATCACTTTAAACATGCTAATTTTAGCTCTAACACTGATGATCCACCTACAAATGTGAACTGACGTTCAAAAATAAAACATTTGAAAACTGACCATTTTCCACATTTCTGAAGCATGACGTAATGGGGGGGTGTTATCTCTTTTGTCGAAAATCAGCCGTTTTTGCTCGAACATTAAATGCCTCCAAATGGTATTTAATTAACTTCCCGAGCCCCTGGAAGCATGAAAATCACTTTAAACATGCTAATTTTAGCTCTAACACTGATGATCCACCTACAAATGTGAACTGACGTTCAAAAATGAAACATTTGAAAACGGACCATTTTCCACATTTCTGAAGCATGACGTAATGGGGGTGGTGTTATCTCTTTTGTCGAAAATCAGCCGTTTTTGCTCTAACATTAAATGCCTCCAAATGGTATTTAATTAACTTCCCGGGGTGAAGAAACCCTTTTTGAGAACTCAGAGTGAGTAAATTGGCCATTTTCATGCACTTTTAACCATTCCATAAATCTTGTGTTTTGGGCCCCTGGAAGCATGAAAATCACTTTAAACATGCTAATTTTAGCTCTAACACTGATGATCCACCTACAAATGTGAACTGACGTTCAAAAATAAAACATTTGAAAACGGACCATTTTCCACATTTCTGAAGCATGACGTAATGGGGGGGTGTTATCTCTTTTGTCGAAAATCAGCCGTTTTTGCTCGAACATTAAATGCCTCCAAATGGTATTTAATTAACTTCCCGGGGTGAAGAAACCCTTTTTGAGAACTCAGAGTGAGTAAATTGGCCATTTTCATGCACTTTTAACCATTCCATAAATCTTGTGTTTTGGGCCCCTGGAAGCATGAAAATCACTTTAAACATGCTAATTTTAGCTCTAACACTGATGATCCACCTACAAATGTGAACTGACGTTCAAAAATGAAACATTTGAAAACGGACCATTTTCCACATTTCTGAAGCATGACGTAATGGGGGGGGTGTTATCTCTTTTGTCGAAAATCAGCCGTTTTTGCTCGAACATTAAATGCCTCCAAATTGTATTTATTTCACTTCCCGGGGTGAAGAAACCCTTCTTGAGAACTCAGAGTGAGTAAATTGGCCATTTTCATGCACTTTTAACCATTCCATAAATCTTGTGTTTTGGGCCCCTGGAAGCATGAAAATCACTTTAAACATGCTAATTTTAGCTCTAACACTGATGATCTACCTACAAATGTGAACTGACGTTCAAAAATAAAACATTTGAAAACGGACCATTTTCCACATTTCTGAAGCATGACGTAATGGGGGGGTGTTATCTCTTTTGTCGAAAATCAGCCGTTTTTGCTCGAACATTAAATGCCTCCAAATGGTATTTAATTAACTTCCAGAGCCCCTGGAAGCATGAAAATCACTTTAAACATGCTAATTTTAGCTCTAACACTGATGATCCACCTACAAATGTGAACTGACGTTCAAAAATGAAACATTTGAAAACGGACCATTTTCCACATTTCTGAAGCATGACGTAATGGGGGGTGTTATCTCTTTTGTCGAAAATCAGCCGTTTTTGCTCGAACATTAAATGCCTCCAAATGGTATTTATTTCACTTCCCGAGCCCCTGGAAGCATGAAAATCACTTTAAACATGCTAATTTTAGCTCTAACACTGATGATCCACCTACAAATGTGAACTGACGTTCAAAAATAAAACATTTGAAAACGGACCATTTTCCACATTTCTGAAGTATGACGTAATGGGGGGGTGTTATCTCTTTTGTCGAAAATCAGCCGTTTTTGCTCGAACATTAAATGCCTCCAAATGGTATTTAATTAACTTCCCGAGCCCCTGGAAGCATGAAAATCACTTTAAACATGCTAATTTTAGCTCTAACACTGATGATCCACCTACAAATGTGAACTGACGTTCAAAAATAAAACATTTGAAAACGGACCATTTTCCACATTTCTGAAGCATGACGTAATGGGGGGTGTTATCTCTTTTGTCGAAAATCAGCCGTTTTTGCTCTAACATTAAATGCCTCCAAATGGTATTTAATTAACTTCCCGGGGCGAAGAAACCCTTTTTGAGAACTCAGAGTGAGTAAATTGGCCATTTTCATGCAATGCACTTTTAACCATTCCATAAATCTTGTGTTTTGGGCCCCTGGAAGCATGAAAATCACTTTAAACATGCTAATTTTAGCTCTAACACTGATGATCCACCTACAAATGTGAACTGACGTTCAAAAATAAAACATTTGAAAACGGACCATTTTCCACATTTCTGAAGCATGACGTATTGGGGGGGTGTTATCTATTTTGTCGAAAATCAGCCGTTTTTGCTCTAACATTAAATGCCTCCAAATGGTATTTAATTAACTTCCCGGGGTGAAGAAACCCTTTTTGAGAACTCAGAGTGAGTAAATTGGCCATTTTCATGCACTTTTAACCATTCCATAAATCTTGTGTTTTGGGCCCCTGGAAGCATGAAAATCACTTTAAACATGCTAATTTTAGCTCTAACACTGATGATCCACCTACAAATGTGAACTGACGTTCAAAAATAAAACATTTGAAAACGGACCATTTTCCACATTTCTGAAGCATGACGTAATGGGGGGGTGTTATCTCTTTTGTCGAAAATCAGCCGTTTTTGCTCGAACATTAAATGCCTCCAAATGGTATTTAATTAACTTCCCGAGCCCCTGGAAGCATGAAAATCACTTTAAACATGCTAATTTTAGCTCTAACACTGATGATCCACCTACAAATGTGAACTGACGTTCAAAAATAAAACATTTGAAAACGGACCATTTTCCACATTTCTGAAGCATGACGTAATGGGGGGGTGTTATCTCTTTTGTCGAAAATCAGCCGTTTTTGCTCGAACATTAAATGCCTCCAAATGGTATTTAATTAACTTCCCGAGCCCCTGGAAGCATGAAAATCACTTTAAACATGCTAATTTTAGCTCTAACACTGATGATCCACCTACAAATGTGAACTGACGTTCAAAAATGAAACATTTGAAAACGGACCATTTTCCACATTTCTGAAGCATGACGTAATGGGGGGGTGTTATCTCTTTTGTGGAAAATCAGCCTTTTTTGCTCGAACATTAAATGCCTCCAAATGGTATTTATTTCACTTCCCGAGCCCCTGGAAGCATGAAAATCACTTTAAACATGCTAATTTTAGCTCTAACACTGATGATCCACCTACAAATGTGAACTGACGTTCAAAAATAAAACATTTGAAAACGGACCATTTTCCACATTTCTGAAGCATGACGTAATGGGGGGGTGTTATCTCTTTTGTCGAAAATCAGCCGTTTTTGCTCTAACATTAAATGCCTCCAAATGGTATTTAATTAACTTCCTGGGGTGAAGAAACCCTTTTTGAGAACTCAGAGTGAGTAAATTGGCCATTTTCATGCACTTTTAACCATTCCATAAATCTTGTGTTTTGGGCCCCTGGAAGCATGAAAATCACTTTAAACATGCTAATTTTAGCTCTAACACTGATGATCCACCTACAAATGTGAACTGACGTTCAAAAATAAAACATTTGAAAACGGACCATTTTCCACATTTCTGAAGCATGACGTAATGTGGGGGTGTTATCTCTTTTGTCGAAAATCAGCCGTTTTTGCTCGAACATTAAATGCCTCCAAATGGTATTTAATTAACTTCCCGGGGTGAAGAAACCCTTTTTGAGAACTCAGAGTGAGTAAATTGGCCATTTTCATGCACTTTTAACCATTCCATAAATCTTGTGTTTTGGGCCCCTGGAAGCATGAAAATCACTTTAAACATGCTAATTTTAGCTCTAACACTGATGATCCACCTACAAATGTGAACTGACGTTCAAAAATAAAACATTTGAAAACGGACCATTTTCCACATTTCTGAAGCATGACGTAATGGGGGGGTGTTATCTCTTTTGTCGAAAATCAGCCGTTTTTGCTTGAACATTAAATGCCTCCAAATGGTATTTAATTAACTTCCCGGAGTGAAGAAACCCTTTTTGAGAACTCAGAGTGAGTAAATTGGCCATTTTCATGCACTTTTAACCATTCCATAAATCTTGTGTTTTGGGCCCCTGGAAGCTTGAAAATCACTTTAAACATGCTAATTTTAGCTCTAACACTGATGATCCACCTACAAATGTGAACTGACGTTCAAAAATAAAACATTTGAAAACGGACCATTTTCCACATTTCTGAAGCATGACGTAATGGGGGGGTGTTATCTCTTTTGTCGAAAATCAGCCGTTTTTGCTCTAACATTAAATGCCTCCAAATGGTATTTAATTAACTTCCCGGGGTGAAGAAACCCTTTTTGAGAACTCAGAGTGAGTAAATTGGCCATTTTCATGCACTTTTAACCATTCCATAAATCTTGTGTTTTGGGCCCCTGGAAGCATGAAAATCACTTTAAACATGCTAATTTTAGCTCTAACACTGATGATCCACCTACAAATGTGAACTGACGTTCAAAAATAAAACATTTGAAAACGGACCATTTTCCACATTTCTGAAGCATGACGTAATGGGGGGTGTTATCTCTTTTGTCGAAAATCAGCCGTTTTTGCTCGAACATTAAATGCCTCCAAATGGTATTTAATTAACTTCCCGAGCCCCTGGAAGCATGAAAATCACTTTAAACATGCTAATTTTAGCTCTAACACTGATGATCCACCTACAAATGTGAACTGACGTTCAAAAATAAAACATTTGAAAACGGACCATTTTCCACATTTCTGAAGCATGACGTAATGGGGGGGTGTTATCTCTTTTGTCGAAAATCAGCCGTTTTTGCTCGAACATTAAATGCCTCCAAATGGTATTTAATTAACTTCCCGAGCCCCTGGAAGCATGAAAATCACTTTAAACATGCTAATTTTAGCTCTAACACTGATGATCCACCTACAAATGTGAACTGACGTTCAAAAATGAAACATTTGAAAACGGACCATTTTCCACATTTCTGAAGCATGACGTAATGGGGGGGTGTTATCTCTTTTGTCGAAAATCAGCCGTTTTTGCTCGAACATTAAATGCCTCCAAATGGTATTTAATTAACTTCCCGAGCCCCTGGAAGCATGAAAATCACTTTAAACATGCTAATTTTAGCTCTAACACTGATGATCCACCTACAAATGTTAACTGACGTTCAAAAATAAAACATTTGAAAACGGACCATTTTCCACATTTCTGAAGCATGACGTAATGGGGGGGTGTTATCTCTTTTGTCGAAAATCAGCCGTTTTTGCTCTAACATTAAATGCCTCCAAATGGTATTTAATTAACTTCCCGGGGTGAAGAAACCCTTTTTGAGAACTCAGAGTGAGTAAATTGGCCATTTTCATGCACTTTTAACCATTCCATAAATCTTGTGTTTTGGGCCCCTGGAAGCATGAAAATCACTTTAAACATGCTAATTTTAGCTCTAACACTGATGATCCACCTACAAATGTGAACTGACGTTC
Source organism: Lissotriton vulgaris (assembly GCF_964263255.1). Taxonomy (NCBI): domain Eukaryota; kingdom Metazoa; phylum Chordata; class Amphibia; order Caudata; family Salamandridae; genus Lissotriton; species Lissotriton vulgaris. Next base: position 1,484,000 of record NW_028253575.1, on the reverse strand, counting down.
AAACATAAAACATTTGAAAACGGACCATTTTCCACATTTCTGAAGCATGACGTAATGGGGGGGTGTTATCTCTTTTGTCGAAAATCAGCCGTTTTTGCTCGAACATTAAATGCCTCCAAATGGTATTTATTTCACTTCCCGAGCCCCTGGAAGCATGAAAATCACTTTAAACATGCTAATTTTAGCTCTAACACTGATGATCCACCTACAAATGTGAACTGACGTTCAAAAATAAAACATTTGAAAACGGACCATTTTCCACATTTCTGAAGCATGACGTAATGGGGGGGTGTTATCTCTTTTGTCGAAAATCAGCCGTTTTTGCTCGAACATTAAATGCCTCCAAATGGTATTTAATTAACTTCCCGGGGTGAAGAGACCCTTTTTGAGAACTCAGAGTGAGTAAATTGGCCATTTTCATGCACTTTTAACCATTCCATAAATCTTTTGTTTTGGGCCCCTGGAAGCATGAAAATCACTTTAAACATGCTAATTTTAGCTCTGACACTGATGATCCACCTACAAATGTGAACTGACGTTCAAAAATGAAACATTTGAAAACGGACCATTTTCCACATTTCTGAAGCATGACGTAATGGGGGGGTGTTATCTCTTTTGTCGAAAATCAGCCGTTTTTGCTCGAACATTAAATGCCTCCAAATGGTATTTAATTAACTTCCCGAGCCCCTGGAAGCATGAAAATCACTTTAAACATGCTAATTTTAGCTCTAACACTGATGATCCACCTACAAATGTGAACTGACGTTCAAAAATGAAACATTTGAAAACGGACCATTTTCCACATTTCTGAAGCATGACGTAATGGGGGGGTGTTATCTCTTTTGTCGAAAATCAGCCGTTTTTGCTCGATTATTAAATGCCTCCAAATGGTATTTAATTAACTTCCCGGGGTGAAGAAACCCTTTTTGAGAACTCAGAGTGAGTAAATTGGCCATTTTCATGCACTTTTAACCATTCCATAAATCTTGTGTTTTGGGCCCCTGGAAGCATGAAAATCACTTTAAACATGCTAATTTTAGCTCTAACACTGATGATCCACCTACAAATGTGAACTGACGTTCAAAAATAAAACATTTGAAAACTGACCATTTTCCACATTTCTGAAGCATGACGTAATGGGGGGGTGTTATCTCTTTTGTTGAAAATCAGCCGTTTTTGCTCGAACATTAAATGCCTCCAAATGGTATTTAATTAACTTCCCGAGCCCCTGGAAGCATGAAAATCACTTTAAACATGCTAATTTTAGCTCTAACACTGATGACCCACCTACAAATGTGAACTGACGTTCAAAAATGAAACATTTGAAAACGGACCATTTTCCACATTTCTGAAGCATGACGTAATGGGGGTGGTGTTATCTCTTTTGTCGAAAATCAGCCGTTTTTGCTCTAACATTAAATGCCTCCAAATGGTATTTAATTAACTTCCCGGGGTGAAGAAACCCTTTTTGAGAACTCAGAGTGAGTAAATTGGCCATTTTCATGCACTTTTAACCATTCCATAAATCTTGTGTTTTGGGCCCCTGGAAGCATGAAAATCACTTTAAACATGCTAATTTTAGCTCTAACACTGATGATCCACCTACAAATGTGAACTGACGTTCAAAAATAAAACATTTGAAAACGGACCATTTTCCACATTTCTGAAGCATGACGTAATGGGGGGGTGTTATCTCTTTTGTCGAAAATCAGCCGTTTTTGCTCGAACATTAAATGCCTCCAAATGGTATTTAATTAACTTCCCGGGGTGAAGAAACCCTTTTTGAGAACTCAGAGTGAGTAAATTGGCCATTTTCATGCACTTTTAACCATTCCATAAATCTTGTGTTTTGGGCCCCTGGAAGCATGAAAATCACTTTAAACATGCTAATTTTAGCTCTAACACTGATGATCCACCTACAAATGTGAACTGACGTTCAAAAATGAAACATTTGAAAACGGACCATTTTCCACATTTCTGAAGCATGACGTAATGGGGGGGGTGTTATCTCTTTTGTCGAAAATCAGCCGTTTTTGCTCGAACATTAAATGCCTCCAAATTGTATTTATTTCACTTCCCAGGGTGAAGAAACCCTTCTTGAGAACTCAGAGTGAGTAAATTGGCCATTTTCATGCACTTTTAACCATTCCATAAATCTTGTGTTTTGGGCCCCTGGAAGCATGAAAATCACTTTAAACATGCTAATTTTAGCTCTAACACTGATGATCCACCTACAAATGTGAACTGACGTTCAAAAATAAAACATTTGAAAACGGACCATTTTCCACATTTCTGAAGCATGACGTAATGGGGGGGTGTTATCTCTTTTGTCGAAAATCAGCCGTTTTTGCTCGAACATTAAATGCCTCCAAATGGTATTTAATTAACTTCCAGAGCCCCTGGAAGCATGAAAATCACTTTAAACATGCTAATTTTAGCTCTAACACTGATGATCCACCTACAATGTGAACTGACGTTCAAAAATGAAACATTTGAAAACGGACCATTTTCCACATTTCTGAAGCATGACGTAATGGGGGGTGTTATCTCTTTTGTCGAAAATCAGCCGTTTTTGCTCGAACATTAAATGCCTCCAAATGGTATTTATTTCACTTCCCGAGCCCCTGGAAGCATGAAAATCACTTTAAACATGCTAATTTTAGCTCTAACACTGATGATCCACCTACAAATGTGAACTGACGTTCAAAAATAAAACATTTGAAAACGGACCATTTTCCACATTTCTGAAGTATGACGTAATGGGGGGGTGTTATCTCTTTTGTCGAAAATCAGCCGTTTTTGCTCTAACATTAAATGCCTCCAAATGGTATTTAATTAACTTCCCGGGGTGAAGAAACCCTTTTTGAGAACTCAGAGTGAGTAAATTGGCCATTTTCATGCAATGCACTTTTAACCATTCCATAAATCTTGTGTTTTGGGCCCCTGGAAGCATGAAAATCACTTTAAACATGCTAATTTTAGCTCTAACACTGATGATCCACCTACAAATGTGAACTGCCGTTCAAAAATAAAACATTTGAAAACGGACCATTTTCCACATTTCTGAAGCATGACGTATTGGGGGGGTGTTATCTATTTTGTCGAAAATCAGCCGTTTTTGCTCTAACATTAAATGCCTCCAAATGGTATTTAATTAACTTCCCGGGGTGAAGAAACCCTTTTTGAGAACTCAGAGTGAGTAAATTGGCCATTTTCATGCACTTTTAACCATTCCATAAATCTTGTGTTTTGGGCCCCTGGAAGCATGAAAATCACTTTAAACATGCTAATTTTAGCTCTAACACTGATGATCCACCTACAAATGTGAACTGACGTTCAAAAATAAAACATTTGAAAACGGACCATTTTCCACATTTCTGAAGCATGACGTAATGGGGGGGTGTTATCTCTTTTGTCGAAAATCAGCCGTTTTTGCTCGAACATTAAATACCTCCAAATGGTATTTAATTAACTTCCCGAGCCCCTGGAAGCATGAAAATCACTTTAAACATGCTAATTTTAGCTCTAACACTGATGATCCACCTACAAATGTGAACTGACGTTCAAAAATAAAACATTTGAAAACTGACCATTTTCCACATTTCTGAAGCATGACGTAATGGGGGGGTGTTATCTCTTTTGTCGAAAATCAGCCGTTTTTGCTCGAACATTAAATGCCTCCAAATGGTATTTAATTAACTTCCCGAGCCCCTGGAAGCATGAAAATCACTTTAAACATGCTAATTTTAGCTCTAACACTGATGATCCACCTACAAATGTGAACTGACGTTCAAAAATGAAACATTTGAAAACGGACCATTTTCCACATTTCTGAAGCATGACGTAATGGGGGGGTGTTATCTCTTTTGTGGAAAATCAGCCTTTTTTGCTCGAACATTAAATGCCTCCAAATGGTATTTATTTCACTTCCCGAGCCCCTGGAAGCATGAAAATCACTTTAAACATGCTAATTTTAGCTCTAACACTGATGATCCACCTACAAATGTGAACTGACGTTCAAAAATAAAACATTTGAAAACGGACCATTTTCCACATTTCTGAAGCATGACGTAATGGGGGGGGTGTTATCTCTTTTGTCGAAAATCAGCCGTTTTTGCTCTAACATTAAATGCCTCCAAATGGTATTTAATTAACTTCCTGGGGTGAAGAAACCCTTTTTGAGAACTCAGAGTGAGTAAATTGGCCATTTTCATGCACTTTTAACCATTCCATAAATCTTGTGTTTTGGGCCCCTGGAAGCATGAAAATCACTTTAAACATGCTAATTTTAGCTCTAACACTGATGATCCACCTACAAATGTGAACTGACGTTCAAAAATAAAACATTTGAAAACGGACCATTTTCCACATTTCTGAAGCATGACGTAATGTGGGGGTGTTATCTCTTTTGTCGAAAATCCGCCGTTTTTGCTCGAACATTAAATGCCTCCAAATGGTATTTAATTAACTTCCCGGGGTGAAGAAACCCTTTTTGAGAACTCAGAGTGAGTAAATTGGCCATTTTCATGCACTTTTAACCATTCCATAAATCTTGTGTTTTGGGCCCCTGGAAGCATGAAAATCACTTTAAACATGCTAATTTTAGCTCTAACACTGATGATCCACCTACAAATGTGAACTGACGTTCAAAAATAAAACATTTGAAAACGGACCATTTTCCACATTTCTGAAGCATGACGTAATGGGGGGGTGTTATCTCTTTTGTCGAAAATCAGCCGTTTTTGCTCGAACATTAAATGCCTCCAAATGGTATTTAATTAACTTCCCGAGCCCCTGGAAGCATGAAAATCACTTTAAACATGCTAATTTTAGCTCTAACACTGATGATCCACCTACAAATGTGAACTGACGTTCAAAAATAAAACATTTGAAAACGGACCATTTTCCACATTTCTGAAGCATGACGTAATGGGGGGGTGTTATCTCTTTTGTCGAAAATCAGCCGTTTTTGCTCGAACATTAAATGCCTCCAAATGGTATTTAATTAACTTCCCGAGCCCCTGGAAGCATGAAAATCACTTTAAACATGCTAATTTTAGCTCTAACACTGATGATCCACCTACAAATGTGTACTGACGTTCAAAAATGAAACATTTGAAAACGGACCATTTTCCACATTTCTGAAGCATGACGTAATGGGGGGGTGTTATCTCTTTTGTCGAAAATCAGCCGTTTTTGCTCGAATATTAAATGCCTCCAAATGGTATTTAATTAACTTCCCGAGCCCCTGGAAGCATGAAAATCACTTTAAACATGCTAATTTTAGCTCTAACACTGATGATCCACCTACAAATGTTAACTGACGTTCAAAAATAAAACATTTGAAAACGGACCATTTTCCACATTTCTGAAGCATGACGTAATGGGGGGGTGTTATCTCTTTTGTCGAAAATCAGCCGTTTTTGCTCTAACATTAAATGCCTCCAAATGGTATTTAATTAACTTCCCGGGGTGAAGAAACCCTTTTTGAGAACTCAGAGTGAGTAAATTGGACATTTTCATGCACTTTTAACCATTCCATAAATCTTGTGTTTTGGGCCCCTGGAAGCATGAAAATCACTTTAAACATGCTAATTTTAGCTCTAACACTGATGATCCACCTACAAATGTGAACTGACGTTCAAAAATAAAACATTTGAAAACGGACCATTTTCCACATTTCTGAAGCATGACGTAATGGGGGGGTGTTATCTCTTTTGTCGAAAATCAGCCGTTTTTGCTCGAACATTAAATGCCTCCAAATGGTATTTATTTCACTTCCCGAGCCCCTGGAAGCATGAAAATCACTTTAAACATGCTAATTTTAGCTCTAACACTGATGATCCACCTACAAATGTGAACTGACGTTCAAAAATAAAACATTTGAAAACGGACCATTTTCCACATTTCTGAAGCATGACGTAATGGGGGGGTGTTATCTCTTTTGTCGAAAATCAGCCGTTTTTGCTCGAACATTAAATGCCTCCAAATGGTATTTAATTAACTTCCCGGGGTGAAGAAACCCTTTTTGAGAACTCAGAGTGAGTAAATTGGCCATTTTCATGCACTTTTAACCATTCCATAAATCTTGTGTTTTGGGCCCCTGGAAGCATGAAAATCACTTTAAACATGCTAATTTTAGCTCTGACACTGATGATCCACCTACAAATGTGAACTGACGTTCAAAAATGAAACATTTGAAAACGGACCATTTTCCACATTTCTGAAGCATGACGTAATGGGGGGGTGTTATCTCTTTTGTCGAAAATCAGCCGTTTTTGCTCGAACATTAAATGCCTCCAAATGGTATTTAATTAACTTCCCGAGCCCCTGGAAGCATGAAAATCACTTTAAACATGCTAATTTTAGCTCTAACACTGATGATCCACCTACAAATGCGAACTGACGTTCAAAAATGAAACATTTGAAAACGGACCATTTTCCACATTTCTGAAGCATGACGTAATGGGGGGGTGTTATCTCTTTTGTCGAAAATCAGCCGTTTTTGCTCTAACATTAAATGCCTCCAAATGGTATTTAATTAACTTCCTGGGGTGAAGAAACCCTTTTTGAGAACTCAGAGTGAGTAAATTGGCCATTTTCATGCACTTTTAACCATTCCATAAATCTTGTGTTTTGGGCCCCTGGAAGCATGAAAATCACTTTAAACATGCTAATTTTAGCTCTAACACTGATGATCCACCTACAAATGTGAACTGACGTTCAAAAATAAAACATTTGAAAACGGACCATTTTCCACATTTCTGAAGCATGACGTAATGTGGGGGTGTTATCTCTTTTGTCGAAAATCAGCCGTTTTTGCTCGAACATTAAATGCCTCCAAATGGTATTTAATTAACTTCCCGGGGTGAAGAAACCCTTTTTGAGAACTCAGAGTGAGTAAATTGGCCATTTTCATGCACTTTTAACCATTCCATAAATCTTGTGTTTTGGGCCCCTGGAAGCATGAAAATCACTTTAAACATGCTAATTTTAGCTCTAACACTGATGATCCACCTACAAATGTGAACTGACGTTCAAAAATAAAACATTTGAAAACGGACCATTTTCCACATTTCTGAAGCATGACGTAATGGGGGGGTGTTATCTCTTTTGTCGAAAATCAGCCGTTTTTGCTCGAACATTAAATGCCTCCAAATGGTATTTAATTAACTTCCCGAGCCCCTGGAAGCATGAAAATCACTTTAAACATGCTAATTTTAGCTCTAACACTGATGATCCACCTACAAATGTGAACTGACGTTCAAAAATAAAACATTTGAAAACGGACCATTTTCCACATTTCTGAAGCATGACGTAATGGGGGGGTGTTATCTCTTTTGTCCAAAATCAGCTGTTTTTGCTCGAACATTAAATGCCTCCAAATGGTATTTAATTAACTTCCCGAGCCCCTGGAAGCATGAAAATCACTTTAAACATGCTAATTTTAGCTCTAACACTGATGATCCACCTACAAATGTGAACTGACGTTCAAAAATGAAACATTTGAAAACGGACCATTTTCCACATTTCTGAAGCATGACGTAATGGGGGGTGTTATCTCTTTTGTCGAAAATCAGCCGTTTTTGCTCGAACATTAAATGCCTCCAAATGGTATTTAATTAACTTCCCGAGCCCCTGGAAGCATGAAAATCACTTTAAACATGCTAATTTTAGCTCTAACACTGATGATCCACCTACAAATGTTAACTGACGTTCAAAAATAAAACATTTGAAAACGGACCATTTTCCACATTTCTGAAGCATGACGTAATGGGGGGGTGTTATCTCTTTTGTCGAAAATCAGCCGTTTTTGCTCTAACATTAAATGCCTCCAAATGGTATTTAATTAACTTCCCGGGGTGAAGAAACCCTTTTTGAGAACTCAGAGTGAGTAAATTGGCCATTTTCATGCACTTTTAACCATTCCATAAATCTTGTGTTTTGGGCCCCTGGAAGCATGAAAATCACTTTAAACATGCTAATTTTAGCTCTAACACTGATGATCCACCTACAAATGTGAACTGACGTTCAAAAATAAAACATTTGAAAACGGACCATTTTCCACATTTCTGAAGCATGACGTAATGGGGGGTGTTATCTCTTTTGTCGAAAATCAGCCGTTTTTGCTCGAACATTAAATGCCTCCAAATGGTATTTAATTAACTTCCCGAGCCCCTGGAAGCATGAAAATCACTTTAAACATGCTAATTTTAGCTCTAACACTGATGATCCACCTACAAATGTGAACTGACGTTCAAAAATAAAACATTTGAAAACGGACCATTTTCCACATTTCTGAAGCATGACGTAATGGGGGGGTGTTATCTCTTTTGTCGAAAATCAGCCGTTTTTGCTCGAACATTAAATGCCTCCAAATGGTATTTAATTAACTTCCCGAGCCCCTGGAAGCATGAAAATCACTTTAAACATGCTAATTTTAGCTCTAACACTGATGATCCACCTACAAATGTGAACTGACGTTCAAAAATGAAACATTTGAAAACGGACCATTTTCCACATTTCTGAAGCATGACGTAATGGGGGGGTGTTATCTCTTTTGTCGAAAATCAGCCGTTTTTGCTCGAACATTAAATGCCTCCAAATGGTATTTAATTAACTTCCCGAGCCCCTGGAAGCATGAAAATCACTTTAAACATGCTAATTTTAGCTCTAACACTGATGATCCACCTACAAATGTTAACTGACGTTCAAAAATAAAACATTTGAAAACGGACCATTTTCCACATTTCTGAAGCATGACGTAATGGGGGGGTGTTATCTCTTTTGTCGAAAATCAGCCGTTTTTGCTCTAACATTAAATGCCTCCAAATGGTATTTAATTAACTTCCCGGGGTGAAGAAACCCTTTTTGAGAACTCAGAGTGAGTAAATTGGCCATTTTCATGCACTTTTAACCATTCCATAAATCTTGTGTTTTGGGCCCCTGGAAGCATGAAAATCACTTTAAACATGCTAATTTTAGCTCTAACACTGATGATCCACCTACAAATGTGAACTGACGTTCAAACATAAAACATTTGAAAACGGACCATTTTCCACATTTCTGAAGCATGACGTAATGGGGGGGTGTTATCTCTTTTGTCGAAAATCAGCCGTTTTTGCTCGAACATTAAATGCCTCCAAATGGTATTTATTTCACTTCCCGAGCCCCTGGAAGCATGAAAATCACTTTAAACATGCTAATTTTAGCTCTAACACTGATGATCCACCTACAAATGTGAACTGACGTTCAAAAATAAAACATTTGAAAACGGACCATTTTCCACATTTCTGAAGCATGACGTAATGGGGGGGTGTTATCTCTTTTGTCGAAAATCAGCCGTTTTTGCTCGAACATTAAATGCCTCCAAATGGTATTTAATTAACTTCCCGGGGTGAAGAGACCCTTTTTGAGAACTCAGAGTGAGTAAATTGGCCATTTTCATGCACTTTTAACCATTCCATAAATCTTTTGTTTTGGGCCCCTGGAAGCATGAAAATCACTTTAAACATGCTAATTTTAGCTCTGACACTGATGATCCACCTACAAATGTGAACTGACGTTCAAAAATGAAACATTTGAAAACGGACCATTTTCCACATTTCTGAAGCATGACGTAATGGGGGGGTGTTATCTCTTTTGTCGAAAATCAGCCGTTTTTGCTCGAACATTAAATGCCTCCAAATGGTATTTAATTAACTTCCCGAGCCCCTGGAAGCATGAAAATCACTTTAAACATGCTAATTTTAGCTCTAACACTGATGATCCACCTACAAATGTGAACTGACGTTCAAAAATGAAACATTTGAAAACGGACCATTTTCCACATTTCTGAAGCATGACGTAATGGGGGGGTGTTATCTCTTTTGTCGAAAATCAGCCGTTTTTGCTCGATTATTAAATGCCTCCAAATGGTATTTAATTAACTTCCCGGGGTGAAGAAACCCTTTTTGAGAACTCAGAGTGAGTAAATTGGCCATTTTCATGCACTTTTAACCATTCCATAAATCTTGTGTTTTGGGCCCCTGGAAGCATGAAAATCACTTTAAACATGCTAATTTTAGCTCTAACACTGATGATCCACCTACAAATGTGAACTGACGTTCAAAAATAAAACATTTGAAAACTGACCATTTTCCACATTTCTGAAGCATGACGTAATGGGGGGGTGTTATCTCTTTTGTTGAAAATCAGCCGTTTTTGCTCGAACATTAAATGCCTCCAAATGGTATTTAATTAACTTCCCGAGCCCCTGGAAGCATGAAAATCACTTTAAACATGCTAATTTTAGCTCTAACACTGATGACCCACCTACAAATGTGAACTGACGTTCAAAAATGAAACATTTGAAAACGGACCATTTTCCACATTTCTGAAGCATGACGTAATGGGGGTGGTGTTATCTCTTTTGTCGAAAATCAGCCGTTTTTGCTCTAACATTAAATGCCTCCAAATGGTATTTAATTAACTTCCCGGGGTGAAGAAACCCTTTTTGAGAACTCAGAGTGAGTAAATTGGCCATTTTCATGCACTTTTAACCATTCCATAAATCTTGTGTTTTGGGCCCCTGGAAGCATGAAAATCACTTTAAACATGCTAATTTTAGCTCTAACACTGATGATCCACCTACAAATGTGAACTGACGTTCAAAAATAAAACATTTGAAAACGGACCATTTTCCACATTTCTGAAGCATGACGTAATGGGGGGGTGTTATCTCTTTTGTCGAAAATCAGCCGTTTTTGCTCGAACATTAAATGCCTCCAAATGGTATTTAATTAACTTCCCGGGGTGAAGAAACCCTTTTTGAGAACTCAGAGTGAGTAAATTGGCCATTTTCATGCACTTTTAACCATTCCATAAATCTTGTGTTTTGGGCCCCTGGAAGCATGAAAATCACTTTAAACATGCTAATTTTAGCTCTAACACTGATGATCCACCTACAAATGTGAACTGACGTTCAAAAATGAAACATTTGAAAACGGACCATTTTCCACATTTCTGAAGCATGACGTAATGGGGGGGGTGTTATCTCTTTTGTCGAAAATCAGCCGTTTTTGCTCGAACATTAAATGCCTCCAAATTGTATTTATTTCACTTCCCAGGGTGAAGAAACCCTTCTTGAGAACTCAGAGTGAGTAAATTGGCCATTTTCATGCACTTTTAACCATTCCATAAATCTTGTGTTTTGGGCCCCTGGAAGCATGAAAATCACTTTAAACATGCTAATTTTAGCTCTAACACTGATGATCCACCTACAAATGTGAACTGACGTTCAAAAATAAAACATTTGAAAACGGACCATTTTCCACATTTCTGAAGCATGACGTAATGGGGGGGTGTTATCTCTTTTGTCGAAAATCAGCCGTTTTTGCTCGAACATTAAATGCCTCCAAATGGTATTTAATTAACTTCCAGAGCCCCTGGAAGCATGAAAATCACTTTAAACATGCTAATTTTAGCTCTAACACTGATGATCCACCTACAATGTGAACTGACGTTCAAAAATGAAACATTTGAAAACGGACCATTTTCCACATTTCTGAAGCATGACGTAATGGGGGGTGTTATCTCTTTTGTCGAAAATCAGCCGTTTTTGCTCGAACATTAAATGCCTCCAAATGGTATTTATTTCACTTCCCGAGCCCCTGGAAGCATGAAAATCACTTTAAACATGCTAATTTTAGCTCTAACACTGATGATCCACCTACAAATGTGAACTGACGTTCAAAAATAAAACATTTGAAAACGGACCATTTTCCACATTTCTGAAGTATGACGTAATGGGGGGGTGTTATCTCTTTTGTCGAAAATCAGCCGTTTTTGCTCTAACATTAAATGCCTCCAAATGGTATTTAATTAACTTCCCGGGGTGAAGAAACCCTTTTTGAGAACTCAGAGTGAGTAAATTGGCCATTTTCATGCAATGCACTTTTAACCATTCCATAAATCTTGTGTTTTGGGCCCCTGGAAGCATGAAAATCACTTTAAACATGCTAATTTTAGCTCTAACACTGATGATCCACCTACAAATGTGAACTGACGTTCAAAAATAAAACATTTGAAAACGGACCATTTTCCACATTTCTGAAGCATGACGTATTGGGGGGGTGTTATCTATTTTGTCGAAAATCAGCTGTTTTTGCTCTAACATTAAATGCCTCCAAATGGTATTTAATTAACTTCCCGGGGTGAAGAAACCCTTTTTGAGAACTCAGAGTGAGTAAATTGGCCATTTTCATGCACTTTTAACCATTCCATAAATCTTGTGTTTTGGGCCCCTGGAAGCATGAAAATCACTTTAAACATGCTAATTTTAGCTCTAACACTGATGATCCACCTACAAATGTGAACTGACGTTCAAAAATAAAACATTTGAAAACGGACCATTTTCCACATTTCTGAAGCATGACGTAATGGGGGGGTGTTATCTCTTTTGTCGAAAATCAGCCGTTTTTGCTCGAACATTAAATACCTCCAAATGGTATTTAATTAACTTCCCGAGCCCCTGGAAGCATGAAAATCACTTTAAACATGCTAATTTTAGCTCTAACACTGATGATCCACCTACAAATGTGAACTGACGTTCAAAAATAAAACATTTGAAAACTGACCATTTTCCACATTTCTGAAGCATGACGTAATGGGGGGGTGTTATCTCTTTTGTCGAAAATCAGCCGTTTTTGCTCGAACATTAAATGCCTCCAAATGGTATTTAATTAACTTCCCGAGCCCCTGGAAGCATGAAAATCACTTTAAACATGCTAATTTTAGCTCTAACACTGATGATCCACCTACAAATGTGAACTGACGTTCAAAAATGAAACATTTGAAAACGGACCATTTTCCACATTTCTGAAGCATGACGTAATGGGGGGGTGTTATCTCTTTTGTGGAAAATCAGCCTTTTTTGCTCGAACATTAAATGCCTCCAAATGGTATTTATTTCACTTCCCGAGCCCCTGGAAGCATGAAAATCACTTTAAACATGCTAATTTTAGCTCTAACACTGATGATCCACCTACAAATGTGAACTGACGTTCAAAAATAAAACATTTGAAAACGGACCATTTTCCACATTTCTGAAGCATGACGTAATGGGGGGGGTGTTATCTCTTTTGTCGAAAATCAGCCGTTTTTGCTCTAACATTAAATGCCTCCAAATGGTATTTAATTAACTTCCTGGGGTGAAGAAACCCTTTTTGAGAACTCAGAGTGAGTAAATTGGCCATTTTCATGCACTTTTAACCATTCCATAAATCTTGTGTTTTGGGCCCCTGGAAGCATGAAAATCACTTTAAACATGCTAATTTTAGCTCTAACACTGATGATCCACCTACAAATGTGAACTGACGTTCAAAAATAAAACATTTGAAAACGGACCATTTTCCACATTTCTGAAGCATGACGTAATGTGGGGGTGTTATCTCTTTTGTCGAAAATCCGCCGTTTTTGCTCGAACATTAAATGCCTCCAAATGGTATTTAATTAACTTCCCGGGGTGAAGAAACCCTTTTTGAGAACTCAGAGTGAGTAAATTGGCCATTTTCATGCACTTTTAACCATTCCATAAATCTTGTGTTTTGGGCCCCTGGAAGCATGAAAATCACTTTAAACATGCTAATTTTAGCTCTAACACTGATGATCCACCTACAAATGTGAACTGACGTTCAAAAATAAAACATTTGAAAACGGACCATTTTCCACATTTCTGAAGCATGACGTAATGGGGGGGTGTTATCTCTTTTGTCGAAAATCAGCCGTTTTTGCTCGAACATTAAATGCCTCCAAATGGTATTTAATTAACTTCCCGAGCCCCTGGAAGCATGAAAATCACTTTAAACATGCTAATTTTAGCTCTAACACTGATGATCCACCTACAAATGTGAACTGACGTTCAAAAATAAAACATTTGAAAACGGACCATTTTCCACATTTCTGAAGCATGACGTAATGGGGGGGTGTTATCTCTTTTGTCGAAAATCAGCCGTTTTTGCTCGAACATTAAATGCCTCCAAATGGTATTTAATTAACTTCCCGAGCCCCTGGAAGCATGAAAATCACTTTAAACATGCTAATTTTAGCTCTAACACTGATGATCCACCTACAAATGTGTACTGACGTTCAAAAATGAAACATTTGAAAACGGACCATTTTCCACATTTCTGAAGCATGACGTAATGGGGGGGTGTTATCTCTTTTGTCGAAAATCAGCCGTTTTTGCTCGAACATTAAATGCCTCCAAATGGTATTTAATTAACTTCCCGAGCCCCTGGAAGCATGAAAATCACTTTAAACATGCTAATTTTAGCTCTAACACTGATGATCCACCTACAAATGTTAACTGACGTTCAAAAATAAAACATTTGAAAACGGACCATTTTCCACATTTCTGAAGCATGACGTAATGGGGGGGTGTTATCTCTTTTGTCGAAAATCAGCCGTTTTTGCTCTAACATTAAATGCCTCCAAATGGTATTTAATTAACTTCCCGGGGTGAAGAAACCCTTTTTGAGAACTCAGAGTGAGTAAATTGGACATTTTCATGCACTTTTAACCATTCCATAAATCTTGTGTTTTGGGCCCCTGGAAGCATGAAAATCACTTTAAACATGCTAATTTTAGCTCTAACACTGATGATCCACCTACAAATGTGAACTGACGTTCAAAAATAAAACATTTGAAAACGGACCATTTTCCACATTTCTGAAGCATGACGTAATGGGGGGGTGTTATCTCTTTTGTCGAAAATCAGCCGTTTTTGCTCGAACATTAAATGCCTCCAAATGGTATTTATTTCACTTCCCGAGCCCCTGGAAGCATGAAAATCACTTTAAACATGCTAATTTTAGCTCTAACACTGATGATCCACCTACAAATGTGAACTGACGTTCAAAAATAAAACATTTGAAAACGGACCATTTTCCACATTTCTGAAGCATGACGTAATGGGGGGGTGTTATCTCTTTTGTCGAAAATCAGCCGTTTTTGCTCGAACATTAAATGCCTCCAAATGGTATTTAATTAACTTCCCGGGGTGAAGAAACCCTTTTTGAGAACTCAGAGTGAGTAAATTGGCCATTTTCATGCACTTTTAACCATTCCATAAATCTTGTGTTTTGGGCCCCTGGAAGCATGAAAATCACTTTAAACATGCTAATTTTAGCTCTGACACTGATGATCCACCTACAAATGTGAACTGACGTTCAAAAATGAAACATTTGAAAACGGACCATTTTCCACATTTCTGAAGCATGACGTAATGGGGGGGTGTTATCTCTTTTGTCGAAAATCAGCCGTTTTTGCTCGAACATTAAATGCCTCCAAATGGTATTTAATTAACTTCCCGAGCCCCTGGAAGCATGAAAATCACTTTAAACATGCTAATTTTAGCTCTAACACTGATGATCCACCTACAAATGCGAACTGACGTTCAAAAATGAAACATTTGAAAACGGACCATTTTCCACATTTCTGAAGCATGACGTAATGGGGGGGTGTTATCTCTTTTGTCGAAAATCAGCCGTTTTTGCTCTAACATTAAATGCCTCCAAATGGTATTTAATTAACTTCCTGGGGTGAAGAAACCCTTTTTGAGAACTCAGAGTGAGTAAATTGGCCATTTTCATGCACTTTTAACCATTCCATAAATCTTGTGTTTTGGGCCCCTGGAAGCATGAAAATCACTTTAAACATGCTAATTTTAGCTCTAACACTGATGATCCACCTACAAATGTGAACTGACGTTCAAAAATAAAACATTTGAAAACGGACCATTTTCCACATTTCTGAAGCATGACGTAATGTGGGGGTGTTATCTCTTTTGTCGAAAATCAGCCGTTTTTGCTCGAACATTAAATGCCTCCAAATGGTATTTAATTAACTTCCCGGGGTGAAGAAACCCTTTTTGAGAACTCAGAGTGAGTAAATTGGCCATTTTCATGCACTTTTAACCATTCCATAAATCTTGTGTTTTGGGCCCCTGGAAGCATGAAAATCACTTTAAACATGCTAATTTTAGCTCTAACACTGATGATCCACCTACAAATGTGAACTGACGTTCAAAAATAAAACATTTGAAAACGGACCATTTTCCACATTTCTGAAGCATGACGTAATGGGGGGGTGTTATCTCTTTTGTCGAAAATCAGCCGTTTTTGCTCGAACATTAAATGCCTCCAAATGGTATTTAATTAACTTCCCGAGCCCCTGGAAGCATGAAAATCACTTTAAACATGCTAATTTTAGCTCTAACACTGATGATCCACCTACAAATGTGAACTGACGTTCAAAAATAAAACATTTGAAAACGGACCATTTTCCACATTTCTGAAGCATGACGTAATGGGGGGGTGTTATCTCTTTTGTCCAAAATCAGCTGTTTTTGCTCGAACATTAAATGCCTCCAAATGGTATTTAATTAACTTCCCGAGCCCCTGGAAGCATGAAAATCACTTTAAACATGCTAATTTTAGCTCTAACACTGATGATCCACCTACAAATGTGAACTGACGTTCAAAAATGAAACATTTGAAAACGGACCATTTTCCACATTTCTGAAGCATGACGTAATGGGGGGTGTTATCTCTTTTGTCGAAAATCAGCCGTTTTTGCTCGAACATTAAATGCCTCCAAATGGTATTTAATTAACTTCCCGAGCCCCTGGAAGCATGAAAATCACTTTAAACATGCTAATTTTAGCTCTAACACTGATGATCCACCTACAAATGTTAACTGACGTTCAAAAATAAAACATTTGAAAACGGACCATTTTCCACATTTCTGAAGCATGACGTAATGGGGGGGTGTTATCTCTTTTGTCGAAAATCAGCCGTTTTTGCTCTAACATTAAATGCCTCCAAATGGTATTTAATTAACTTCCCGGGGTGAAGAAACCCTTTTTGAGAACTCAGAGTGAGTAAATTGGCCATTTTCATGCACTTTTAACCATTCCATAAATCTTGTGTTTTGGGCCCCTGGAAGCATGAAAATCACTTTAAACATGCTAATTTTAGCTCTAACACTGATGATCCACCTACAAATGTGAACTGACGTTCAAAAATAAAACATTTGAAAACGGACCATTTTCCACATTTCTGAAGCATGACGTAATGGGGGGGTGTTATCTCTTTTGTCGAAAATCAGCCGTTTTTGCTCGAACATTAAATGCCTCCAAATGGTATTTATTTCACTTCCCGAGCCCCTGGAAGCATGAAAATCACTTTAAACATGCTAATTTTAGCTCTAACACTGATGATCCACCTACAAATGTGAACTGACGTTCAAAAATAAAACATTTGAAAACGGACCATTTTCCACATTTCTGAAGCATGACGTAATGGGGGGGTGTTATCTCTTTTGTCGAAAATCAGCCGTTTTTGCTCGAACATTAAATGCCTCCAAATGGTATTTAATTAACTTCCCGGGGTGAAGAAACCCTTTTTGAGAACTCAGAGTGAGTAAATTGGCCATTTTCATGCACTTTTAACCATTCCATAAATCTTGTGTTTTGGGCCCCTGGAAGCATGAAAATCACTTTAAACATGCTAATTTTAGCTCTGACACTGCTGATCCACCTACAAATGTGAACTGACGTTCAAAAATGAAACATTTGAAAACGGACCATTTTCCACATTTCTGAAGCATGACGTAATGGGGGGGTGTTATCTCTTTTGTCGAAAATCAGCCGTTTTTGCTCGAACATTAAATGCCTCCAAATGGTATTTAATTAACTTCCCGAGCCCCTGGAAGCATGAAAATCACTTTAAACATGCTAATTTTAGCTCTAACACTGATGATCCACCTACAAATGTGAACTGACGTTCAAAAATGAAACATTTGAAAACGGACCATTTTCCACATTTCTGAAGCATGACGTAATGGGGGGGTGTTATCTCTTTTGTCGAAAATCAGCCGTTTTTGCTCGAACATTAAATGCCTCCAAATGGTATTTAATTAACTTCCCGGGGTGAAGAAACCCTTTTTGAGAACTCAGAGTGAGTAAATTGGCCATTTTCATGCACTTTTAACCATTCCATAAATCTTGTGTTTTGGGCCCCTGGAAGCATGAAAATCACTTTAAACATGCTAATTGTAGCTCTAACACTGATGATCCACCTACAAATGTGAACTGACGTTCAAAAATAAAACATTTGAAAACTGACCATTTTCCACATTTCTGAAGCATGACGTAATGGGGGGGTGTTATCTCTTTTGTCGAAAATCAGCCGTTTTTGCTCGAACATTAAATGCCTCCAAATGGTATTTAATTAACTTCCCGAGCCCCTGGAAGCATGAAAATCACTTTAAACATGCTAATTTTAGCTCTAACACTGATGATCCACCTACAAATGTGAACTGACGTTCAAAAATGAAACATTTGAAAACGGACCATTTTCCACATTTCTGAAGCATGACGTAATGGGGGTGGTGTTATCTCTTTTGTCGAAAATCAGCCGTTTTTGCTCTAACATTAAATGCCTCCAAATGGTATTTAATTAACTTCCCGGGGTGAAGAAACCCTTTTTGAGAACTCAGAGTGAGTAAATTGGCCATTTTCATGCACTTTTAACCATTCCATAAATCTTGTGTTTTGGGCCCCTGGAAGCATGAAAATCACTTTAAACATGCTAATTTTAGCTCTAACACTGATGATCCACCTACAAATGTGAACTGACGTTCAAAAATAAAACATTTGAAAACGGACCATTTTCCACATTTCTGAAGCATGACGTAATGGGGGGGGTGTTATCTCTTTTGTCGAAAATCAGCCGTTTTTGCTCGAACATTAAATGCCTCCAAATGGTATTTAATTAACTTCCCGAGCCCCTGGAAGCATGAAAATCACTTTAAACATGCTAATTTTAGCTCTAACACTGATGATCCACCTACAAATGTGAACTGACGTTCAAAAATAAAACATTTGAAAACGGACCATTTTCCACATTTCTGAAGCATGACGTAATGGGGGGGTGTTATCTCTTTTGTCGAAAATCAGCCGTTTTTGCTCGAACATTAAATGCCTCCAAATGGTATTTAATTAACTTCCCGAGCCCCTGGAAGCATGAAAATCACTTTAAACATGCTAATTTTAGCTCTAACACTGATGATCCACCTACAAATGTGAACTGACGTTCAAAAATGAAACATTTGAAAACGGACCATTTTCCACATTTCTGAAGCATGACGTAATGGGGGGGTGTTATCTCTTTTGTGGAAAATCAGCCTTTTTTGCTCGAACATTAAATGCCTCCAAATGGTATTTATTTCACTTCCCGAGCCCCTGGAAGCATGAAAATCACTTTAAACATGCTAATTTTAGCTCTAACACTGATGATCCACCTACAAATGTGAACTGACGTTCAAAAATAAAACATTTGAAAACGGACCATTTTCCACATTTCTGAAGCATGACGTAATGGGGGGGTGTTATCTCTTTTGTCGAAAATCAGCCGTTTTTGCTCTAACATTAAATGCCTCCAAATGGTATTTAATTAACTTCCTGGGGTGAAGAAACCCTTTTTGAGAACTCAGAGTGAGTAAATTGGCCATTTTCATGCACTTTTAACCATTCCATAAATCTTGTGTTTTGGGCCCCTGGAAGCATGAAAATCACTTTAAACATGCTAATTTTAGCTCTAACACTGATGATCCACCTACAAATGTGAACTGACGTTCAAAAATAAAACATTTGAAAACGGACCATTTTCCACATTTCTGAAGCATGACGTAATGTGGGGGTGTTATCTCTTTTGTCGAAAATCAGCCGTTTTTGCTCGAACATTAAATGCCTCCAAATGGTATTTAATTAACTTCCCGGGGTGAAGAAACCCTTTTTGAGAACTCAGAGTGAGTAAATTGGCCATTTTCATGCACTTTTAACCATTCCATAAATCTTGTGTTTTGGGCCCCTGGAAGCATGAAAATCACTTTAAACATGCTAATTTTAGCTCTAACACTGATGATCCACCTACAAATGTGAACTGACGTTCAAAAATAAAACATTTGAAAACGGACCATTTTCCACATTTCTGAAGCATGACGTAATGGGGGGGTGTTATCTCTTTTGTCGAAAATCAGCCGTTTTTGCTCGAACATTAAATGCCTCCAAATGGTATTTAATTAACTTCCCGAGCCCCTGGAAGCATGAAAATCACTTTAAACATGCTAATTTTAGCTCTAACACTGATGATCCACCTACAAATGTGAACTGACGTTCAAAAATGAAACATTTGAAAACGGACCATTTTCCACATTTCTGAAGCATGACGTAATGGGGGGGTGTTATCTCTTTTGTCGAAAATCAGCCGTTTTTGCTCGAACATTAAATGCCTCCAAATGGTATTTAATTAACTTCCCGAGCCCCTGGAAGCATGAAAATCACTTTAAACATGCTAATTTTAGCTCTAACACTGATGATCCACCTACAAATGTTAACTGACGTTCAAAAATAAAACATTTGAAAACGGACCATTTTCCACATTTCTGAAGCATGACGTAATGGGGGGGTGTTATCTCTTTTGTCGAAAATCAGCCGTTTTTGCTCTAACATTAAATGCCTCCAAATGGTATTTAATTAACTTCCCGGGGTGAAGAAACCCTTTTTGAGAACTCAGAGTGAGTAAATTGGCCATTTTCATGCACTTTTAACCATTCCATAAATCTTGTGTTTTGGGCCCCTGGAAGCATGAAAATCACTTTAAACATGCTAATTTTAGCTCTAACACTGATGATCCACCTACAAATGTGAACTGACGTTCAAAAATAAAACATTTGAAAACGGACCATTTTCCACATTTCTGAAGCATGACGTAATGGGGGGGTGTTATCTCTTTTGTCGAAAATCAGCCGTTTTTGCTTGAACAATAAATGCCTCCAAATGGTATTTATTTCACTTCCCGAGCCCCTGGAAGCATGAAAATCACTTTAAACATGCTAATTTTAGCTCTAACACTGATGATCCACCTACAAATGTGAACTGACGTTCAAAAATAAAACATTTGAAAACGGACCATTTTCCACATTTCTGAAGCATGACGTAATGGGGGGGTGTTATCTCTTTTGTCGAAAATCAGCCGTTTTTGCTCGAACATTAAATGCCTCCAAATGGTATTTAATTAACTTCCCGGGGTGAAGAAACCCTTTTTGAGAACTCAGAGTGAGTAAATTGGCCATTTTCATGCACTTTTAACCATTCCATAAATCTTGTGTTTTGGGCCCCTGGAAGCATGAAAATCACTTTAAACATGCTAATTTTAGCTCTGACACTGATGATCCACCTACAAATGTGAACTGACGTTCAAAAATAAAACATTTGAAAACGGACCATTTTCCACATTTCTGAAGCATGACGTAATGGGGGGGTGTTATCTCTTTTGTCGAAAATCAGCCGTTTTTGCTCGAACATTAAATGCCTCCAAATGGTATTTAATTAACTTCCCGAGCCCCTGGAAGCATGAAAATCACTTTAAACATGCTAATTTTAGCTCTAACACTGATGATCCACCTACAAATGTGAACTGACGTTCAAAAATGAAACATTTGAAAACGGACCATTTTCCACATTTCTGAAGCATGACGTAATGGGGGGGTGTTATCTCTTTTGTCGAAAATCAGCCGTTTTTGCTCGAACATTAAATGCCTCCAAATGGTATTTAATTAACTTCCCGGGGTGAAGAAACCCTTTTTGAGAACTCAGAGTGAGTAAATTGGCCATTTTCATGCACTTTTAACCATTCCATAAATCTTGTGTTTTGGGCCCCTGGAAGCATGAAAATCACTTTAAACATGCTAATTTTAGCTCTAACACTGATGATCCACCTACAAATGTGAACTGACGTTCAAAAATAAAACATTTGAAAACTGACCATTTTCCACATTTCTGAAGCATGACGTAATGGGGGGGTGTTATCTCTTTTGTCGAAAATCAGCCGTTTTTGCTCGAACATTAAATGCCTCCAAATGGTATTTAATTAACTTCCCGGGGTGAAGAAACCCTTTTTGAGAACTCAGAGTGAGTAAATTGGCCATTTTCATGCACTTTTAACCATTCCATAAATCTTGTGTTTTGGGCCCCTGGAAGCATGAAAATCACTTTAAACATGCTAATTTTAGCTCTAACACTGATGATCCACCTACAAATGTGAACTGACGTTCAAAAATGAAACATTTGAAAACGGACCATTTTCCACATTTCTGAAGCATGACGTAATGGGGGGGGTGTTATCTCTTTTGTCGAAAATCAGCCGTTTTTGCTCGAACATTAAATGCCTCCAAATTGTATTTATTTCACTTCCCGGGGTGAAGAAACCCTTCTTGAGAACTCAGAGTGAGTAAATTGGCCATTTTCATGCACTTTTAACCATTCCATAATTCTTGTGTTTTGGGCCCCTGGAAGCATGAAAATCACTTTAAACATGCTAATTTTAGCTCTAACACTGATGATCCACCTACAAATGTGAACTGACGTTCAAAAATAAAACATTTGAAAACGGACCATTTTCCACATTTCTGAAGCATGACGTAATGGGGGGGTGTTATCTCTTTTGTCGAAAATCAGCCGTTTTTGCTCGAACATGAAATGCCTCCAAATGGTATTTAAATAACTTCCAGAGCCCCTGGAAGCATGAAAATCACTTTAAACATGCTAATTTTAGCTCTAACACTGATGATCCACCTACAAATGTGAACTGACGTTCAAAAATGAAACATTTGAAAACGGACCATTTTCCACATTTCTGAAGCATGACGTAATGGGGGGTGTTATCTCTTTTGTCGAAAATCAGCCGTTTTTGCTCGAACATTAAATGCCTCCAAATGGTATTTATTTCACTTCCCGAGCCCCTGGAAGCATGAAAATCACTTTAAACATGCTAATTTTAGCTCTAACACTGATGATCCACCTACAAATGTGAACTGACGTTCAAAAATGAAACATTTGAAAACGGACCATTTTCCACATTTCTGAAGCATGACGTAATGGGGGGGTGTTATCTCTTTTGTCGAAAATCAGCCGTTTTTGCTCGAACATTAAATGCCTCCAAATGGTATTTAATTAACTTCCCGAGCCCCTGGAAGCATGAAAATCACTTTAAACATGCTAATTTTAGCTCTAACACTGATGATCCACCTACAAATGTGAACTGACGTTCAAAAATGAAACATTTGAAAACGGACCATTTTCCACATTTCTGAAGCATGACGTAATGGGGGGGTGTTATCTCTTTTGTCGAAAATCAGCCGTTTTTGCTCGAACATTAAATGCCTCCAAATGGTATTTAATTAACTTCCCGGGGTGAAGAAACCCTTTTTGACAACTCAGAGTGAGTAAATTGGCCATTTTCATGCACTTTTAACCATTCCATAAATCTTGTGTTTTGGGCCCCTGGAAGCATGAAAATCACTTTAAACATGCTAATTTTAGCTCTAACACTGATGATCCACCTACAAATGTGAACTGACGTTCAAAAATAAAACATTTGAAAACTGACCATTTTCCACATTTCTGAAGCATGACGTAATGGGGGGGTGTTATCTCTTTTGTCGAAAATCAGCCGTTTTTGCTCGAACATTAAATGCCTCCAAATGGTATTTAATTAACTTCCCGAGCCCCTGGAAGCATGAAAATCACTTTAAACATGCTAATTTTAGCTCTAACACTGATGATCCACCTACAAATGTGAACTGACGTTCAAAAATGAAACATTTGAAAACGGACCATTTTCCACATTTCTGAAGCATGACGTAATGGGGGTGGTGTTATCTCTTTTGTCGAAAATCAGCCGTTTTTGCTCTAACATTAAATGCCTCCAAATGGTATTTAATTAACTTCCCGGGGTGAAGAAACCCTTTTTGAGAACTCAGAGTGAGTAAATTGGCCATTTTCATGCACTTTTAACCATTCCATAAATCTTGTGTTTTGGGCCCCTGGAAGCATGAAAATCACTTTAAACATGCTAATTTTAGCTCTAACACTGATGATCCACCTACAAATGTGAACTGACGTTCAAAAATAAAACATTTGAAAACGGACCATTTTCCACATTTCTGAAGCATGACGTAATGGGGGGGTGTTATCTCTTTTGTCGAAAATCAGCCGTTTTTGCTCGAACATTAAATGCCTCCAAATGGTATTTAATTAACTTCCCGGGGTGAAGAAACCCTTTTTGAGAACTCAGAGTGAGTAAATTGGCCATTTTCATGCACTTTTAACCATTCCATAAATCTTGTGTTTTGGGCCCCTGGAAGCATGAAAATCACTTTAAACATGCTAATTTTAGCTCTAACACTGATGATCCACCTACAAATGTGAACTGACGTTCAAAAATGAAACATTTGAAAACGGACCATTTTCCACATTTCTGAAGCATGACGTAATGGGGGGGGTGTTATCTCTTTTGTCGAAAATCAGCCGTTTTTGCTCGAACATTAAATGCCTCCAAATTGTATTTATTTCACTTCCCGGGGTGAAGAAACCCTTCTTGAGAACTCAGAGTGAGTAAATTGGCCATTTTCATGCACTTTTAACCATTCCATAATTCTTGTGTTTTGGGCCCCTGGAAGCATGAAAATCACGTTAAACATGCTAATTTTAGCTCTAACACTGATGATCCACCTACAAATGTGAACTGACGTTCAAAAATAAAACATTTGAAAACGGACCATTTTCCACATTTCTGAAGCATGACGTAATGGGGGGGTGTTATCTCTTTTGTCGAAAATCAGCCGTTTTTGCTCGAACATTAAATGCCTCCAAATGGTATTTATTTCACTTCCCGAGCCCCTGGAAGCATGAAAATCACTTTAAACATGCTAATTTTAGCTCTAACACTGATGATCCACCTACAAATGTGAACTGACGTTCAAAAATAAAACATTTGAAAACGGACCATTTTCCACATTTCTGAAGCATGACGTAATGGGGGGGTGTTATCTCTTTTGTCGAAAATCAGCCGTTTTTGCTCGAACATTAAATGCCTCCAAATGGTATTTAATTAACTTCCCGGGGTGAAGAAACCCTTTTTGAGAACTCAGAGTGAGTAAATTGGCCATTTTCATGCACTTTTAACCATTCCATAAATCTTGTGTTTTGGGCCCCTGGAAGCATGAAAATCACTTTAAACATGCTAATTTTAGCTCTGACACTGATGATCCACCTACAAATGTGAACTGACGTTCAAAAATGAAACATTTGAAAACGGACCATTTTCCACATTTCTGAAGCATGACGTAATGGGGGGTGTTATCTCTTTTGTCGAAAATCAGCCGTTTTTGCTCGAACATTAAATGCCTCCAAATGGTATTTAATTAACTTCCCGAGCCCCTGGAAGCATGAAAATCACTTTAAACATGCTAATTTTAGCTCTAACACTGATGATCCACCTACAAATGTGAACTGACGTTCAAAAATGAAACATTTGAAAACGGACCATTTTCCACATTTCTGAAGCATGACGTAATGGGGGGGTGTTATCTCTTTTGTCGAAAATCAGCCGTTTTTGCTCGAACATTAAATGCCTCCAAATGGTATTTAATTAACTTCCCGGGGTGAAGAAACCCTTTTTGAGAACTCAGAGTGAGTAAATTGGCCATTTTCATGCACTTTTAACCATTCCATAAATCTTGTGTTTTGGGCCCCTGGAAGCATGAAAATCACTTTAAACATGCTAATTGTAGCTCTAACACTGATGATCCACCTACAAATGTGAACTGACGTTCAAAAATAAAACATTTGAAAACTGACCATTTTCCACATTTCTGAAGCATGACGTAATGGGGGGGTGTTATCTCTTTTGTCGAAAATCAGCCGTTTTTGCTCGAACATTAAATGCCTCCAAATGGTATTTAATTAACTTCCCGAGCCCCTGGAAGCATGAAAATCACTTTAAACATGCTAATTTTAGCTCTAACACTGATGATCCACCTACAAATGTGAACTGACGTTCAAAAATGAAACATTTGAAAACGGACCATTTTCCACATTTCTGAAGCATGACGTAATGGGGGTGGTGTTATCTCTTTTGTCGAAAATCAGCCGTTTTTGCTCTAACATTAAATGCCTCCAAATGGTATTTAATTAACTTCCCGGGGTGAAGAAACCCTTTTTGAGAACTCAGAGTGAGTAAATTGGCCATTTTCATGCACTTTTAACCATTCCATAAATCTTGTGTTTTGGGCCCCTGGAAGCATGAAAATCACTTTAAACATGCTAATTTTAGCTCTAACACTGATGATCCACCTACAAATGTGAACTGACGTTCAAAAATAAAACATTTGAAAACGGACCATTTTCCACATTTCTGAAGCATGACGTAATGGGGGGGGTGTTATCTCTTTTGTCGAAAATCAGCCGTTTTTGCTCGAACATTAAATGCCTCCAAATGGTATTTAATTAACTTCCCGAGCCCCTGGAAGCATGAAAATCACTTTAAACATGCTAATTTTAGCTCTAACACTGATGATCCACCTACAAATGTGAACTGACGTTCAAAAATAAAACATTTGAAAACGGACCATTTTCCACATTTCTGAAGCATGACGTAATGGGGGGGTGTTATCTCTTTTGTCGAAAATCAGCCGTTTTTGCTCGAACATTAAATGCCTCCAAATGGTATTTAATTAACTTCCCGAGCCCCTGGAAGCATGAAAATCACTTTAAACATGCTAATTTTAGCTCTAACACTGATGATCCACCTACAAATGTGAACTGACGTTCAAAAATGAAACATTTGAAAACGGACCATTTTCCACATTTCTGAAGCATGACGTAATGGGGGGGTGTTATCTCTTTTGTGGAAAATCAGCCTTTTTTGCTCGAACATTAAATGCCTCCAAATGGTATTTATTTCACTTCCCGAGCCCCTGGAAGCATGAAAATCACTTTAAACATGCTAATTTTAGCTCTAACACTGATGATCCACCTACAAATGTGAACTGACGTTCAAAAATAAAACATTTGAAAACGGACCATTTTCCACATTTCTGAAGCATGACGTAATGGGGGGGTGTTATCTCTTTTGTCGAAAATCAGCCGTTTTTGCTCTAACATTAAATGCCTCCAAATGGTATTTAATTAACTTCCTGGGGTGAAGAAACCCTTTTTGAGAACTCAGAGTGAGTAAATTGGCCATTTTCATGCACTTTTAACCATTCCATAAATCTTGTGTTTTGGGCCCCTGGAAGCATGAAAATCACTTTAAACATGCTAATTTTAGCTCTAACACTGATGATCCACCTACAAATGTGAACTGACGTTCAAAAATAAAACATTTGAAAACGGACCATTTTCCACATTTCTGAAGCATGACGTAATGTGGGGGTGTTATCTCTTTTGTCGAAAATCAGCCGTTTTTGCTCGAACATTAAATGCCTCCAAATGGTATTTAATTAACTTCCCGGGGTGAAGAAACCCTTTTTGAGAACTCAGAGTGAGTAAATTGGCCATTTTCATGCACTTTTAACCATTCCATAAATCTTGTGTTTTGGGCCCCTGGAAGCATGAAAATCACTTTAAACATGCTAATTTTAGCTCTAACACTGATGATCCACCTACAAATGTGAACTGACGTTCAAAAATAAAACATTTGAAAACGGACCATTTTCCACATTTCTGAAGCATGACGTAATGGGGGGGTGTTATCTCTTTTGTCGAAAATCAGCCGTTTTTGCTCGAACATTAAATGCCTCCAAATGGTATTTAATTAACTTCCCGAGCCCCTGGAAGCATGAAAATCACTTTAAACATGCTAATTTTAGCTCTAACACTGATGATCCACCTACAAATGTGAACTGACGTTCAAAAATGAAACATTTGAAAACGGACCATTTTCCACATTTCTGAAGCATGACGTAATGGGGGGGTGTTATCTCTTTTGTCGAAAATCAGCCGTTTTTGCTCGAACATTAAATGCCTCCAAATGGTATTTAATTAACTTCCCGAGCCCCTGGAAGCATGAAAATCACTTTAAACATGCTAATTTTAGCTCTAACACTGATGATCCACCTACAAATGTTAACTGACGTTCAAAAATAAAACATTTGAAAACGGACCATTTTCCACATTTCTGAAGCATGACGTAATGGGGGGGTGTTATCTCTTTTGTCGAAAATCAGCCGTTTTTGCTCTAACATTAAATGCCTCCAAATGGTATTTAATTAACTTCCCGGGGTGAAGAAACCCTTTTTGAGAACTCAGAGTGAGTAAATTGGCCATTTTCATGCACTTTTAACCATTCCATAAATCTTGTGTTTTGGGCCCCTGGAAGCATGAAAATCACTTTAAACATGCTAATTTTAGCTCTAACACTGATGATCCACCTACAAATGTGAACTGACGTTCAAAAATAAAACATTTGAAAACGGACCATTTTCCACATTTCTGAAGCATGACGTAATGGGGGGGTGTTATCTCTTTTGTCGAAAATCAGCCGTTTTTGCTCGAACAATAAATGCCTCCAAATGGTATTTATTTCACTTCCCGAGCCCCTGGAAGCATGAAAATCACTTTAAACATGCTAATTTTAGCTCTAACACTGATGATCCACCTACAAATGTGAACTGACGTTCAAAAATAAAACATTTGAAAACGGACCATTTTCCACATTTCTGAAGCATGACGTAATGGGGGGGTGTTATCTCTTTTGTCGAAAATCAGCCGTTTTTGCTCGAACATTAAATGCCTCCAAATGGTATTTAATTAACTTCCCGGGGTGAAGAAACCCTTTTTGAGAACTCAGAGTGAGTAAATTGGCCATTTTCATGCACTTTTAACCATTCCATAAATCTTGTGTTTTGGGCCCCTGGAAGCATGAAAATCACTTTAAACATGCTAATTTTAGCTCTGACACTGATGATCCACCTACAAATGTGAACTGACGTTCAAAAATGAAACATTTGAAAACGGACCATTTTCCACATTTCTGAAGCATGACGTAATGGGGGGGTGTTATCTCTTTTGTCGAAAATCAGCCGTTTTTGCTCGAACATTAAATGCCTCCAAATGGTATTTAATTAACTTCCCGAGCCCCTGGAAGCATGAAAATCACTTTAAACATGCTAATTTTAGCTCTAACACTGATGATCCACCTACAAATGTGAACTGACGTTCAAAAATGAAACATTTGAAAACGGACCATTTTCCACATTTCTGAAGCATGACGTAATGGGGGGGTGTTATCTCTTTTGTCGAAAATCAGCCGTTTTTGCTCGAACATTAAATGCCTCCAAATGGTATTTAATTAACTTCCCGGGGTGAAGAAACCCTTTTTGAGAACTCAGAGTGAGTAAATTGGCCATTTTCATGCACTTTTAACCATTCCATAAATCTTGTGTTTTGGGCCCCTGGAAGCATGAAAATCACTTTAAACATGCTAATTTTAGCTCTAACACTGATGATCCACCTACAAATGTGAACTGACGTTCAAAAATAAAACATTTGAAAACTGACCATTTTCCACATTTCTGAAGCATGACGTAATGGGGGGGTGTTATCTCTTTTGTCGAAAATCAGCCGTTTTTGCTCGAACATTAAATGCCTCCAAATGGTATTTAATTAACTTCCCGGGGTGAAGAAACCCTTTTTGAGAACTCAGAGTGAGTAAATTGGCCATTTTCATGCACTTTTAACCATTCCATAAATCTTGTGTTTTGGGCCCCTGGAAGCATGAAAATCACTTTAAACATGCTAATTTTAGCTCTAACACTGATGATCCACCTACAAATGTGAACTGACGTTCAAAAATGAAACATTTGAAAACGGACCATTTTCCACATTTCTGAAGCATGACGTAATGGGGGGGGGTGTTATCTCTTTTGTCGAAAATCAGCCGTTTTTGCTCGAACATTAAATGCCTCCAAATTGTATTTATTTCACTTCCCGGGGTGAAGAAACCCTTCTTGAGAACTCAGAGTGAGTAAATTGGCCATTTTCATGCACTTTTAACCATTCCATAATTCTTGTGTTTTGGGCCCCTGGAAGCATGAAAATCACTTTAAACATGCTAATTTTAGCTCTAACACTGATGATCCACCTACAAATGTGAACTGACGTTCAAAAATAAAACATTTGAAAACGGACCATTTTCCACATTTCTGAAGCATGACGTAATGGGGGGGTGTTATCTCTTTTGTCGAAAATCAGCCGTTTTTGCTCGAACATGAAATGCCTCCAAATGGTATTTAATTAACTTCCAGAGCCCCTGGAAGCATGAAAATCACTTTAAACATGCTAATTTTAGCTCTAACACTGATGATCCACCTACAAATGTGAACTGACGTTCAAAAATGAAACATTTGAAAACGGACCATTTTCCACATTTCTGAAGCATGACGTAATGGGGGGTGTTATCTCTTTTGTCGAAAATCAGCAGTTTTTGCTCGAACATTAAATGCCTCCAAATGGTATTTATTTCACTTCCCGAGCCCCTGGAAGCATGAAAATCACTTTAAACATGCTAATTTTAGCTCTAACACTGATGATCCACCTACAAATGTGAACTGACGTTCAAAAATGAAACATTTGAAAACGGACCATTTTCCACATTTCTGAAGCATGACGTAATGGGGGGGTGTTATCTCTTTTGTCGAAAATCAGCCGTTTTTGCTCGAACATTAAATGCCTCCAAATGGTATTTAATTAACTTCCCGAGCCCCTGGAAGCATGAAAATCACTTTAAACATGCTAATTTTAGCTCTAACACTGATGATCCACCTACAAATGTGAACTGACGTTCAAAAATGAAACATTTGAAAACGGACCATTTTCCACATTTCTGAAGCATGACGTAATGGGGGGGTGTTATCTCTTTTGTCGAAAATCAGCCGTTTTTGCTCGAACATTAAATGCCTCCAAATGGTATTTAATTAACTTCCCGGGGTGAAGAAACCCTTTTTGACAACTCAGAGTGAGTAAATTGGCCATTTTCATGCACTTTTAACCATTCCATAAATCTTGTGTTTTGGGCCCCTGGAAGCATGAAAATCACTTTAAACATGCTAATTTTAGCTCTAACACTGATGATCCACCTACAAATGTGAACTGACGTTCAAAAATAAAACATTTGAAAACTGACCATTTTCCACATTTCTGAAGCATGACGTAATGGGGGGGTGTTATCTCTTTTGTCGAAAATCAGCCGTTTTTGCTCGAACATTAAATGCCTCCAAATGGTATTTAATTAACTTCCCGAGCCCCTGGAAGCATGAAAATCACTTTAAACATGCTAATTTTAGCTCTAACACTGATGATCCACCTACAAATGTGAACTGACGTTCAAAAATGAAACATTTGAAAACGGACCATTTTCCACATTTCTGAAGCATGACGTAATGGGGGTGGTGTTATCTCTTTTGTCGAAAATCAGCCGTTTTTGCTCTAACATTAAATGCCTCCAAATGGTATTTAATTAACTTCCCGGGGTGAAGAAACCCTTTTTGAGAACTCAGAGTGAGTAAATTGGCCATTTTCATGCACTTTTAACCATTCCATAAATCTTGTGTTTTGGACCCCTGGAAGCATGAAAATCACTTTAAACATGCTAATTTTAGCTCTAACACTGATGATCCACCTACAAATGTGAACTGACGTTCAAAAATAAAACATTTGAAAACGGACCATTTTCCACATTTCTGAAGCATGACGTAATGGGGGGGTGTTATCTCTTTTGTCGAAAATCAGCCGTTTTTGCTCGAACATTAAATGCCTCCAAATGGTATTTAATTAACTTCCCGGGGTGAAGAAACCCTTTTTGAGAACTCAGAGTGAGTAAATTGGCCATTTTCATGCACTTTTAACCATTCCATAAATCTTGTGTTTTGGGCCCCTGGAAGCATGAAAATCACTTTAAACATGCTAATTTTAGCTCTAACACTGATGATCCACCTACAAATGTGAACTGACGTTCAAAAATGAAACATTTGAAAACGGACCATTTTCCACATTTCTGAAGCATGACGTAATGGGGGGGGTGTTATCTCTTTTGTCGAAAATCAGCCGTTTTTGCTCGAACATTAAATGCCTCCAAATTGTATTTATTTCACTTCCCGGGGTGAAGAAACCCTTCTTGAGAACTCAGAGTGAGTAAATTGGCCATTTTCATGCACTTTTAACCATTCCATAATTCTTGTGTTTTGGGCCCCTGGAAGCATGAAAATCACGTTAAACATGCTAATTTTAGCTCTAACACTGATGATCCACCTACAAATGTGAACTGACGTTCAAAAATAAAACATTTGAAAACGGACCATTTTCCACATTTCTGAAGCATGACGTAATGGGGGGGTGTTATCTCTTTTGTCGAAAATCAGCCGTTTTTGCTCGAACATGAAATGCCTCCAAATGGTATTTAATTAACTTCCAGAGCCCCTGGAAGCATGAAAATCACTTTAAACATGCTAATTTTAGCTCTAACACTGATGATCCACCTACAAATGTGAACTGACGTTCAAAAATGAAACATTTGAAAACGGACCATTTTCCACATTTCTGAAGCATGACGTAATGGGGGGTGTTATCTCTTTTGTCGAAAATCAGCCGTTTTTGCTCGAACATTAAATGCCTCCAAATGGTATTTATTTCACTTCCCGAGCCCCTG
This sequence comes from Lissotriton vulgaris, assembly GCF_964263255.1. NCBI lineage: Eukaryota > Metazoa > Chordata > Amphibia > Caudata > Salamandridae > Lissotriton > Lissotriton vulgaris. Next base: position 1,451,409 of record NW_028253575.1, on the reverse strand, counting down.
GAAGCATGAAAATCACTTTAAACATGCTAATTTTAGCTCTAACACTGATGATCCACCTACAAATGTGAACTGACGTTCAAAAATAAAACATTTGAAAACGGACCATTTTCCACATTTCTGAAGTATGACGTAATGGGGGGGTGTTATCTCTTTTGTCGAAAATCAGCCGTTTTTGCTCGAACATTAAATGCCTCCAAATGGTATTTAATTAACTTCCCGAGCCCCTGGAAGCATGAAAATCACTTTAAACATGCTAATTTTAGCTCTAACACTGATGATCCACCTACAAATGTGAACTGACGTTCAAAAATAAAACATTTGAAAACGGACCATTTTCCACATTTCTGAAGCATGACGTAATGGGGGGTGTTATCTCTTTTGTCGAAAATCAGCCGTTTTTGCTCTAACATTAAATGCCTCCAAATGGTATTTAATTAACTTCCCGGGGTGAAGAAACCCTTTTTGAGAACTCAGAGTGAGTAAATTGGCCATTTTCATGCAATGCACTTTTAACCATTCCATAAATCTTGTGTTTTGGGCCCCTGGAAGCATGAAAATCACTTTAAACATGCTAATTTTAGCTCTAACACTGATGATCCACCTACAAATGTGAACTGACGTTCAAAAATAAAACATTTGAAAACGGACCATTTTCCACATTTCTGAAGCATGACGTATTGGGGGGGTGTTATCTATTTTGTCGAAAATCAGCCGTTTTTGCTCTAACATTAAATGCCTCCAAATGGTATTTAATTAACTTCCCGGGGTGAAGAAACCCTTTTTGAGAACTCAGAGTGAGTAAATTGGCCATTTTCATGCACTTTTAACCATTCCATAAATCTTGTGTTTTGGGCCCCTGGAAGCATGAAAATCACTTTAAACATGCTAATTTTAGCTCTAACACTGATGATCCACCTACAAATGTGAACTGACGTTCAAAAATAAAACATTTGAAAACGGACCATTTTCCACATTTCTGAAGCATGACGTAATGGGGGGGTGTTATCTCTTTTGTCGAAAATCAGCCGTTTTTGCTCGAACATTAAATGCCTCCAAATGGTATTTAATTAACTTCCCGAGCCCCTGGAAGCATGAAAATCACTTTAAACATGCTAATTTTAGCTCTAACACTGATGATCCACCTACAAATGTGAACTGACGTTCAAAAATAAAACATTTGAAAACGGACCATTTTCCACATTTCTGAAGCATGACGTAATGGGGGGGTGTTATCTCTTTTGTCGAAAATCAGCCGTTTTTGTTCGAACATTAAATGCCTCCAAATGGTATTTAATTAACTTCCCGAGCCCCTGGAAGCATGAAAATCACTTTAAACATGCTAATTTTAGCTCTAACACTGATGATCCACCTACAAATGTGAACTGACGTTCAAAAATGAAACATTTGAAAACGGACCATTTTCCACATTTCTGAAGCATGACGTAATGGGGGGGTGTTATCTCTTTTGTGGAAAATCAGCCTTTTTTGCTCGAACATTAAATGCCTCCAAATGGTATTTATTTCACTTCCCGAGCCCCTGGAAGCATGAAAATCACTTTAAACATGCTAATTTTAGCTCTAACACTGATGATCCACCTACAAATGTGAACTGACGTTCAAAAATAAAACATTTGAAAACGGACCATTTTCCACATTTCTGAAGCATGACGTAATGGGGGGGTGTTATCTCTTTTGTCGAAAATCAGCCGTTTTTGCTCTAACATTAAATGCCTCCAAATGGTATTTAATTAACTTCCTGGGGTGAAGAAACCCTTTTTGAGAACTCAGAGTGAGTAAATTGGCCATTTTCATGCACTTTTAACCATTCCATAAATCTTGTGTTTTGGGCCCCTGGAAGCATGAAAATCACTTTAAACATGCTAATTTTAGCTCTAACACTGATGATCCACCTACAAATGTGAACTGACGTTCAAAAATAAAACATTTGAAAACGGACCATTTTCCACATTTCTGAAGCATGACGTAATGTGGGGGTGTTATCTCTTTTGTCGAAAATCAGCCGTTTTTGCTCGAACATTAAATGCCTCCAAATGGTATTTAATTAACTTCCCGGGGTGAAGAAACCCTTTTTGAGAACTCAGAGTGAGTAAATTGGCCATTTTCATGCACTTTTAACCATTCCATAAATCTTGTGTTTTGGGCCCCTGGAAGCATGAAAATCACTTTAAACATGCTAATTTTAGCTCTAACACTGATGATCCACCTACAAATGTGAACTGACGTTCAAAAATAAAACATTTGAAAACGGACCATTTTCCACATTTCTGAAGCATGACGTAATGGGGGGTGTTATCTCTTTTGTCGAAAATCAGCCGTTTTTGCTCTAACATTAAATGCCTCCAAATGGTATTTAATTAACTTCCCGGGGTGAAGAAACCCTTTTTGAGAACTCAGAGTGAGTAAATTGGCCATTTTCATGCAATGCACTTTTAACCATTCCATAAATCTTGTGTTTTGGGCCCCTGGAAGCATGAAAATCACTTTAAACATGCTAATTTTAGCTCTAACACTGATGATCCACCTACAAATGTGAACTGACGTTCAAAAATAAAACATTTGAAAACGGACCATTTTCCACATTTCTGAAGCATGACGTATTGGGGGGGTGTTATCTATTTTGTCGAAAATCAGCCGTTTTTGCTCTAACATTAAATGCCTCCAAATGGTATTTAATTAACTTCCCGGGGTGAAGAAACCCTTTTTGAGAACTCAGAGTGAGTAAATTGGCCATTTTCATGCACTTTTAACCATTCCATAAATCTTGTGTTTTGGGCCCCTGGAAGCATGAAAATCACTTTAAACATGCTAATTTTAGCTCTAACACTGATGATCCACCTACAAATGTGAACTGACGTTCAAAAATAAAACATTTGAAAACGGACCATTTTCCACATTTCTGAAGCATGACGTAATGGGGGGGTGTTATCTCTTTTGTCGAAAATCAGCCGTTTTTGCTCGAACATTAAATGCCTCCAAATGGTATTTAATTAACTTCCCGAGCCCCTGGAAGCATGAAAATCACTTTAAACATGCTAATTTTAGCTCTAACACTGATGATCCACCTACAAATGTGAACTGACGTTCAAAAATAAAACATTTGAAAACGGACCATTTTCCACATTTCTGAAGCATGACGTAATGGGGGGGTGTTATCTCTTTTGTCGAAAATCAGCCGTTTTTGTTCGAACATTAAATGCCTCCAAATGGTATTTAATTAACTTCCCGAGCCCCTGGAAGCATGAAAATCACTTTAAACATGCTAATTTTAGCTCTAACACTGATGATCCACCTACAAATGTGAACTGACGTTCAAAAATGAAACATTTGAAAACGGACCATTTTCCACATTTCTGAAGCATGACGTAATGGGGGGGTGTTATCTCTTTTGTGGAAAATCAGCCTTTTTTGCTCGAACATTAAATGCCTCCAAATGGTATTTATTTCACTTCCCGAGCCCCTGGAAGCATGAAAATCACTTTAAACATGCTAATTTTAGCTCTAACACTGATGATCCACCTACAAATGTGAACTGACGTTCAAAAATAAAACATTTGAAAACGGACCATTTTCCACATTTCTGAAGCATGACGTAATGGGGGGGTGTTATCTCTTTTGTCGAAAATCAGCCGTTTTTGCTCTAACATTAAATGCCTCCAAATGGTATTTAATTAACTTCCTGGGGTGAAGAAACCCTTTTTGAGAACTCAGAGTGAGTAAATTGGCCATTTTCATGCACTTTTAACCATTCCATAAATCTTGTGTTTTGGGCCCCTGGAAGCATGAAAATCACTTTAAACATGCTAATTTTAGCTCTAACACTGATGATCCACCTACAAATGTGAACTGACGTTCAAAAATAAAACATTTGAAAACGGACCATTTTCCACATTTCTGAAGCATGACGTAATGTGGGGGTGTTATCTCTTTTGTCGAAAATCAGCCGTTTTTGCTCGAACATTAAATGCCTCCAAATGGTATTTAATTAACTTCCCGGGGTGAAGAAACCCTTTTTGAGAACTCAGAGTGAGTAAATTGGCCATTTTCATGCACTTTTAACCATTCCATAAATCTTGTGTTTTGGGCCCCTGGAAGCATGAAAATCACTTTAAACATGCTAATTTTAGCTCTAACACTGATGATCCACCTACAAATGTGAACTGACGTTCAAAAATAAAACATTTGAAAACGGACCATTTTCCACATTTCTGAAGCATGACGTAATGGGGGGGTGTTATCTCTTTTGTCGAAAATCAGCCGTTTTTGCTCGAACATTAAATGCCTCCAAATGGTATTTAATTAACTTCCCGGAGTGAAGAAACCCTTTTTGAGAACTCAGAGTGAGTAAATTGGCCATTTTCATGCACTTTTAACCATTCCATAAATCTTGTGTTTTGGGCCCCTGGAAGCTTGAAAATCACTTTAAACATGCTAATTTTAGCTCTAACACTGATGATCCACCTACAAATGTGAACTGACGTTCAAAAATAAAACATTTGAAAACGGACCATTTTCCACATTTCTGAAGCATGACGTAATGGGGGGGTGTTATCTCTTTTGTCGAAAATCAGCCGTTTTTGCTCTAACATTAAATGCCTCCAAATGGTATTTAATTAACTTCCCGGGGTGAAGAAACCCTTTTTGAGAACTCAGAGTGAGTAAATTGGCCATTTTCATGCACTTTTAACCATTTCATAAATCTTGTGTTTTGGGCCCCTGGAAGCATGAAAATCACTTTAAACATGCTAATTTTAGCTCTAACACTGATGATCCACCTACAAATGTGAACTGACGTTCAAAAATAAAACATTTGAAAACGGACCATTTTCCACATTTCTGAAGCATGACGTAATGGGGGAGTGTTATCTCTTTTGTCGAAAATCAGCCGTTTTTGCTCGAACATTAAATGCCTCCAAATGGTATTTAATTAACTTCCCGGGGTGAAGAAACCCTTTTTGAGAACTCAGAGTGAGTAAATTGGCCATTTTCATGCACTTTTAACCATTCCATAAATCTTGTGTTTTGGGCCCCTGGAAGCATGAAAATCACTTTAAACATGCTAATTTTAGCTCTAACACTGATGATCCACCTACAAATGTGAACTGACGTTCAAAAATAAAACATTTGAAAACAGACCATTTTCCACATTTCTGAAGCATGACGTAATGGGGGGGTGTTATCTCTTTTGTCGAAAATCAGCCGTTTTTGCTGGAACATTAAATGCCTCCAAATGGTATTTAATTAACTTCCCGAGCCCCTGGAAGCATGAAAATCACTTTAAACATGCTAATTTTAGCTCTAACACTGATGATCCACCTACAAATGTGAACTGACGTTCAAAAATAAAACATTTGAAAACGGACCATTTTCCACATTTCTGAAGCATGACGTAATGGGGGGGTGTTATCTCTTTTGTCGAAAATCAGCCGTTTTTGCTCGAACATTAAATGCCTCCAAATGGTATTTAATTAACTTCCCGAGCCCCTGGAAGCATGAAAATCACTTTAAACATGATAATTTTAGCTCTAACACTGATGATCCACCTACAAATGTGAACTGACGTTCAAAAATGAAACAATTGAAAACGGACCATTTTCCACATTTCTGAAGCATGACGTAATGGGGGGTGTTATCTCTTTTGTCGAAAATCAGCCGTTTTGCTCTAACATTAAATGCCTCCAAATGGTATTTAATTAACTTCCCGGGGTGAAGAAACCCTTTTTGAGAACTCAGAGTGAGTAAATTGGCCATTTTCATGCACTTTTAACCATTCCATAAATCTTGTGTTTTGGGCCCCTGGAAGCATAAAAATCACTTTAAACATGCTAATTTTAGCTCTAACACTGATGATCCACCTACAAATGTGAACTGACGTTCAAAAATGAAACATTTGAAAACGGACCATTTTCCACATTTCTGAAGCATGACGTAATGGGGGGGTGTTATCTCTTTTGTGGAAAATCAGCCTTTTTTGCTCGAACATTAAATGCCTCCAAATGGTATTTATTTCACTTCCCGAGCCCCTGGAAGCATGAAAATCACTTTAAACATGCTAATTTTAGCTCTAACACTGATGATCCACCTACAAATGTGAACTGACGTTCAAAAAAAAAACATTTGAAAACGGACCATTTTCCACATTTCTGAAGCATGACGTAATGGGGGGTGTTATCTCTTTTGTCGAAAATCAGCCGTTTTTGCTCTAACATTAAATGCCTCCAAATGGTATTTAATTAACTTCCTGGGGTGAAGAAACCCTTTTTGAGAACTCAGAGTGAGTAAATTGGCCATTTTCATGCACTTTTAACCATTCCATAAATCTTGTGTTTTGGGCCCCTGGAAGCATGAAAATGACTTTAAACATGCTAATTTTAGCTCTAACACTGATGATCCACCTACAAATGTGAACTGACGTTCAAAAATAAAACATTTGAAAACGGACCATTTTCCACATTTCTGAAGCATGACGTAATGGGGGGGTGTTATCTCTTTTGTAGAAAATCAGCCGTTTTTGCTCGAACATTAAATGCCTCCAAATGGTATTTAATTAACTTCCCGGGGTGAAGAAACCCTTTTTGAGAACTCAGAGTGAGTAATTGGCCATTTTCATGCACTTTTAACCATTCCATAAATCTTGTGTTTTGGGCCCCTGGAAGCATGAAAATCACTTTAAACATGCTAATTTTAGCTCTAACACTGATGATCCACCTACAAATGTGAACTGACGTTCAAAAATAAAACATTTGAAAACGGACCATTTTCCACATTTCTGAAGCATGACGTAATGGGGGGGTGTTATCTCTTTTGTCGAAAATCAGCCGTTTTTGCTCGAACATTAAATGCCTCCAAATGGTATTTAATTAACTTCCCGGGGTGAAGAAACCCTTTTTGAGAACTCAGAGTGAGTAAATTGGCCATTTTCATGCACTTTTAACCATTCCATAAATCTTGTGTTTTGGGCCCCTGGAAGCATGAAAATCACTTTAAACATGCTAATTTTAGCTCTAACACTGATGATCCACCTACAAATGTGAACTGACGTTCAAAAATAAAACATTTGAAAACGGACCATTTTCCACATTTCTGAAGCATGACGTAATGGGGGGGTGTTATCTCTTTTGTCGAAAATCAGCCGTTTTTGCTCTAACATTAAATGCCTCCAAATGGTATTTAATTAACTTCCCCGGGTGAAGAAACCCTTTTTGAGAACTCAGAGTGAGTAAATTGGCCATTTTCATGCACTTTTAACCATTCCATAAATCTTGTGTTTTGGGCCCCTGGAAGCATGAAAATCACTTTAAACATGCTAATTTTAGCTCTAACACTGATGATCCACCTACAAATGTGAACTGACGTTCAAAAATAAAACATTTGAAAACGGACCATTTTCCACATTTCTGAAGCATGACGTAATGGGGGGGTGTTATCTCTTTTGTCGAAAATCAGCCGTTTTTGCTCGAACATTAAATGCCTCCAAATGGTATTTAATTAACTTCCCGGGGTGAAGAAACCCTTTTTGAGAACTCAGAGTGAGTAAATTGGCCATTTTCATGCACTTTTAACCATTCCATAAATCTTGTGTTTTGGGCCCCTGGAAGCATGAAAATCACTTTAAACATGCTAATTTTAGCTCTAACACTGATGATCCACCTACAAATGTGAACTGACGTTCAAAAATAAAACATTTGAAAACGGACCATTTTCCACATTTCTGAAGCATGACGTAATGGGGGGGTGTTATCTCTTTTGTCGAAAATCAGCCGTTTTTGCTCGAACATTAAATGCCTCCAAATGGTATTTAATTAACTTCCCAGGGTGAAGAAACCCTTTTTGAGAACTCAGAGTGAGTAAATTGGCCATTTTCATGCACTTTTAACCATTCCATAAATCTTGTGTTTTGGGCCCCTGGAAGCATGAAAATCACTTTAAACATGCTAATTTTAGCTCTAACACTGATGATCCACCTACAAATGTGAACTGACGTTCAAAAATAAAACATTTGAAAACGGACCATTTTCCACATTTCTGAAGCATGACGTAATGGGGGGTGTTATCTCTTTTGTCGAAAATCAGCCGTTTTTGCTCTAACATTAAATGCCTCCAAATGGTATTTAATTAACTTCCCGGGGTGAAGAAACCCTTTTTGAGAACTCAGAGTGAGTAAATTGGCCATTTTCATGCACTTTTAACCATTCCATAAATCTTGTGTATTGGGCCCCTGGAAGCATGAAAATCACTTTAAACCTGCTAATTTTAGCTCTAACACTGATGATCCACCTACAAATGTGAACTGACGTTCAAAAATAAAACATTTGAAAACGGACCATTTTCCACATTTCTGAAGCATGACGTAATGGGGGGGTGTTATCTCTTTTGTCGAAAATCAGCCGTTTTTGCTCGAACATTAAATGCCTCCAAATGGTATTTAATTAACTTCCCGGGGTGAAGAAACCCTTTTTGAGAACTCAGAGTGAGTAAATTGGCCATTTTCATGCACTTTTAACCAATCCATAAATCTTGTGTTTTGGGCCCCTGGAAGCATGAAAATCACTTTAAACATGCTAATTTTAGCTCTAACACTGATGATCCACCTACAAATGTGAACTGACGTTCAAAAATAAAACATTTGAAAATGGACCATTTTCCACATTTCTGAAGCATGACGTAATGGGGGGTGTTATCTCTTTTGTCGAAAATCAGCCTTTTTTGCTCGAACATTAAATGCCTCCAAATGGTATTTAATTAACTTCCCGGGGTGAAGAAACCCTTTTTGAGAACTCAGAGTGAGTAAATTGGCCATTTTCATGCACTTTTAACCATTCCATAAATCTTGTGTTTTGGGCCCCTGGAAGCATGAAAATCACTTTAAACATGCTAATTTTAGCTCTAACACTGATGATCCACCTACAAATGTGAACTGACGTTCAAAAATAAAACATTTGAAAACGGACCATTTTCCACATTTCTGAAGCATGACGTAATGGGGGGGTGTTATCTCTTTTGTCGAAAATCAGCCGTTTTTGCTCGAACATTAAATGCCTCCAAATGGTATTTATTTCACTTCCCGAGCCCCTGGAAGCATGAAAATCACTTTAAACATGCTAATTTTAGCTCTAACACTGATGATCCACCTACAAATGTGAACTGACGTTCAAAAATAAAACATTTGAAAACGGACCATTTTCCACATTTCTGAAGCATGACGTAATGGGGGGGTGTTATCTCTTTTGTCGAAAATCAGCCGTTTTTGCTCGAACATTAAATGCCTCCAAATGGTATTTAATTAACTTCCCGGAGTGAAGAAACCCTTTTTGAGAACTCAGAGTGAGTAAATTGGCCATTTTCATGCACTTTTAACCATTCCATAAATCTTGTGTTTTGGGCCCCTGGAAGCTTGAAAATCACTTTAAACATGCTAATTTTAGCTCTAACACTGATGATCCACCTACAAATGTGAACTGACGTTCAAAAATAAAACATTTGAAAACGGACCATTTTCCACATTTCTGAAGCATGACGTAATGGGGGGGTGTTATCTCTTTTGTCGAAAATCAGCCGTTTTTGCTCTAACATTAAATGCCTCCAAATGGTATTTAATTAACTTCCCGGGGTGAAGAAACCCTTTTTGAGAACTCAGAGTGAGTAAATTGGCCATTTTCATGCACTTTTAACCATTTCATAAATCTTGTGTTTTGGGCCCCTGGAAGCATGAAAATCACTTTAAACATGCTAATTTTAGCTCTAACACTGATGATCCACCTACAAATGTGAACTGACGTTCAAAAATAAAACATTTGAAAACGGACCATTTTCCACATTTCTGAAGCATGACGTAATGGGGGAGTGTTATCTCTTTTGTCGAAAATCAGCCGTTTTTGCTCGAACATTAAATGCCTCCAAATGGTATTTAATTAACTTCCCGGGGTGAAGAAACCCTTTTTGAGAACTCAGAGTGAGTAAATTGGCCATTTTCATGCACTTTTAACCATTCCATAAATCTTGTGTTTTGGGCCCCTGGAAGCATGAAAATCACTTTAAACATGCTAATTTTAGCTCTAACACTGATGATCCACCTACAAATGTGAACTGACGTTCAAAAATAAAACATTTGAAAACAGACCATTTTCCACATTTCTGAAGCATGACGTAATGGGGGGGTGTTATCTCTTTTGTCGAAAATCAGCCGTTTTTGCTGGAACATTAAATGCCTCCAAATGGTATTTAATTAACTTCCCGAGCCCCTGGAAGCATGAAAATCACTTTAAACATGCTAATTTTAGCTCTAACACTGATGATCCACCTACAAATGTGAACTGACGTTCAAAAATAAAACATTTGAAAACGGACCATTTTCCACATTTCTGAAGCATGACGTAATGGGGGGGTGTTATCTCTTTTGTCGAAAATCAGCCGTTTTTGCTCGAACATTAAATGCCTCCAAATGGTATTTAATTAACTTCCCGAGCCCCTGGAAGCATGAAAATCACTTTAAACATGATAATTTTAGCTCTAACACTGATGATCCACCTACAAATGTGAACTGACGTTCAAAAATGAAACAATTGAAAACGGACCATTTTCCACATTTCTGAAGCATGACGTAATGGGGGGTGTTATCTCTTTTGTCGAAAATCAGCCGTTTTGCTCTAACATTAAATGCCTCCAAATGGTATTTAATTAACTTCCCGGGGTGAAGAAACCCTTTTTGAGAACTCAGAGTGAGTAAATTGGCCATTTTCATGCACTTTTAACCATTCCATAAATCTTGTGTTTTGGGCCCCTGGAAGCATAAAAATCACTTTAAACATGCTAATTTTAGCTCTAACACTGATGATCCACCTACAAATGTGAACTGACGTTCAAAAATGAAACATTTGAAAACGGACCATTTTCCACATTTCTGAAGCATGACGTAATGGGGGGGTGTTATCTCTTTTGTGGAAAATCAGCCTTTTTTGCTCGAACATTAAATGCCTCCAAATGGTATTTATTTCACTTCCCGAGCCCCTGGAAGCATGAAAATCACTTTAAACATGCTAATTTTAGCTCTAACACTGATGATCCACCTACAAATGTGAACTGACGTTCAAAAAAAAAACATTTGAAAACGGACCATTTTCCACATTTCTGAAGCATGACGTAATGGGGGGTGTTATCTCTTTTGTCGAAAATCAGCCGTTTTTGCTCTAACATTAAATGCCTCCAAATGGTATTTAATTAACTTCCTGGGGTGAAGAAACCCTTTTTGAGAACTCAGAGTGAGTAAATTGGCCATTTTCATGCACTTTTAACCATTCCATAAATCTTGTGTTTTGGGCCCCTGGAAGCATGAAAATGACTTTAAACATGCTAATTTTAGCTCTAACACTGATGATCCACCTACAAATGTGAACTGACGTTCAAAAATAAAACATTTGAAAACGGACCATTTTCCACATTTCTGAAGCATGACGTAATGGGGGGGTGTTATCTCTTTTGTAGAAAATCAGCCGTTTTTGCTCGAACATTAAATGCCTCCAAATGGTATTTAATTAACTTCCCGGGGTGAAGAAACCCTTTTTGAGAACTCAGAGTGAGTAATTGGCCATTTTCATGCACTTTTAACCATTCCATAAATCTTGTGTTTTGGGCCCCTGGAAGCATGAAAATCACTTTAAACATGCTAATTTTAGCTCTAACACTGATGATCCACCTACAAATGTGAACTGACGTTCAAAAATAAAACATTTGAAAACGGACCATTTTCCACATTTCTGAAGCATGACGTAATGGGGGGGTGTTATCTCTTTTGTCGAAAATCAGCCGTTTTTGCTCGAACATTAAATGCCTCCAAATGGTATTTAATTAACTTCCCGGGGTGAAGAAACCCTTTTTGAGAACTCAGAGTGAGTAAATTGGCCATTTTCATGCACTTTTAACCATTCCATAAATCTTGTGTTTTGGGCCCCTGGAAGCATGAAAATCACTTTAAACATGCTAATTTTAGCTCTAACACTGATGATCCACCTACAAATGTGAACTGACGTTCAAAAATAAAACATTTGAAAACGGACCATTTTCCACATTTCTGAAGCATGACGTAATGGGGGGGTGTTATCTCTTTTGTCGAAAATCAGCCGTTTTTGCTCTAACATTAAATGCCTCCAAATGGTATTTAATTAACTTCCCCGGGTGAAGAAACCCTTTTTGAGAACTCAGAGTGAGTAAATTGGCCATTTTCATGCACTTTTAACCATTCCATAAATCTTGTGTTTTGGGCCCCTGGAAGCATGAAAATCACTTTAAACATGCTAATTTTAGCTCTAACACTGATGATCCACCTACAAATGTGAACTGACGTTCAAAAATAAAACATTTGAAAACGGACCATTTTCCACATTTCTGAAGCATGACGTAATGGGGGGGTGTTATCTCTTTTGTCGAAAATCAGCCGTTTTTGCTCGAACATTAAATGCCTCCAAATGGTATTTAATTAACTTCCCGGGGTGAAGAAACCCTTTTTGAGAACTCAGAGTGAGTAAATTGGCCATTTTCATGCACTTTTAACCATTCCATAAATCTTGTGTTTTGGGCCCCTGGAAGCATGAAAATCACTTTAAACATGCTAATTTTAGCTCTAACACTGATGATCCACCTACAAATGTGAACTGACGTTCAAAAATAAAACATTTGAAAACGGACCATTTTCCACATTTCTGAAGCATGACGTAATGGGGGGGTGTTATCTCTTTTGTCGAAAATCAGCCGTTTTTGCTCGAACATTAAATGCCTCCAAATGGTATTTAATTAACTTCCCAGGGTGAAGAAACCCTTTTTGAGAACTCAGAGTGAGTAAATTGGCCATTTTCATGCACTTTTAACCATTCCATAAATCTTGTGTTTTGGGCCCCTGGAAGCATGAAAATCACTTTAAACATGCTAATTTTAGCTCTAACACTGATGATCCACCTACAAATGTGAACTGACGTTCAAAAATAAAACATTTGAAAACGGACCATTTTCCACATTTCTGAAGCATGACGTAATGGGGGGTGTTATCTCTTTTGTCGAAAATCAGCCGTTTTTGCTCTAACATTAAATGCCTCCAAATGGTATTTAATTAACTTCCCGGGGTGAAGAAACCCTTTTTGAGAACTCAGAGTGAGTAAATTGGCCATTTTCATGCACTTTTAACCATTCCATAAATCTTGTGTATTGGGCCCCTGGAAGCATGAAAATCACTTTAAACCTGCTAATTTTAGCTCTAACACTGATGATCCACCTACAAATGTGAACTGACGTTCAAAAATAAAACATTTGAAAACGGACCATTTTCCACATTTCTGAAGCATGACGTAATGGGGGGGTGTTATCTCTTTTGTCGAAAATCAGCCGTTTTTGCTCGAACATTAAATGCCTCCAAATGGTATTTAATTAACTTCCCGGGGTGAAGAAACCCTTTTTGAGAACTCAGAGTGAGTAAATTGGCCATTTTCATGCACTTTTAACCAATCCATAAATCTTGTGTTTTGGGCCCCTGGAAGCATGAAAATCACTTTAAACATGCTAATTTTAGCTCTAACACTGATGATCCACCTACAAATGTGAACTGACGTTCAAAAATAAAACATTTGAAAATGGACCATTTTCCACATTTCTGAAGCATGACGTAATGGGGGGTGTTATCTCTTTTGTCGAAAATCAGCCTTTTTTGCTCGAACATTAAATGCCTCCAAATGGTATTTAATTAACTTCCCGGGGTGAAGAAACCCTTTTTGAGAACTCAGAGTGAGTAAATTGGCCATTTTCATGCACTTTTAACCATTCCATAAATCTTGTGTTTTGGGCCCCTGGAAGCATGAAAATCACTTTAAACATGCTAATTTTAGCTCTAACACTGATGATCCACCTACAAATGTGAACTGACGTTCAAAAATAAAACATTTGAAAACGGACCATTTTCCACATTTCTGAAGCATGACGTAATGGGGGGGTGTTATCTCTTTTGTCGAAAATCAGCCGTTTTTGCTCGAACATTAAATGCCTCCAAATGGTATTTATTTCACTTCCCGAGCCCCTGGAAGCATGAAAATCACTTTAAACATGCTAATTTTAGCTCTAACACTGATGATCCACCTACAAATGTGAACTGACGTTCAAAAATAAAACATTTGAAAACGGACCATTTTCCACATTTCTGAAGCATGACGTAATGGGGGGGTGTTATCTCTTTTGTCGAAAATCAGCCGTTTTTGCTCTAACATTAAATGCCTCCAAATGGTATTTAATTAACTTCCCGGGGTGAAGAAACCCTTTTTGAGAACTCAGAGTGAGTAAATTGGCCATTTTCATGCACTTTTAACCATTCCATAAATCTTGTGTTTTGGGCCCCTGGAAGCATGAAAATCACTTTAAACATGCTAATTTTAGCTCTAACACTGATGATCCACCTACAAATGTGAACTGACGTTCAAAAATAAAACATTTGAAAACAGACCATTTTCCACATTTCTGAAGCATGACGTAATGGGGGGGTGTTATCTCTTTTGTCGAAAATCAGCCGTTTTTGCTCGAACATTAAATGCCTCCAAATGGTATTTAATTAACTTCCCGAGCCCCTGGAAGCATGAAAATCACTTTAAACATGCTAATTTTAGCTCTAACACTGATGATCCACCTACAAATGTGAACTGACGTTCAAAAATAAAACATTTGAAAACGGACCATTTTCCACATTTCTGAAGCATGACGTAATGGGGGGGTGTTATCTCTTTTGTCGAAAATCAGCCGTTTTTGCTCGAACATTAAATGCCTCCAAATGGTATTTAATTAACTTCCCGAGCCCCTGGAAGCATGAAAATCACTTTAAACATGATAATTTTAGCTCTAACACTGATGATCCACCTACAAATGTGAACTGACGTTCAAAAATGAAACAATTGAAAACGGACCATTTTCCACATTTCTGAAGCATGACGTAATGGGGGGTGTTATCTCTTTTGTCGAAAATCAGCCGTTTTGCTCTAACATTAAATGCCTCCAAATGGTATTTAATTAACTTCCCGGGGTGAAGAAACCCTTTTTGAGAACTCAGAGTGAGTAAATTGGCCATTTTCATGCACTTTTAACCATTCCATAAATCTTGTGTTTTGGGCCCCTGGAAGCATAAAAATCACTTTAAACATGCTAATTTTAGCTCTAACACTGATGATCCACCTACAAATGTGAACTGACGTTCAAAAATGAAACATTTGAAAACGGACCATTTTCCACATTTCTGAAGCATGACGTAATGGGGGGGTGTTATCTCTTTTGTGGAAAATCAGCCTTTTTTGCTCGAACATTAAATGCCTCCAAATGGTATTTATTTCACTTCCCGAGCCCCTGGAAGCATGAAAATCACTTTAAACATGCTAATTTTAGCTCTAACACTGATGATCCACCTACAAATGTGAACTGACGTTCAAAAAAAAAAACATTTGAAAACGGACCATTTTCCACATTTCTGAAGCATGACGTAATGGGGGGTGTTATCTCTTTTGTCGAAAATCAGCCGTTTTTGCTCTAACATTAAATGCCTCCAAATGGTATTTAATTAACTTCCTGGGGTGAAGAAACCCTTTTTGAGAACTCAGAGTGAGTAAATTGGCCATTTTCATGCACTTTTAACCATTCCATAAATCTTGTGTTTTGGGCCCCTGGAAGCATGAAAATGACTTTAAACATGCTAATTTTAGCTCTAACACTGATGATCCACCTACAAATGTGAACTGACGTTCAAAAATAAAACATTTGAAAACGGACCATTTTCCACATTTCTGAAGCATGACGTAATGGGGGGGTGTTATCTCTTTTGTAGAAAATCAGCCGTTTTTGCTCGAACATTAAATGCCTCCAAATGGTATTTAATTAACTTCCCGGGGTGAAGAAACCCTTTTTGAGAACTCAGAGTGAGTAATTGGCCATTTTCATGCACTTTTAACCATTCCATAAATCTTGTGTTTTGGGCCCCTGGAAGCATGAAAATCACTTTAAACATGCTAATTTTAGCTCTAACACTGATGATCCACCTACAAATGTGAACTGACGTTCAAAAATAAAACATTTGAAAACGGACCATTTTCCACATTTCTGAAGCATGACGTAATGGGGGGGTGTTATCTCTTTTGTCGAAAATCAGCCGTTTTTGCTCGAACATTAAATGCCTCCAAATGGTATTTAATTAACTTCCCGGGGTGAAGAAACCCTTTTTGAGAACTCAGAGTGAGTAAATTGGCCATTTTCATGCACTTTTAACCATTCCATAAATCTTGTGTTTTGGGCCCCTGGAAGCATGAAAATCACTTTAAACATGCTAATTTTAGCTCTAACACTGATGATCCACCTACAAATGTGAACTGACGTTCAAAAATAAAACATTTGAAAACGGACCATTTTCCACATTTCTGAAGCATGACGTAATGGGGGGGTGTTATCTCTTTTGTCGAAAATCAGCCGTTTTTGCTCTAACATTAAATGCCTCCAAATGGTATTTAATTAACTTCCCCGGGTGAAGAAACCCTTTTTGAGAACTCAGAGTGAGTAAATTGGCCATTTTCATGCACTTTTAACCATTCCATAAATCTTGTGTTTTGGGCCCCTGGAAGCATGAAAATCACTTTAAACATGCTAATTTTAGCTCTAACACTGATGATCCACCTACAAATGTGAACTGACGTTCAAAAATAAAACATTTGAAAACGGACCATTTTCCACATTTCTGAAGCATGACGTAATGGGGGGGTGTTATCTCTTTTGTCGAAAATCAGCCGTTTTTGCTCGAACATTAAATGCCTCCAAATGGTATTTAATTAACTTCCCGGGGTGAAGAAACCCTTTTTGAGAACTCAGAGTGAGTAAATTGGCCATTTTCATGCACTTTTAACCATTCCATAAATCTTGTGTTTTGGGCCCCTGGAAGCATGAAAATCACTTTAAACATGCTAATTTTAGCTCTAACACTGATGATCCACCTACAAATGTGAACTGACGTTCAAAAATAAAACATTTGAAAACGGACCATTTTCCACATTTCTGAAGCATGACGTAATGGGGGGGTGTTATCTCTTTTGTCGAAAATCAGCCGTTTTTGCTCGAACATTAAATGCCTCCAAATGGTATTTAATTAACTTCCCAGGGTGAAGAAACCCTTTTTGAGAACTCAGAGTGAGTAAATTGGCCATTTTCATGCACTTTTAACCATTCCATAAATCTTGTGTTTTGGGCCCCTGGAAGCATGAAAATCACTTTAAACATGCTAATTTTAGCTCTAACACTGATGATCCACCTACAAATGTGAACTGACGTTCAAAAATAAAACATTTGAAAACGGACCATTTTCCACATTTCTGAAGCATGACGTAATGGGGGGTGTTATCTCTTTTGTCGAAAATCAGCCGTTTTTGCTCTAACATTAAATGCCTCCAAATGGTATTTAAATAACTTCCCGGGGTGAAGAAACCCTTTTTGAGAACTCAGAGTGAGTAAATTGGCCATTTTCATGCACTTTTAACCATTCCATAAATCTTGTGTATTGGGCCCCTGGAAGCATGAAAATCACTTTAAACCTGCTAATTTTAGCTCTAACACTGATGATCCACCTACAAATGTGAACTGACGTTCAAAAATAAAACATTTGAAAACGGACCATTTTCCACATTTCTGAAGCATTACGTAATGGGGGGGTGTTATCTCTTTTGTCGAAAATCAGCCGTTTTTGCTCGAACATTAAATGCCTCCAAATGGTATTTAATTAACTTCCCGGGGTGAAGAAACCCTTTTTGAGAACTCAGAGTGAGTAAATTGGCCATTTTCATGCACTTTTAACCAATCCATAAATCTTTTGGTTTGGGCCCCTGGAAGCATGAAAATCACTTTAAACATGCTAATTTTAGCTCTAACACTGATGATCCACCTACAAATGTGAACTGACGTTCAAAAATAAAACATTTGAAAATGGACCATTTTCCACATTTCTGAAGCATGACGTAATGGGGGGGTGTTATCTCTTTTGTCTAAAATCAGCCGTTTTTGCTCGAACATTAAATGCCTCCAAATGGTATTTAATTAACTTCCCGGGGTGAAGAAACCCTTTTTGAGAACTCAGAGTGAGTAAATTGGCCATTTTCATGCACTTTTAACCATTCCATAAATCTTGTGTTTTGGGCCCCTGGAAGCATGAAAATCACTTTAAACATGCTAATTTTAGCTCTAACACTGATGATCCACCTACAAATGTTAACTGACGTTCAAAAATAAAACATTTGAAAACGGACCATTTTCCACATTTCTGAAGCATGACGTAATGGGGGGGTGTTATCTCTTTTGTCGAAAATCAGCCGTTTTTGCTCGAACATTAAATGCCTCCAAATGGTATTTATTTCACTTCCCGAGCCCCTGGAAGCATGAAAATCACTTTAAACATGCTAATTTTAGCTCTAACACTGATGATCCACCTACAAATGTGAACTGACGTTCAAAAATAAAACATTTGAAAACGGACCATTTTCCACATTTCTGAAGCATGACGTAATGGGGGGGTGTTATCTCTTTTGTCGAAAATCAGCCGTTTTTGCTCTAACATTAAATGCCTCCAAATGGTATTTAATTAACTTCCCGGGGTGAAGAAACCCTTTTTGAGAACTCAGAGTGAGTAAATTGGCCATTTTCATGCACTTTTAACCATTCCATAAATCTTGTGTTTTGGGCCCCTGGAAGCATGAAAATCACTTTAAACATGCTAATTTTAGCTCTAACACTGATGATCCACCTACAAATGTGAACTGACGTTCAAAAATAAAACATTTGAAAACGGACATTTTCCACATTTCTGAAGCATGACGTAATGGGGGGGTGTTATCTCTTTTGTCGAAAATCAGCCGTTTTTGCTCTAACATTAAATGCCTCCAAATGGTATTTAATTAACTTCCCGGGGTGAAGAAACCCTTTTTGAGAACTCAGAGTGAGTAAATTGGCCATTTTCATGCACTTTTAACCATTCCATAAATCTTGTGTTTTGGGCCCCTGGAAGCATGAAAATCACTTTAAACATGCTAATTTTAGCTCTAACACTGATGATCCACCTACAAATGTGAACTGACGTTCAAAAATAAAACATTTGAAAACGGACCATTTTCCACATTTCTGAAGCATGACGTAATGGGGGGGTGTTATCTCTTTTGTCGAAAATCAGCCTTTTTTGCTCGAACATTAAATGCCTCCAAATGGTATTTAATTAACTTCCCGGGGTGAAGAAACCCTTTTTGAGAACTCAGAGTGAGTAAATTGGCCATTTTCATGCACTTTTAACCATTCCATAAATCTTGTGTTTTGGGCCCCTGGAAGCATGAAAATCACTTTAAACATGCTAATTTTAGCTCTAACACTGATGATCCACCTACAAATGTGAACTGACGTTCAAAAATGAAACATTTGAAAACGGACCATTTTCCACATTTCTGAAGCATGAAGTAATGGGGGGGTGTTATCTCTTTTGTCGAAAATCAGCCGTTTTTGCTCTAACATTAAATGCCTCCAAATGGTATTTAATTAACTTCCCGGGGTGAAGAAACCCTTTTTGAGAACTCAGAGTGAGTAAATTGGCCATTTTCATGCACTTTTAACCATTCCATAAATCTTGTGTTTTGGGCCTCTGGAAGCATGAAAATCACTTTAAACATGCTAATTTTAGCTCTAACACTGATGATCCACCTACAAATGTGAACTGACGTTCAAAAATAAAACATTTGAAAACGGACCATTTTCCACATTTCTGAAGCATGACGTAATGGGGGGGTGTTATCTCTTTTGTCGAAAATCAGCCGTTTTTGCTCTAACATTAAATGCCTCCAAATGGTATTTAATTAACTTCCCGGGGTGAAGAAACCCTTTTTGAGAACTCAGAGTGAGTAAATTGGCCATTTTCATGCACTTTTAACCATTCCATAAATCTTGTGTTTTGGGCCCCTGGAAGCATGAAAATCACTTTAAACATGCTAATTTTAGCTCTAACACTGATGATCCACCTACAAATGTGAACTGACGTTCAAAAATAAAACATTTGAAAACGGACCATTTTCCACATTTCTGAAGCATGACGTAATGGGGGGGTGTTATCTCTTTTGTGGAAAATCAGCCTTTTTTGCTCGAACATTAAATGCCTCCAAATGGTATTTAATTAACTTCCTGAGCCCCTGGAAGCATGAAAATCACTTTAAACATGCTAATTTTAGCTCTAACACTGATGATCCACCTACAAATGTGAACTGACGTTCAAAAATAAAACATTTGAAAATGGACCATTTTCCACATTTCTGAAGCATGACGTAATGGGGGGGTGTTATCTCTTTTGTCGAAAATCAGCCGTTTTTGCTCGAACATTAAATGCCTCCAAATGGTATTTAATTAACTTCCCGAGCCCCTGGAAGCATGAAAATCACTTTAAACATGCTAATTTTAGCTCTAACACTGATGATCCACCTACAAATGTGAACTGATGTTCAAAAATAAAACATTTGAAAACGGACCATTTTCCACATTTCTGAAGCATGACGTAATGGGGGGGTGTTATCTCTTTTGTGGAAAATCAGCCGTTTTTGCTCGAACATTAAATGCCTCCAAATGGTATTTATTTCACTTCCCGAGCCCCTGGAAGCATGAAAATCACTTTAAACATGCTAATTTTAGCGCTAACACTGATGATCCACCTACAAATGTGAACTGACGTTCAAAAATAAAACATTTGAAAACGGACCATTTTCCACATTTCTGAAGCATGACGTAATGGGGGGGTGTTATCTCTTTTGTGGAAAATCAGCCTTTTTAGCTCGAACATTAAATGCCTCCAAATGGTATTTATTTCACTTCCCGAGCCCCTGGAAGCATGAAAATCACTTTAAACATGCTAATTTTAGCTCTAACACTGATGATCCACCTACAAATGTGAACTGACGTTCAAAAATAAAACATTTGAAAACGGACCATTTTCCACATTTCTGAAGCATGACGTAATGGGGGGGTGTTATCTCTTTTGTCGAAAATCAGCCGTTTTTGCTCGAACATTAAATGCCTCCAAATGGTATTTAAATAACTTCCCGAGCCCCTGGAAGCATGAAAATCACTTTAAACATTCTAATTTTAGCTCTAACACTGATGATCCACCTACAAATGTGAACTGACGTTCAAAAATAAAACATTTGAAACGGACCATTTTCCACATTTCTGAAGCATGACGTAATGGGGGGGTGTTATCTCTTTTGTGGAAAATCAGCCTTTTTTGCTCGAACATTAAATGCCTCCAAATGGTATTTATTTCACTTCCCGAGCCCCTGGAAGCATGAAAATCACTTTAAACATGCTAATTTTAGCTCTAACACTGATGATCCACCTACAAATGTGAACTGACGTTCAAAAATAAAACATTTGAAACGGACCATTTTCCACATTTCTGAAGCATGACGTAATGGGGGGGTGTTATCTCTTTTGTCGAAAATCAGCCGTTTTTGCTCGAACATTAAATGCCTCCAAATGGTATTTATTTCACTTCCCGAGCCCCTGGAAGCATGAAAATCACTTTAAACATGCTAATTTTAGTTCTAACACTGATGATCCAACTACAAATGTGAACTGACGTTCAAAAATAAAACATTTGAAAATGGACCATTTTCCACATTTCTGAAGCATGACGTAATGGGGGGGTGTTATCTCTTTTGTGGAAAATCAGCCTTTTTTGCTCGAACATTAAATGCCTCCAAATGGTATTTAATTAACTTCCCGAGCCCCTGGAAGCATGAAAATCACTTTAAACATGCTAATTTTAGCTCTAACACTGATGATCCACCTACAAATGTGAACTGACGTTCAAAAATAAAACATTTGAAAACGGACCATTTTCCACATTTCTGAAGCATGACGTAATGGGGGGGTGTTATCTCTTTTGTCGAAAATCAGCCGTTTTTGCTCGAACATTAAATGCCTCCAAATGGTATTTAATTAACTTCCCGAGCCCCTGGAAGCATGAAAATCACTTTAAACATGCTAATTTTAGCTCTAACACTGATGATCCACCTACAAATGTGAACTGACGTTCAAAAATAAAACATTTGAAAACGGACCATTTTCCACATTTCTGAAGCATGACGTAATGGGGGGGTGTTATCTCTTTTGTGGAAAATAAGCCTTTTTTGCTCGAACATTAAATGCCTCCAAATGGTATTTATTTCACTTCCCGAGCCCCTGGAAGCATGAAAATCACTTTAAACATGCTAATTTTAGCTCTAACACTGATGATCCACCTACAAATGTGAACTGACGTTCAAAAATAAAACATTTGAAAACGGACCATTTTCCACATTTCTGAAGCTTGACGTAATGGGGGGGTGTTATCTCTTTTGTCGAAAATCAGCCGTTTTTGCTCGAACATTAAATGCCTCCAAATGGTATTTAATTAACTTCCCGAGCCCCTGGAAGCATGAAAATCACTTTAAACATGCTAATTTTAGCTCTAACACTGATGATCCACCTACAAATGTGAACTGACGTTCAAAAATAAAACATTTGAAAACGGACCATTTTCCACATTTCTGAAGCATGACGTAATGGGGGGGTGTTATCTCTTTTGTCGAAAATCAGCCGTTTTTGCTCGAACATTAAATGCCGCCAAATGGTATTTATTTCACTTCCCGAGCCCCTGGAAGCATGAAAATCACTTTAAACATGCTAATTTTAGCTCTAACACTGATGATCCACCTACAAATGTGAACTGACGTTCAAAAATAAAACATTTGAAAACGGACCATTTTCCACATTTCTGAAGCATGACGTAATGGGGGGTGTTATCTCTTTTGTCGAAAATCAGCCGTTTTTGCTCGAACATTAAATGCCTCCAAATGGTATTTATTTCACTTCCCGAGCCCCTGGAAGCATGAAAATCACTTTAAACATGCTAATTTTAGCTCTAACACTGATGATCCACCTACAAATGTGAACTGACGTTCAAAAATAAAACATTTGAAAACGGACCATTTTCCACATTTCTGAAGCATGACGTAATGGGGGGGTGTTATCTCTTTTGTCGAAAATCAGCCGTTTTTGCTCGAACATTAAATGCCTCCAAATGGTATTTAATTAACTTCCCGAACCCCTGGAAGCATGAAAATCACTTTAAACATGCTAATGTTAGCTCTAACACTGATGATCCACCTACAAATGTGAACTGACGTTCAAAAATGAAACATTTGAAAACGGACCATTTTCCACATTTCTGAAGCATGACGTAATGGGGGGGTGTTATCTCTTTTGTCGAAAATCAGCCGTTTTTGCTCGAACATTAAATGCCTCCAAATGGTATTTATTTCACTTCCCGAGCCCCTGGAAGCATGAAAATCACTTTAAACATGCTAATTTTAGCTCTAACACTGATGATCCACCTACAAATGTGAACTGACGTTCAAAAATAAAACATTTGAAAACGGACCATTTTCCACATTTCTAAAGCATGACGTAATGGGGGGGTGTTAGCTCTTTCGTCGAAAATCAGCCGTTTTTGCTCGAACATTAAAATCCTCCAAATGGTATTTAATTAACTTCCCGGGGTGAAGAAACCCTTTTTGAGAACTCAGAGTGAGTAAATTGGCCATTTTCATGCACTTTTAACCATTCCATAAATCTTGTGTTTTGGGCCCCTGGAAGCATGAAAATCACTTTAAACATGCAAATTTTAGCTCTAACACTGATGATCCACCTACAAATGTGAACTGACGTTCAAAAATAAAACATATGAAAACGGACCATTTTCCACATTTCTGAAGCATGACGTAATGGGGGGGTGTTATCTCTTTTGTCGAAAATCAGCCGTTTTTGCTCGAACATTAAATGCCTCCAAATGGTATTTAATTAACTTCCCGAGCCCCTGGAAGCATGAAAATCACTTTAAACATGCTAATTTTAGCTCTAACACTGATGATCCACCTACAAATGTGAACTGACGTTCAAAAATAAAACATTTGAAAACGGACCATTTTCCACATTTCTGAAGCATGACGTAATGGGGGGGTGTTATCTCTTTTGTCGAAAATCAGCCGTTTTTGCTCGAACATTAAATGCCTCCAAATGGTATTTATTTCACTTCCCGAGCCCCTGGAAGCATGAAAATCACTTTAAACATGCTAATTTTAGCTCTAACACTGATGATCCACCTACAAATGTGAACTGACGTTCAAAAATAAAACATTTGAAAACGGACCATTTTCCACATTTCTGAAGCTTGACGTAATGGGGGGGTGTTATCTCTTTTGTGGAAAATCAGCCGTTTTTGCTCGAACATTAAATGCCTCCAAATGGTATTTAATTAACTTCCCGAGCCCCTGGAAGCATGAAAATCACTTTAAACATGCTAATTTTAGCTCTAACACTGATGATCCACCCTCAAATGTGAACTGACGTTCAAAAATAAAACATTTGAAAACGGACCATTTTCCACATTTCTGAAGCATGACGTAATGGGGGGGTGTTATCTCTTTTGTCGAAAATCAGCCGTTTTTGCTCGAACATTAAATGCCTCCAAATGGTATTTAATTAACTTCCCGAGCCCCAGGAAGCATGAAAATCACTTTAAACATGCTAATTTTAGCTCTAACACTGATGATCCACCTACAAATGTGAACTGACGTTCAAAAATAAAACATTTGAAAACGGACCATTTTCCACATTTCTGAAGCATGACGTAATGGGGGGGTGTTATCTCTTTTGTGGAAAATCAGCCTTTTTTGCTCGAACATTAAATGCCTCCAAATGGTATTTATTTCACTTCCCGAGCCCCTGGAAGCATGAAAATCACTTTAAACATGCTCATTTTAGCTCTAACACTGATGATCCACCTACAAATGTGAACTGACGTTCAAAAATAAAACATTTGAAAACGGACCATTTTCCACATTTCTGAAGCATGACGTAATGGGGGGTGTTATCTCTTTTGTTGAAAATCAGCCGTTTTTGCTCGAACATTAAATGCCTCCAAATGGTATTTATTTCACTTCCCGAGACCCTGGAAGCATGAAAATCACTTTAAACATGCTAATTTTAGCTCTAACACTGATGATCCACCTGCAAATGTGAACTGACGTTCAAAAATAAAACATTTGAAAACGGACCATTTTCCACATTTCTGAAGCATGACGTAATGGGGGGGTGTTATCTCTTTTGTCGAAAATCAGCCGTTTTTGCTAGAACATTAAATGCCTCCAAATGGTATTTATTTCACTTCCCGAGCCCCTGGAAGCATGAAAATCACTTTAAACATGCTAATTTTAGCTCTAACACTGATGATCCACCTACAAATGTGAACTGACGTTCAAAAATAAAACATTTGAAAACGGACCATTTTCCACATTTCTGAAGCATGACGTAATGGGGGGGTGTTATCTCTTTTGTGGAAAATCAGCCGTTTTTGCTCGAACATTAAATGCCTCCAAATGGTATTTATTTCACTTCCCGAGCCCCTGGAAGCATGAAAATCACTTTAAACATGCTAATTTTAGCTCTAACACTGATGATCCACCTACAAATGTGAACTGACGTTCAAAAATAAAACATTTGAAAACGGACCATTTTCCACATTTCTGAAGCATGACGTAATGGGGGGGTGTTATCTCTTTTGTCGAAAATCAGCCGTTTTTGCTCGAACATTAAATGCCTCCAAATGGTATTTAATTAACTTCCCGAGCCCCTGGAAGCATGAAAATCACTTTAAACATGCTAATTTTAGCTCTAACACTGATGATCCACCTACAAATGTGAACTGACGTTCAAAAATAAAACATTTGAAAACGGACCATTTTCCACATTTCTGAAGCATGACGTAATCGGGGGTGTTATCTCTTTTGT
This sequence comes from Lissotriton vulgaris, assembly GCF_964263255.1. Taxonomy (NCBI): domain Eukaryota; kingdom Metazoa; phylum Chordata; class Amphibia; order Caudata; family Salamandridae; genus Lissotriton; species Lissotriton vulgaris. Next base: position 1,425,492 of record NW_028253575.1, on the reverse strand, counting down.
CGAAAATCAGCCGTTTTTGCTCGAACATTAAATGCCTCCAAATGGTATTTAATTAACTTCCCGAGCCCCTGGAAGCATGAAAATCACTTTAAACATGCTAATTTTAGCTCTAACACTGATGATCCACCTACAAATGTGAACTGACGTTCAAAAATTAAACATTTGAAAACGGACCATTTTCCACATTTCTGAAGCATGACGTAATGGGGGGGTGTTATCTCTTTTGTGGAAAATCAGCCTTTTTTGCTCGAACATTAAATGCCTCCAAATGGTATTTATTTCACTTCCCGAGCCCCTGGAAGCATGAAAATCACTTTAAACATGCTAATTTTAGCTCTAACACTGATGATCCACCTACAAATGTGAACTGACGTTCAAAAATAAAACATTTGAAAACGGACCATTTTCCACATTTCTGAAGCATGACGTAATGGGGGGTGTTATCTCTTTTGTCGAAAATCAGCCGTTTTTGCTCGAACATTAAATGCCTCCAAATGGTATTTAATTAACTTCCCGGGGTGAAGAAACCCTTTTTGAGAACTCAGAGTGAGTAAATTGGCCATTTTCATGCACTTTTAACCATTCCATAAATCTTGTGTTTTGGGCCCCTGGAAGCATGAAAATCACTTTAAACATGCTAATTTTAGCTCTAACACTGATGATCCACCTACAAATGTGAACTGACGTTCAAAAATAAAACATTTGAAAACGGACCATTTTCCACATTTCTGAAGCATGACGTAATGGGGGGTGTTATCTCTTTTGTCGAAAATCAGCTGTTTTTGCTCGAACATTAAATGCCTCCAAATGGTATTTATTTCACTTCCCGAGCCCCTGGAAGCATGAAAATCACTTTAAACATGCTAATTTTAGCTCTAACACTGATGATCCACCTACAAATGTGAACTGACGTTCAAAAATAAAACATTTGAAAACGGACCATTTTCCACATTTCTGAAGCATGACGTAATGGGGGGGTGTTATCTCTTTTGTCGAAAATCAGCCGTTTTTGCTCGAACATTAAATGCCTCCAAATGGTATTTAATTAACTTCCCGGGGTGAAGAAACCCTTTTTGAGAACTCAGAGTGAGTAAATTGGCCATTTTCATGCACTTTTAACCATTCCATAAATCTTCTGTTTTGGGCCCCTGGAAGCATGAAAATCACTTTAAACATGCTAATTTTAGCTCTAACACTGATGATCCACCTACAAATGTGAACTGACGTTCAAAAATGAAACATTTGAAAACTGACCATTTTCCACATTTCTGAAGCATGACGTAATGGGGGGGTGTTATCTCTTTTGTCGAAAATCAGCCGTTTTTGCTCTAACATTAAATGCCTCCAAATGGTATTTAATTAACTTCCCGGGGTGAAGAAACCCTTTTTGAGAACTCAGAGTGAGTAAATTGGCCATTTTCATGCACTTTTAACCATTCCATAAATCTTGTGTTTTGGGCCCCTGGAAGCATGAAAATCACTTTAAACATGCTAATTTTAGCTCTAACACTGATGATCCACCTACAAATGTGAACTGACGTTCAAAAATAAAACATTTGAAAACGGACCATTTTCCACATTTCTGAAGCATGACGTAATGGGGGGGTGTTATCTCTTTTGTCGAAAATCAGCCGTTTTTGCTCGAACATTAAATGCCTCCAAATGGTATTTAATTAACTTCCCGGGGTGAAGAAACCCTTTTTGAGAACTCAGAGTGAGTAAATTGGCCATTTTCATGCACTTTTAACCATTCCATAAATCTTGTGTTTTGGGCCCCTGGAAGCATGAAAATCACTTTAAACATGCTAATTTTAGCTCTAACACTGATGATCCACCTACAAATGTGAACTGACGTTCAAAAATAAAACATTTGAAAACGGACCATTTTCCACATTTCTGAAGCATGACGTAATGGGGGGGTGTTATCTCTTTTGTCGAAAATCAGCCGTTTTTGCTCGAACATTAAATGCCTCCAAATGGTATTTAATTAACTTCCCGAGCCCCTGGAAGCATGAAAATCACTTTAAACATGCTAATTTTAGCTCTAACACTGATGATCCACCTACAAATGTGAACTGACGTTCAAAAATAAAACATTTGAAAACGGACCATTTTCCACATTTCTGAAGCATGACGTAATGGGGGGGTGTTATCTCTTTTGTCGAAAATCAGCCGTTTTTGCTCGAACATTAAATGCCTCCAAATGGTATTTAATTAACTTCCCGAGCCCCTGGAAGCATGAAAATCACTTTAAACATGCTAATTTGAGCTCTAACACTGATGATCCACCTACAAATGTGAACTGACGTTCAAAAATAAAACATTTGAAAACGGACCATTTTCCACATTTCTGAAGCATGACGTAATGGGGGGGTGTTATCTCTTTTGTGGAAAATCAGCCGTTTTTGCTCGAACATTAAATGCCTCCAAATGGTATTTATTTCACTTCCCGAGCCCCTGGAAGCATGAAAATCACTTTAAACATGCTAATTTTAGCTCTAACACTGATGATCCACCTACAAATGTGAACTGACGTTCAAAAATAAAACATTTGAAAACGGACCATTTTCCACATTTCTGAAGCATGACGTAATGGGGGGGTGTTATCTCTTTTGTGGAAAATCAACCTTTTTTGCTCGAACATTAAATGCCTCCTAACGGTATTTATTTCACTTCCCGAGCCCCTGGAAGCATGAAAATCAATTTAAACATGCTAATTTTAGCTCTAACACTGATGATCCACCTACAAATGTGAACTGACGTTCAAAAATAAAACATTTGAAAACGGACCATTTTCCACCTTTCTGAAGCATGACGTAATGGGGGGGTGTTATCTCTTTTGTCGAAAATCAGCCGTTTTTGCTCGAACATTAAATGCCTCCAAATGGTATTTAATTAACTTCCCGAGCCCCTGGAAGCATGAAAATCACTTTAAACATGCTAATTTTAGCTCTAACACTGATGATCCACCTACAAATGTGAACTGACGTTCAAAAATAAAACATTTGAAAACGGACCATTTTCCACATTTCTGAAGCATGACGTAATGGGGGGGTGTTATCTCTTTTGTGGAAAATCAGCCTTTTTTGCTCGAACATTAAATGCCTCGAAATGGTATTTAATTAACTTCCCGAGCCCCTGGAAGCATGAAAATCACTTTAAACATGCTAATTTTAGCTCTAACACTGATGATCCACCTACAAATGTGAACTGACGTTCAAAAATAAAACATTTGAAAACGACCATTTTCCACATTTCTGAAGCATGACGTAATGGGGGGGTGTTATCTCTTTTTTCGAAAATCAGCCGTTTTTGCTCGAACATTAAATGCCTCCAAATGGTATTTAATTAACTTCCCGAGCCCCTGGAAGCATGAAAATCACTTTAAACATGCTAATTTTAGCTCTAACACTGATGATCCACCTACAAATGTGAACTGACGTTCAAAAATAAAACATTTGAAAACGGACCATTTTCCACATTTCTGAAGCATGACGTAATGGGGGGGTGTTATCTCTTTTGTGGAAAATCAGCCTTTTTTGCTCGAACATTAAATGCCTCCAAATGGTATTTATTTCACTTCCCGTGCCCCTGGAAGCATGAAAATCACTTTAAACATGCTAATTTTAGCTCTAACACTGATGATCCACCTACAAATGTGAACTGACGTTCAAAAATAAAACATTTGAAAACGGACCATTTTCCACATTTCTGAAGCATGACGTAATGGGGGGGTGTTATCTCTTTTGTCGAAAATCAGCCGTTTTTGCTCGAACATTAAATGCCTCCAAATGGTATTTATTTCACTTCCCGAGCCCCTGGAAGCATGAAAATCACTTTAAACATGCTAATTTTAGCTCTAACACTGATGATCCACCTACAAATGTGAACTGACGTTCAAAAATAAAACATTTGAAAACGGACCATTTTCCACATTTCTGAAGCATGACGTAATGGGGGGGTGTTATCTCTTTTGTCGAAAATCAGCCGTTTTTGCTCGAACATTAAATGCCTCCAAATGGTATTTAATTAACTTCCCGAGCCCCTGGAAGCATGAAAATCACTTTAAACATGCTAATTTTAGCTCTAACACTGATGATCCACCTACAAATGTGAACTGACGTTCAAAAATAAAACATTTGAAAACGGACCATTTTCCACATTTCTGAAGCATGACGTAATGGGGGGGTGTTATCTCTTTTGTCGAAAATCAGCCGTTTTTGCTCGAACATTAAATGCCTCCAAATGGTATTTAATTAACTTCCCGAGCCCCTGGAAGCATGAAAATCACTTTAAACATGCTAATTTTAGCTCTAACACTGATGATCCACCTACAAATGTGAACTGACGTTCAAAAATAAAACATTTGAAAACGGACCATTTTCCACATTTCTGAAGCATGACGTAATGGGGGGGTGTTATCTCTTTTGTCGAAAATCAGCCGTTTTTGCTCGAACATTAAATGCCTCCAAATGGTATTTAATTAACTTCCCGGGGTGAAGAAACCCTTTTTGAGAACTCAGAGTGAGTAAATTGGCCATTTTCATGCACTTTTAACCATTCCATAAATCTTGTGTTTTGGGCCCCTGGAAGCATGAAAATCACTTTAAACATGCTAATTTTAGCTCTAACACTGATGATCCACCTACAAATGTGAACTGACGTTCAAAAATAAAACATTTGAAAACGGACCATTTTCCACATTTCTGAAGCATGACGTAATGGGGGGGTGTTATCTCTTTTGTCGAAAATCAGCCGTTTTTGCTCTAACATTAAATGCCTCCAAATGGTATTTAATTAACTTCCCGGGGTGAAGAAACCCTTTTTGAGAACTCAGAGTGAGTAAATTGGCCATTTTCATGCACTTTTAACCAGTCCATAAATCTTGTGTTTTGGGCCCCTGGAAGCATGAAAATCACTTTAAACATGCTAATTTTAGCTCTAACACTGATGATCCACCTACAAATGTGAACTGACGTTCAAAAATAAAACATTTGAAAACGGACCATTTTCCACATTTCTGAAGCATGACGTAATGGGGGGGTGTTATCTCTTTTGTCGAAAATCAGCCGTTTTTGCTCGAACATTAAATGCCTCCAAATGGTATTTAATTAACTTCCCGAGCCCCTGGAAGCATGAAAATCACTTTAAACATGCTAATTTTAGCTCTAACACTGATGATCCACCTACAAATGTGAACTGACGTTCAAAAATAAAACATTTGAAAACGGACCATTTTCCACATTTCTGAAGCATGACGTAATGGGGGGGTGTTATCTCTTTTGTCGAAAATCAGCCGTTTTTGCTCGAACATTAAATGCCTCCAAATGGTATTTAATTAACTTCCCGAGCCCCTGGAAGCATGAAAATCACTTTAAACATGCTAATTTTAGCTCTAACACTGATGATCCACCTACAAATGTGAACTGACGTTCAAAAATAAAACATTTGAAAACGGACCATTTTCCACATTTCTGAAGCATGACGTAATGGGGGGGTGTTATCTCTTTTGTGGAAAATCAGCCTTTTTTGCTCGAACATTAAATGCCTCCAAATGGTATTTATTTCACTTCCCGAGCCCCTGGAAGCATGAAAATCACTTTAAACATGCTAATTTTAGCTCTAACACTGATGATCCACCTACAAATGTGAACTGACGTTCAAAAATAAAACATTTGAAAACGGACCATTTTCCACATTTCTGAAGCATGACGTAATGGGGGGTGTTATCTCTTTTGTTGAAAATCAGCCGTTTTTGCTCGAACATTAAATGCCTCCAAATGGTATTTATTTCACTTCCCGAGACCCTGGAAGCATGAAAATCACTTTAAACATGCTAATTTTAGCTCTAACACTGATGATCCACCTGCAAATGTGAACTGACGTTCAAAAATAAAACATTTGAAAACGGACCATTTTCCACATTTCTGAAGCATGACGTAATGGGGGGGTGTTATCTCTTTTGTCGAAAATCAGCCGTTTTTGCTAGAACATTAAATGCCTCCAAATGGTATTTATTTCACTTCCCGAGCCCCTGGAAGCATGAAAATCACTTTAAACATGCTAATTTTAGCTCTAACACTGATGATCCACCTACAAATGTGAACTGACGTTCAAAAATAAAACATTTGAAAACGGACCATTTTCCACATTTCTGAAGCATGACGTAATGGGGGGGTGTTATCTCTTTTGTGGAAAATCAGCCGTTTTTGCTCGAACATTAAATGCCTCCAAATGGTATTTATTTCACTTCCCGAGCCCCTGGAAGCATGAAAATCACTTTAAACATGCTAATTTTAGCTCTAACACTGATGATCCACCTACAAATGTGAACTGACGTTCAAAAATAAAACATTTGAAAACGGACCATTTTCCACATTTCTGAAGCATGACGTAATGGGGGGGTGTTATCTCTTTTGTCGAAAATCAGCCGTTTTTGCTCGAACATTAAATGCCTCCAAATGGTATTTAATTAACTTCCCGAGCCCCTGGAAGCATGAAAATCACTTTAAACATGCTAATTTTAGCTCTAACACTGATGATCCACCTACAAATGTGAACTGACGTTCAAAAATAAAACATTTGAAAACGGACCATTTTCCACATTTCTGAAGCATGACGTAATGGGGGGGTGTTATCTCTTTTGTCGAAAATCAGCCGTTTTTGCTCGAACATTAAATGCCTCCAAATGGTATTTAATTAACTTCCCGAGCCCCTGGAAGCATGAAAATCACTTTAAACATGCTAATTTTAGCTCTAACACTGATGATCCACCTACAAATGTGAACTGACGTTCAAAAATTAAACATTTGAAAACGGACCATTTTCCACATTTCTGAAGCATGACGTAATGGGGGGTGTTATCTCTTTTGTCGAAAATCAGCTGTTTTTGCTCGAACATTAAATGCCTCCAAATGGTATTTATTTCACTTCCCGAGCCCCTGGAAGCATGAAAATCACTTTAAACATGCTAATTTTAGCTCTAACACTGATGATCCACCTACAAATGTGAACTGACGTTCAAAAATAAAACATTTGAAAACGGACCATTTTCCACATTTCTGAAGCATGACGTAATGGGGGGGTGTTATCTCTTTTGTCGAAAATCAGCCGTTTTTGCTCGAACATTAAATGCCTCCAAATGGTATTTAATTAACTTCCCGGGGTGAAGAAACCCTTTTTGAGAACTCAGAGTGAGTAAATTGGCCATTTTCATGCACTTTTAACCATTCCATAAATCTTCTGTTTTGGGCCCCTGGAAGCATGAAAATCACTTTAAACATGCTAATTTTAGCTCTAACACTGATGATCCACCTACAAATGTGAACTGACGTTCAAAAATGAAACATTTGAAAACTGACCATTTTCCACATTTCTGAAGCATGACGTAATGGGGGGGTGTTATCTCTTTTGTCGAAAATCAGCCGTTTTTGCTCTAACATTAAATGCCTCCAAATGGTATTTAATTAACTTCCCGGGGTGAAGAAACCCTTTTTGAGAACTCAGAGTGAGTAAATTGGCCATTTTCATGCACTTTTAACCATTCCATAAATCTTGTGTTTTGGGCCCCTGGAAGCATGAAAATCACTTTAAACATGCTAATTTTAGCTCTAACACTGATGATCCACCTACAAATGTGAACTGACGTTCAAAAATAAAACATTTGAAAACGGACCATTTTCCACATTTCTGAAGCATGACGTAATGGGGGGGTGTTATCTCTTTTGTCGAAAATCAGCCGTTTTTGCTCGAACATTAAATGCCTCCAAATGGTATTTAATTAACTTCCCGGGGTGAAGAAACCCTTTTTGAGAACTCAGAGTGAGTAAATTGGCCATTTTCATGCACTTTTAACCATTCCATAAATCTTGTGTTTTGGGCCCCTGGAAGCATGAAAATCACTTTAAACATGCTAATTTTAGCTCTAACACTGATGATCCACCTACAAATGTGAACTGACGTTCAAAAATAAAACATTTGAAAACGGACCATTTTCCACATTTCTGAAGCATGACGTAATGGGGGGGTGTTATCTCTTTTGTCGAAAATCAGCCGTTTTTGCTCGAACATTAAATGCCTCCAAATGGTATTTAATTAACTTCCCGAGCCCCTGGAAGCATGAAAATCACTTTAAACATGCTAATTTTAGCTCTAACACTGATGATCCACCTACAAATGTGAACTGACGTTCAAAAATAAAACATTTGAAAACGGACTATTTTCCACATTTCTGAAGCATGACGTAATGGGGGGGTGTTATCTCTTTTGTCGAAAATCAGCCGTTTTTGCTCGAACATTAAATGCCTCCAAATGGTATTTAATTAACTTCCCGAGCCCCTGGAAGCATGAAAATCACTTTAAACATGCTAATTTGAGCTCTAACACTGATGATCCACCTACAAATGTGAACTGACGTTCAAAAATAAAACATTTGAAAACGGACCATTTTCCACATTTCTGAAGCATGACGTAATGGGGGGGTGTTATCTCTTTTGTGGAAAATCAGCCGTTTTTGCTCGAACATTAAATGCCTCCAAATGGTATTTATTTCACTTCCCGAGCCCCTGGAAGCATGAAAATCACTTTAAACATGCTAATTTTAGCTCTAACACTGATGATCCACCTACAAATGTGAACTGACGTTCAAAAATAAAACATTTGAAAACGGACCATTTTCCACATTTCTGAAGCATGACGTAATGGGGGGGTGTTATCTCTTTTGTGGAAAATCAACCTTTTTTGCTCGAACATTAAATGCCTCCAAACGGTATTTATTTCACTTCCCGAGCCCCTGGAAGCATGAAAATCAATTTAAACATGCTAATTTTAGCTCTAACACTGATGATCCACCTACAAATGTGAACTGACGTTCAAAAATAAAACATTTGAAAACGGACCATTTTCCACCTTTCTGAAGCATGACGTAATGGGGGGGTGTTATCTCTTTTGTCGAAAATCAGCCGTTTTTGCTCGAACATTAAATGCCTCCAAATGGTATTTAATTAACTTCCCGAGCCCCTGGAAGCATGAAAATCACTTTAAACATGCTAATTTTAGCTCTAACACTGATGATCCACCTACAAATGTGAACTGACGTTCAAAAATAAAACATTTGAAAACGGACCATTTTCCACATTTCTGAAGCATGACGTAATGGGGGGGTGTTATCTCTTTTGTGGAAAATCAGCCTTTTTTGCTCGAACATTAAATGCCTCGAAATGGTATTTAATTAACTTCCCGAGCCCCTGGAAGCATGAAAATCACTTTAAACATGCTAATTTTAGCTCTAACACTGATGATCCACCTACAAATGTGAACTGACGTTCAAAAATAAAACATTTGAAAACGACCATTTTCCACATTTCTGAAGCATGACGTAATGGGGGGGTGTTATCTCTTTTGTCGAAAATCAGCCGTTTTTGCTCGAACATTAAATGCCTCCAAATGGTATTTAATTAACTTCCCGAGCCCCTGGAAGCATGAAAATCACTTTAAACATGCTAATTTTAGCTCTAACACTGATGATCCACCTACAAATGTGAACTGACGTTCAAAAATAAAACATTTGAAAACGGACCATTTTCCACATTTCTGAAGCATGACGTAATGGGGGGGTGTTATCTCTTTTGTGGAAAATCAGCCTTTTTTGCTCGAACATTAAATGCCTCCAAATGGTATTTATTTCACTTCCCGTGCCCCTGGAAGCATGAAAATCACTTTAAACATGCTAATTTTAGCTCTAACACTGATGATCCACCTACAAATGTGAACTGACGTTCAAAAATAAAACATTTGAAAACGGACCATTTTCCACATTTCTGAAGCATGACGTAATGGGGGGGTGTTATCTCTTTTGTCGAAAATCAGCCGTTTTTGCTCGAACATTAAATGCCTCCAAATGGTATTTATTTCACTTCCCGAGCCCCTGGAAGCATGAAAATCACTTTAAACATGCTAATTTTAGCTCTAACACTGATGATCCACCTACAAATGTGAACTGACGTTCAAAAATAAAACATTTGAAAACGGACCATTTTCCACATTTCTGAAGCATGACGTAATGGGGGGGTGTTATCTCTTTTGTCGAAAATCAGCCGTTTTTGCTCGAACATTAAATGCCTCCAAATGGTATTTAATTAACTTCCCGAGCCCCTGGAAGCATGAAAATCACTTTAAACATGCTAATTTTAGCTCTAACACTGATGATCCACCTACAAATGTGAACTGACGTTCAAAAATAAAACATTTGAAAACGGACCATTTTCCACATTTCTGAAGCATGACGTAATGGGGGGGTGTTATCTCTTTTGTCGAAAATCAGCCGTTTTTGCTCGAACATTAAATGCCTCCAAATGGTATTTAATTAACTTCCCGAGCCCCTGGAAGCATGAAAATCACTTTAAACATGCTAATTTTAGCTCTAACACTGATGATCCACCTACAAATGTGAACTGACGTTCAAAAATAAAACATTTGAAAACGGACCATTTTCCACATTTCTGAAGCATGACGTAATGGGGGGGTGTTATCTCTTTTGTCGAAAATCAGCCGTTTTTGCTCGAACATTAAATGCCTCCAAATGGTATTTAATTAACTTCCCGGGGTGAAGAAACCCTTTTTGAGAACTCAGAGTGAGTAAATTGGCCATTTTCATGCACTTTTAACCATTCCATAAATCTTGTGTTTTGGGCCCCTGGAAGCATGAAAATCACTTTAAACATGCTAATTTTAGCTCTAACACTGATGATCCACCTACAAATGTGAACTGACGTTCAAAAATAAAACATTTGAAAACGGACCATTTTCCACATTTCTGAAGCATGACGTAATGGGGGGGTGTTATCTCTTTTGTCGAAAATCAGCCGTTTTTGCTCTAACATTAAATGCCTCCAAATGGTATTTAATTAACTTCCCGGGGTGAAGAAACCCTTTTTGAGAACTCAGAGTGAGTAAATTGGCCATTTTCATGCACTTTTAACCAGTCCATAAATCTTGTGTTTTGGGCCCCTGGAAGCATGAAAATCACTTTAAACATGCTAATTTTAGCTCTAACACTGATGATCCACCTACAAATGTGAACTGACGTTCAAAAATAAAACATTTGAAAACGGACCATTTTCCACATTTCTGAAGCATGACGTAATGGGGGGGTGTTATCTCTTTTGTCGAAAATCAGCCGTTTTTGCTCGAACATTAAATGCCTCCAAATGGTATTTAATTAACTTCCCGAGCCCCTGGAAGCATGAAAATCACTTTAAACATGCTAATTTTAGCTCTAACACTGATGATCCACCTACAAATGTGAACTGACGTTCAAAAATAAAACATTTGAAAACGGACCATTTTCCACATTTCTGAAGCATGACGTAATGGGGGGGTGTTATCTCTTTTGTCGAAAATCAGCCGTTTTTGCTCGAACATTAAATGCCTCCAAATGGTATTTAATTAACTTCCCGAGCCCCTGGAAGCATGAAAATCACTTTAAACATGCTAATTTTAGCTCTAACACTGATGATCCACCTACAAATGTGAACTGACGTTCAAAAATAAAACATTTGAAAACGGACCATTTTCCACATTTCTGAAGCATGACGTAATGGGGGGGTGTTATCTCTTTTGTGGAAAATCAGCCTTTTTTGCTCGAACATTAAATGCCTCCAAATGGTATTTATTTCACTTCCCGAGCCCCTGGAAGCATGAAAATCACTTTAAACATGCTAATTTTAGCTCTAACACTGATGATCCACCTACAAATGTGAACTGACGTTCAAAAATAAAACATTTGAAAACGGACCATTTTCCACATTTCTGAAGCATGACGTAATGGGGGGTGTTATCTCTTTTGTTGAAAATCAGCCGTTTTTGCTCGAACATTAAATGCCTCCAAATGGTATTTATTTCACTTCCCGAGACCCTGGAAGCATGAAAATCACTTTAAACATGCTAATTTTAGCTCTAACACTGATGATCCACCTGCAAATGTGAACTGACGTTCAAAAATAAAACATTTGAAAACGGACCATTTTCCACATTTCTGAAGCATGACGTAATGGGGGGGTGTTATCTCTTTTGTCGAAAATCAGCCGTTTTTGCTAGAACATTAAATGCCTCCAAATGGTATTTATTTCACTTCCCGAGCCCCTGGAAGCATGAAAATCACTTTAAACATGCTAATTTTAGCTCTAACACTGATGATCCACCTACAAATGTGAACTGACGTTCAAAAATAAAACATTTGAAAACGGACCATTTTCCACATTTCTGAAGCATGACGTAATGGGGGGGTGTTATCTCTTTTGTGGAAAATCAGCCGTTTTTGCTCGAACATTAAATGCCTCCAAATGGTATTTATTTCACTTCCCGAGCCCCTGGAAGCATGAAAATCACTTTAAACATGCTAATTTTAGCTCTAACACTGATGATCCACCTACAAATGTGAACTGACGTTCAAAAATAAAACATTTGAAAACGGACCATTTTCCACATTTCTGAAGCATGACGTAATGGGGGGGTGTTATCTCTTTTGTCGAAAATCAGCCGTTTTTGCTCGAACATTAAATGCCTCCAAATGGTATTTAATTAACTTCCCGAGCCCCTGGAAGCATGAAAATCACTTTAAACATGCTAATTTTAGCTCTAACACTGATGATCCACCTACAAATGTGAACTGACGTTCAAAAATAAAACATTTGAAAACGGACCATTTTCCACATTTCTGAAGCATGACGTAATGGGGGGGTGTTATCTCTTTTGTCGAAAATCAGCCGTTTTTGCTCGAACATTAAATGCCTCCAAATGGTATTTAATTAACTTCCCGAGCCCCTGGAAGCATGAAAATCACTTTAAACATGCTAATTTTAGCTCTAACACTGATGATCCACCTACAAATGTGAACTGACGTTCAAAAATTAAACATTTGAAAACGGACCATTTTCCACATTTCTGAAGCATGACGTAATGGGGGGGTGTTATCTCTTTTGTGGAAAATCAGCCTTTTTTGCTCGAACATTAAATGACTCCAAATGGTATTTATTTCACTTCCCGAGCCCCTGGAAGCATGAAAATCACTTTAAACATGCTAATTTTAGCTCTAACACTGATGATCCACCTACAAATGTGAACTGACGTTCAAAAATAAAACATTTAAAAACGGACCATTTTCCACATTTCTGAAGCATGACGTAATGGGGGGGTGTTATCTCTTTTGTCGAAAATCAGCCGTTTTTGCTCGAACATTAAATGCCTCCAAATGGTATTAATTTCACTTCCCGAGCCCCTGGAAGCATGAAAATCACTTTAAACATGCTAATTTTAGCTCTAACACTGATGATCCACCCACAAATGTGAACTGACGTTCAAAAATAAAACATTTGAAAACGGACCATTTTCCACATTTCTGAAGCATGACGTAATGGGGGGTGTTATCTCTTTTGTCGAAAATCAGCCGTTTTTGCTCGAACATTAAATGCCTCCAAATGGTATTTAATTAACTTCCCGAGCCCCTGGAAGCATGAAAATCACTTTAAACATGCTAATTTTAGCTCTAACACTGATGATTCACCTACAAATGTGAACTGACGTTCAAAAATAAAACATTTGAAAACGGACCATTTTCCACATTTCTGAAGCATGACGTAATGGGGGGGTGTTATCTCTTTTGTGGAAAATCAGCCTTTTTTGCTCGAACATTAAATGCCTCCAAATGGTATTTATTTCACTTCCCGAGCCCCTGGAAGCATGAAAATCACTTTAAACATGCTAATTTTAGCTCTAACACTGATGATCCACCTACAAATGTGAACTGACGTTCAAAAATAAAACATTTGAAAACGGACCATTTTCCACATTTCTGAAGCATGACGTAATGGGGGGGTGTTATCTCTTTTGTCGAAAATCAGCCGTTTTTGCTCGAACATTAAATGCCTCCAAATGGTATTTAATTAACTTCCCGGGGTGAAGAAACCCTTTTTGAGAACTCAGAGTGAGTAAATTGGCCATTTTCATGCACTTTTAACCATTCCATAAATCTTGTGTTTTGGGCCCCTGGAAGCATGAAAATCACTTTAAACATGCTAATTTTAGCTCTAACACTGATGATCCACCTACAAATGTGAACTGACGTTCAAAAATAAAACATTTGAAAACGGACCATTTTCCACATTTCTGAAGCATGACGTAATGGGGGGTGTTATCTCTTTTGTCGAAAATCAGCTGTTTTTGCTCAAACATTAAATGCCTCCAAATGGTATTTATTTCACTTCCCGAGCCCCTGGAAGCATGAAAATCACTTTAAACATGCTAATTTTAGCTCTAACACTGATGATCCACCTACAAATGTGAACTGACGTTCAAAAATAAAACATTTGAAAACGGACCATTTTCCACATTTCTAAAGCATGACGTAATGGGGGGGTGTTAGCTCTTTCGTCGAAAATCAGCCGTTTTTGCTCGAACATTAAAATCCTCCAAATGGTATTTAGTTAACTTCCTGGGGTGAAGAAACCCTTTTTGAGAACTCAGAGTGAGTAAATTGGCCATTTTCATGCACTTTTAACCATTCCATAAATCTTGTGTTTTGGGCCCCTGGAAGCATGAAAATCACTTTAAGCATGCTAATTTTAGCTCTAACACTGATGATCCACCTACAAATGTGAACTGACGTTCAAAAATAAAATATTTGAAAACGGACCATTTTCCACATTTCTGAAGCATGACGTAATGGGGGGGTGTTATCTCTTTTGTCGAAAATCAGCCGTTTTTGCTCGAACATTAAATGCCTCCAAATGGTATTTAATTAACTTCCCGAGCCCCTGGAAGCATGAAAATCACTTTAAACATGCTAATTTTAGCTCTAACACTGATGATCCACCTACAAATGTGAACTGATGTTCAAAAATAAAACATTTGAAAACGGACCATTTTCCACATTTCTGAAGCATGACGTAATGGGGGGGTGTTATCTCTTTTGTCGAAAATCAGCCGTTTTTGCTCGAACATTAAATGCCTCCAAATGGTATTTAATTAACTTCCCGAGCCCCTGGAAGCATGAAAATCACTTTAAACATGCTAATTTTAGCTCTAACACTGATGATCCACCTACAAATGTGAACTGACGTTCAAAAATAAAACATTTGAAAACGGACCATTTTCCACATTTCTGAAGCATGACGTAATGGGGGGTGTTATCTCTTTTGTTGAAAATCAGCCGTTTTTGCTCGAACATTAAATGCCTCCAAATGGTATTTATTTCACTTCCCGAGACCCTGGAAGCATGAAAATCACTTTAAACATGCTAATTTTAGCTCTAACACTGATGATCCACCTGCAAATGTGAACTGACGTTCAAAAATAAAACATTTGAAAACGGACCATTTTCCACATTTCTGAAGCATGACGTAATGGGGGGGTGTTATCTCTTTTGTCGAAAATCAGCCGTTTTTGCTAGAACATTAAATGCCTCCAAATGGTATTTATTTCACTTCCCGAGCCCCTGGAAGCATGAAAATCACTTTAAACATGCTAATTTTAGCTCTAACACTGATGATCCACCTACAAATGTGAACTGACGTTCAAAAATAAAACATTTGAAAACGGACCATTTTCCACATTTCTGAAGCATGACGTAATGGGGGGGTGTTATCTCTTTTGTGGAAAATCAGCCGTTTTTGCTCGAACATTAAATGCCTCCAAATGGTATTTATTTCACTTCCCGAGCCCCTGGAAGCATGAAAATCACTTTAAACATGCTAATTTTAGCTCTAACACTGATGATCCACCTACAAATGTGAACTGACGTTCAAAAATAAAACATTTGAAAACGGACCATTTTCCACATTTCTGAAGCATGACGTAATGGGGGGGTGTTATCTCTTTTGTCGAAAATCAGCCGTTTTTGCTCGAACATTAAATGCCTCCAAATGGTATTTAATTAACTTCCCGAGCCCCTGGAAGCATGAAAATCACTTTAAACATGCTAATTTTAGCTCTAACACTGATGATCCACCTACAAATGTGAACTGACGTTCAAAAATAAAACATTTGAAAACGGACCATTTTCCACATTTCTGAAGCATGACGTAATGGGGGGGTGTTATCTCTTTTGTCGAAAATCAGCCGTTTTTGCTCGAACATTAAAATCCTCCAAATGGTATTTAATTAACTTCCCGGGGTGAAGAAACCCTTTTTGAGAACTCAGAGTGAGTAAATTGGCCATTTTCATGCACTTTTAACCATTCCATAAATCTTGTGTTTTGGGCCCCTGGAAGCATGAAAATCACTTTAAACATGCTAATTTTAGCTCTAACACTGATGATCCACCTACAAATGTGAACTGACGTTCAAAAATAAAACATTTGAAAACGGACCATTTTCCACATTTCTGAAGCATGACGTAATGGGGGGTGTTATCTCTTTTGTCGAAAATCAGCTGTTTTTGCTCGAACATTAAATGCCTCCAAATGGTATTTATTTCACTTCCCGAGCCCCTGGAAGCATGAAAATCACTTTAAACATGCTAATTTTAGCTCTAACACTGATGATCCACCTACAAATGTGAACTGACGTTCAAAAATAAAACATTTGAAAACGGACCATTTTCCACATTTCTAAAGCATGACGTAATGGGGGGGTGTTAGCTCTTTCGTCGAAAATCAGCCGTTTTTGCTCGAACATTAAAATCCTCCAAATGGTATTTAATTAACTTCCTGGGGTGAAGAAACCCTTTTTGAGAACTCAGAGTGAGTAAATTGGCCATTTTCATGCACTTTTAACCATTCCATAAATCTTGTGTTTTGGGCCCCTGGAAGCATGAAAATCACTTTAAACATGCTAATTTTAGCTCTAACACTGATGATCCACCTACAAATGTGAACTGACGTTCAAAAATAAAACATTTGAAAACGGACCATTTTCCACATTTCTGAAGCATGACGTAATGGGGGGGTTTTATCTCTTTTGTCGAAAATCAGCCGTTTTTGCTCGAACATTAAATGCCTCCAAATGGTATTTAATTAACTTCCCGAGCCCCTGGAAGCATGAAAATCACTTTAAACATGCTAATTTTAGCTCTAACACTGATGATCCACCTACAAATGTGAACTGACGTTCAAAAATAAAACATTTGAAAACGGACCATTTTCCACATTTCTGAAGCATGACGTAATGGGGGGGTGTTATCTCTTTTGTCGAAAATCAGCCGTTTTTGCTCGAACATTAAATGCCTCCAAATGGTATTTAATTAACTTCCCGAGCCCCTGGAAGCATGAAAATCACTTTAAACATGCTAATTTTAGCTCTAACACTGATGATCCACCTACAAATGTGAACTGACGTTCAAAAATAAAACATTTGAAAACGGACCATTTTCCACATTTCTGAAGCATGACGTAATGGGGGGGTGTTATCTCTTTTGTCGAAAATCAGCCGTTTTTGCTCGAACATTAAATGCCTCCAAATGGTATTTAATTAACTTCCCGAGCCCCTGGAAGCATGAAAATCACTTTAAACATGCTAATTTTAGCTCTAACACTGATGATCCACCTACAAATGTGAACTGACGTTCAAAAATAAAACATTTGAAAACGGACCATTTTCCACATTTCTGAAGCATGTCGTAATGGGGGGGTGTTATCTCTTTTGTCGAAAATCAGCCGTTTTTGCTCGAACATTAAATGCCTCCAAATGGTATTTAATTAACTTCCCGAGCCCCTGGAAGCATGAAAATCACTTTAAACATGCTAATTTTAGCTCTAACACTGATGATCCACCTACAAATGTGAACTGACGTTCAAAAATAAAACATTTGAAAACGGACCATTTTCCACATTTCTGAAGCATGACGTAATGGGGGGGTGTTATCTCTTTTGTGGAAAATCAGCCTTTTTTGCTCGAACATTAAATGCCTCCAAATGGTATTTATTTCACTTCCGAGCCCCTGGAGGCATGAAAATCACTTTAAACATGCTAATTTTAGCTCTAACACTGATGATCCACCTACAAATGTGAACTGACGTTCAAAAATAAAACATTTGAAAACGGACCATTTTCCACATTTCTGAAGCATGACGTAATGGGGGGGTGTTATCTCTTTTGTCGAAAATCAGCCGTTTTTGCTCGAACATTAAATGCCTCCAAATGGTATTTATTTCACTTCCCGAGCCCCTGGAAGCATGAAAATCACTTTAAACATGCTAATTTTAGCTCTAACACTGATGATCCACCTGCAAATGTGAACTGACGTTCAAAAATAAAACATTTGAAAACGGACCATTTTCCACATTTCTGAAGCATGACGTAATGGGGGGGTGTTATCTCTTTTGTCGAAAATCAGCCGTTTTTGCTCGAACATTAAATGCCTCCAAATGGTATTTATTTCACTTCCCGAGCCCCTGGAAGCATGAAAATCACTTTAAACATGCTAATTTTAGCTCTAACACTAATGATCCACCTACAAATGTGAACTGACGTTCAAAAATAAAACATTTGAAAACGGACCATTTTCCACATTTCTGAAGCATGACGTAATGGGGGGGTGTTATCTCTTTTGTGGAAAATCAGCCGTTTTTGCTCGAACATTAAATGCCTCCAAATGGTATTTAATTAACTTCCCGAGCCCCTGGAAGCATGAAAATCACTTTAAACATGCTAATTTTAGCTCTAACACTGATGATCCACCTACAAATGTGAACTGACGTTCAAAAATAAAACATTTGAAAACGGACCATTTTCCACATTTCTGAAGCATGACGTAATGGGGGGGTGTTATCTCTTTTGTGGAAAATCAGCCTTTTTTGCTCGAACATTAAATGCCTCCAAATGGTATTTATTTCACTTCCCGAGCCCCTGGAAGCATGAAAATCACTTTAAACATGCTAATTTTAGCTCTAACACTGATGATCCACCTACAAATGTGAACTGACGTTCAAAAATAAAACATTTGAAAACGGACCATTTTCCACATTTCTGAAGCATGACGTAATGGGGGGGTGTTATCTCTTTTGTCGAAAATCAGCCGTTTTTGCTCGAACATTAAATGCCTCCAAATGGTATTTATTTCACTTCCCGAGCCCCTGGAAGCATGAAAATCACTTAAAACATGCTAATTTTAGCTCTAACACTGATGATCCACCTGCAAATGTGAACTGACGTTCAAAAATAAAACATTTGAAAACGGACCATTTTCCACATTTCTGAAGCATGACGTAATGGGGGGGTGTTATCTCTTTTGTCGAAAATCAGCCGTTTTTGCTCGAACATTAAATGCCTCCAAATGGTATTTATTTCACTTCCCGAGCCCCTGGAAGCATGAAAATCACTTTAAACATGCTAATTTTAGCTCTAACACTGATGATCCACCTACAAATGTGAACTGACATTCAAAAATAAAACATTTGAAAACGGACCATTTTCCACATTTCTGAAGCATGACGTAATGGGGGGGTGTTATCTCTTTTGTGGAAAATCAGCCGTTTTTGCTCGAACATTAAATGCCTCCAAATGGTATTTATTTCACTTCCCGAGCCCCTGGAAGCATGAAAATCACTTTAAACATGCTAATTTTAGCTCTAACACTGATGATCCACCTACAAATGTGAACTGACGTTCAAAAATAAAACATTTGAAAACGGACCATTTTCCACATTTCTGAAGCATGACGTAATGGGGGGGTGTTATCTCTTTTGTCGAAAATCAGCCGTTTTTGCTCGAACATTAAATGCCTCCAAATGGTATTTAATTAACTTTCCGAGCCCCTGGAAGCATGAAAATCACTTTAAACATGCTAATTTTAGCTCTAACACTGATGATCCACCTACAAATGTCAACTGACGTTCAAAAATAAAACATTTGAAAACTGACCATTTTCCACATTTCTGAAGCATGACGTAATGGGGGGGTGTTATCTCTTTTGTGGAAAATCAGCCTTTTTTGCTCGAACATTAAATGCCTCCAAATGGTATTTATTTCACTTCCCGAGCCCCTGGAAGCATGAAAATCACTTTAAACATGCTAATTTTAGCTCTAACACTGATGATCCACCTACAAATGTGAACTGACGTTTAAAAATAAAACATTTGAAAACGGACCATTTTCCACATTTCTGAAGCATGACGTAATGGGGGGGTGTTATCTCTTTTGTCGAAAATCAGCCGTTTTTGCTCGAACATTAAATGCCTCCAAATGGTATTTATTTCACTTCCCGAGCCCCTGGAAGCATGAAAATCACTTTAAACATGCTAATTTTAGCTCTAACACTGATGATCCACCTACAAATGTGAACTGACGTTCAAAAATAAAACATTTGAAAACGGACCATTTTCCACATTTCTGAAGCATGACGTAATGGGGGGGTTTTATCTCTTTTGTCGAAAATCAGCCGTTTTTGCTCGAACATTAAATGCCTCCAAATGGTATTTAATTAACTTCCCGAGCCCCTGGAAGCATGAAAATCACTTTAAACATGCTAATTTTAGCTCTAACACTGATGATCCACCTACAAATGTGAACTGACGTTCAAAAATAAAACATTTGAAAACGGACCATTTTCCACATTTCTGAAGCATGACGTAATGGGGGGGTGTTATCTCTTTTGTCGAAAATCAGCCGTTTTTGCTCGAACATTAAATGCCTCCAAATGGTATTTAATTAACTTCCCGAGCCCCTGGAAGCATGAAAATCACTTTAAACATGCTAATTTTAGCTCTAACACTGATGATCCACCTACAAATGTGAACTGACGTTCAAAAATAAAACATTTGAAAACGGACCATTTTCCACATTTCTGAAGCATGACGTAATGGGGGGGTGTTATCTCTTTTGTCGAAAATCAGCCGTTTTTGCTCGAACATTAAATGCCTCCAAATGGTATTTAATTAACTTCCCGAGCCCCTGGAAGCATGAAAATCACTTTAAACATGCTAATTTTAGCTCTAACACTGATGATCCACCTACAAATGTGAACTGACGTTCAAAAATAAAACATTTGAAAACGGACCATTTTCCACATTTCTGAAGCATGACGTAATGGGGGGGTGTTATCTCTTTTGTCGAAAATCAGCCGTTTTTGCTCGAACATTAAATGCCTCCAAATGGTATTTAATTAACTTCCCGAGCCCCTGGAAGCATGAAAATCACTTTAAACATGCTAATTTTAGCTCTAACACTGATGATCCACCTACAAATGTGAACTGACGTTCAAAAATAAAACATTTGAAAACGGACCATTTTCCACATTTCTGAAGCATGACGTAATGGGGGGGTGTTATCTCTTTTGTGGAAAATCAGCCTTTTTTGCTCGAACATTAAATGCCTCCAAATGGTATTTATTTCACTTCCGAGCCCCTGGAGGCATGAAAATCACTTTAAACATGCTAATTTTAGCTCTAACACTGATGATCCACCTACAAATGTGAACTGACGTTCAAAAATAAAACATTTGAAAACGGACCATTTTCCACATTTCTGAAGCATGACGTAATGGGGGGGTGTTATCTCTTTTGTCGAAAATCAGCCGTTTTTGCTCGAACATTAAATGCCTCCAAATGGTATTTATTTCACTTCCCGAGCCTCTGGAAGCATGAAAATCACTTTAAACATGCTAATTTTAGCTCTAACACTGATGATCCACCTGCAAATGTGAACTGACGTTCAAAAATAAAACATTTGAAAACGGACCATTTTCCACATTTCTGAAGCATGACGTAATGGGGGGGTGTTATCTCTTTTGTCGAAAATCAGCCGTTTTTGCTCGAACATTAAATGCCTCCAAATGGTATTTATTTCACTTCCCGAGCCCCTGGAAGCATGAAAATCACTTTAAACATGCTAATTTTAGCTCTAACACTAATGATCCACCTACAAATGTGAACTGACGTTCAAAAATAAAACATTTGAAAACGGACCATTTTCCACATTTCTGAAGCATGACGTAATGGGGGGGTGTTATCTCTTTTGTGGAAAATCAGCCGTTTTTGCTCGAACATTAAATGCCTCCAAATGGTATTTAATTAACTTCCCGAGCCCCTGGAAGCATGAAAATCACTTTAAACATGCTAATTTTAGCTCTAACACTGATGATCCACCTACAAATGTGAACTGACGTTCAAAAATAAAACATTTGAAAACGGACCATTTTCCACATTTCTGAAGCATGACGTAATGGGGGGGTGTTATCTCTTTTGTGGAAAATCAGCCTTTTTTGCTCGAACATTAAATGCCTCCAAATGGTATTTATTTCACTTCCCGAGCCCCTGGAAGCATGAAAATCACTTTAAACATGCTAATTTTAGCTCTAACACTGATGATCCACCTACAAATGTGAACTGACGTTCAAAAATAAAACATTTGAAAACGGACCATTTTCCACATTTCTGAAGCATGACGTAATGGGGGGGTGTTATCTCTTTTGTCGAAAATCAGCCGTTTTTGCTCGAACATTAAATGCCTCCAAATGGTATTTATTTCACTTCCCGAGCCCCTGGAAGCATGAAAATCACTTAAAACATGCTAATTTTAGCTCTAACACTGATGATCCACCTGCAAATGTGAACTGACGTTCAAAAATAAAACATTTGAAAACGGACCATTTTCCACATTTCTGAAGCATGACGTAATGGGGGGGTGTTATCTCTTTTGTCGAAAATCAGCCGTTTTTGCTCGAACATTAAATGCCTCCAAATGGTATTTATTTCACTTCCCGAGCCCCTGGAAGCATGAAAATCACTTTAAACATGCTAATTTTAGCTCTAACACTGATGATCCACCTACAAATGTGAACTGACATTCAAAAATAAAACATTTGAAAACGGACCATTTTCCACATTTCTGAAGCATGACGTAATGGGGGGGTGTTATCTCTTTTGTGGAAAATCAGCCGTTTTTGCTCGAACATTAAATGCCTCCAAATGGTATTTATTTCACTTCCCGAGCCCCTGGAAGCATGAAAATCACTTTAAACATGCTAATTTTAGCTCTAACACTGATGATCCACCTACAAATGTGAACTGACGTTCAAAAATAAAACATTTGAAAACGGACCATTTTCCACATTTCTGAAGCATGACGTAATGGGGGGGTGTTATCTCTTTTGTCGAAAATCAGCCGTTTTTGCTCGAACATTAAATGCCTCCAAATGGTATTTAATTAACTTCCCGAGCCCCTGGAAGCATGAAAATCACTTTAAACATGCTAATTTTAGCTCTAACACTGATGATCCACCTACAAATGTGAACTGACGTTCAAAAATAAAACATTTGAAAACTGACCATTTTCCACATTTCTGAAGCATGACGTAATGGGGGGGTGTTATCTCTTTTGTGGAAAATCAGCCTTTTTTGCTCGAACATTAAATGCCTCCAAATGGTATTTATTTCACTTCCCGAGCCCCTGGAAGCATGAAAATCACTTTAAACATGCTAATTTTAGCTCTAACACTGATGATCCACCTACAAATGTGAACTGACGTTTAAAAATAAAACATTTGAAAACGGACCATTTTCCACATTTCTGAAGCATGACGTAATGGGGGGGTGTTATCTCTTTTGTCGAAAATCAGCCGTTTTTGCTCGAACATTAAATGCCTCCAAATGGTATTTATTTCACTTCCCGAGCCCCTGGAAGCATGAAAATCACTTTAAACATGCTAATTTTAGCTCTAACACTGATGATCCACCTACAAATGTGAACTGACGTTCAAAAATAAAACATTTGAAAACGGTCCATTTTCCACATTTCTAAAGCATGACGTAATGGGGGGGTGTTAGCTCTTTCGTCGAAAATCAGCCGTTTTTGCTCGAACATTAAAATCCTCCAAATGGTATTTAATTAACTTCCCAGGGTGAAGAAACCCTTTTTGAGAACTCAGAGTGAGTAAATTGGCCATTTTCATGCACTTTTAACGATTCCATAAATCTTGTGTTTTGGGCCCCTGGAAGCATGAAAATCACTTTAAACATGCTAATTTTAGCTCTAACACTGATGATCCACCTACAAATGTGAACTGACGTTCAAAAATAAAACATTTGAAAACGGACCATTTTCCACATTTCTGAAGCATGACGTAATGGGGGGGTGTTATCTCTTTTGTCGAAAATCAGCCGTTTTTGCTCTAACATTAAATGCCTCCAAATGGTATTTAATTAACTTCCCAAGCCCCTGGAAGCATGAAAATCACTTTAAACATGCTAATTTTAGCTCTAACACTGATGATCCACCTACAAATGTGAACTGACGTTCAAAAATAAAACATTTGAAAACGGACCATTTTCCACATTTCTGAAGCATGACGTAATGGGGGGGTGTTATCTCTTTTGTGGAAAATCAGCCTTTTTTGCTCGAACATTAAATGCCTCCAAATGGTATTGATTTCACTTCCCGAGCCCCTGGAAGCATGAAAATCACTTTAAACATGCTAATTTTAGCTCTAACACTGATGATCCACCTACAAATGTGAACTGACGTTCAAAAATAAAACATTTGAAAACGGACCATTTTCCACATTTCTGAAGCATGACGTAATGGGGGGGGTGTTATCTCTTTTGTCGAAAATCAGCCATTTTTGCTCGAACATTAAATGCCTCCAAATGGTATTTAATTAACTTCCCGGGGTGAAGAAACCCTTTTTGAGAACTCAGAGTGAGTAAATTGGCCATTTTCATGCACTTTTAACCATTCCATAAATCTTGTGTTTTGGGCCCCTGGAAGCATGAAAATCACTTTAAACATGCTAATTTTAGCTCTAACACTGATGATCCACCTACAAATGTGAACTGACGTTCAAAAATAAAACATTTGAAAACGGACCATTTTCCACATTTCTGAAGCATGACGTAATGGGGGGGTGTTATCTCTTTTGTCGAAAATCAGCCGTTTTTGCTCGAACATTAAATGCCTCCAAATGGTATTTAATTAACTTCCCGGGGTGAAGAAACCCTTTTTGAGAACTCAGAGTGAGTAAATTGGCCATTTTCATGCACTTTTAACCATTCCATAAATCTTGTGTTTTGGGCCCCTGGAAGCATGAAAATCACTTTAAACATGCTAATTTTAGCTCTAACACTGATGATCCACCTACAAATGTGAACTGACGTTTAAAAATAAAACATTTGAAAACGGACCATTTTCCACATTTCTGAAGCATGACGTAATGGGGGGGTGTTATCTCTTTTGTCGAAAATCAGCCGTTTTTGCTCGAACATTAAATGCCTCCAAATGGTATTTATTTCACTTCCCGAGCCCCTGGAAGCATGAAAATCACTTTAAACATGCTAATTTTAGCTCTAGCACTGATGATCCACCTACAAATGTGAACTGACGTTCAAAAATAAAACATTTGAAAACGGACCATTTTCCACATTTCTAAAGCATGACGTAATGGGGGGGTGTTAGCTCTTTCGTCGAAAATCAGCCGTTTTTGCTCGAACATTAAAATCCTCCAAATGGTATTTAATTAACTTCCCGGGGTGAAGAAACCCTTTTTGAGAACTCAGAGTGAGTAAATTGGCCATTTTCATGCACTTTTAACCATTCC
Organism: Lissotriton vulgaris; assembly: GCF_964263255.1. Taxonomy (NCBI): domain Eukaryota; kingdom Metazoa; phylum Chordata; class Amphibia; order Caudata; family Salamandridae; genus Lissotriton; species Lissotriton vulgaris. Next base: position 1,399,970 of record NW_028253575.1, on the reverse strand, counting down.
ATAAATCTTGTGTTTTGGGCCCCTGGAAGCATGAAAATCACTTTAAACATGCTAATTTTAGCTCCAACACTGATGATCCACCTACAAATGTGAACTGACGTTCAAAAATAAAACATTTGAAAACGGACCATTTTCCACATTTCTGAAGCATGACGTAATGGGGGGGTGTTATCTCTTTTGTCGAAAATCAGCCGTTTTTGCTCGAACATTAAATGCCTCCAAATGGTATTTAATTAACTTCCCGAGCCCCTGGAAGCATGAAAATCACTTTAAACATGCTAATTTTAGCTCTAACACTGATGATCCACCTACAAATGTGAACTGACGTTCAAAAATGAAACATTTGAAAACGGACCATTTTCCACATTTCTGAAGCATGACGTAATGGGGGGGTGTTATCTCTTTTGTCGAAAATCAGCCGTTTTTGCTCGAACATTAAATGCCTCCAAATGGTATTTATTTCACTTCCCGAGCCCCTGGAAGCATGAAAATCACTTTAAACATGCTAATTTTAGCTCTAACACTGATGATCCACCTACAAATGTGAACTGACGTTCAAAAATAAAACATTTGAAAACGGACCATTTTCCACATTTCTAAAGCATGACGTAATGGGGGGGTGTTAGCTCTTTCGTCGATAATCAGCCGTTTTTGCTCGAACATTAAAATCCTCCAAATGGTATTTAATTAACTTCCCGGGGTGAAGAAACCCTTTTTGAGAACTCAGAGTGAGTAAATTGGCCATTTTCATGCACTTTTAACCATTCCATAAATCTTGTGTTTTGGGCCCCTGGAAGCATGAAAATCACTTTAAACATGCTAATTTTAGCTCTAACACTGATGATCCACCTACAAATGTGAACTGACGTTCAAAAATAAAACATTTGAAAACGGACCATTTTCCACATTTCTGAAGCATGACGTAATGGGGGGGGTGTTATCGCTTTTGTCGAAAATCAGCCGTTTTTGCTCGAACATTAAATGCCTCCAAATGGTATTTAATTAACTTCCCGAGCCCCTGGAAGCATGAAAATCACTTTAAACATGCTAATTTTAGCTCTAACACTGATGATCCACCTACAAATGTGAACTGACGTTCAAAAATAAAACATTTGAAATCGGACCATTTTCCACATTTCTGAAGCATGACGTAATGGGGGGGTGTTATCTCTTTTGTCGAAAATCAGCCGTTTTTGCTCGAACATTAAATGCCTCCAAATGGTATTTATTTCACTTCCCGAGCCCCTGGAAGCATGAAAATCACTTTAAACATGCTAATTTTAGCTCTAACACTGATGATCTACCTACAAATGTGAACTGACGTTCAAAAATAAAACATTTGAAAACGGACCATTTTCCACATTTCTGAAGCATGACGTAATGGGGGGGTGTTATCTCTTTTGTGGAAAATCAGCCGTTTTTGCTCGAACATTAAATGCCTCCAAATGGTATTTAATTACCTTCCCGAGCCCCTGGAAGCATGAAAATTACTTTAAACATGCTAATTTTAGCTCTAACACTGATGATCCACCTACAAATGTGAACTGACGTTCAAAAATAAAACATTTGAAAACGGACCATTTTCCACATTTCTGAAGCATGACGTAATGGGGGGGTGTTATCTCTTTTGTTGAAAATCAGCCGTTTTTGCTCGAACATTAAATGCCTCCAAATGGCAAGGGGCGACCAATCGGTCCCCCCGAACGTATGGCAGAGTACCACGATCCCCCCGGGAAGCCATCTTGGGCGGGAGGCGAGTCTCGGCTGGTATGCCCGAAGCGGCGTAGCCGGGGCGCGCCTTTTCCCGCCCTAGAGTGGGTTGGCCTAGACACTGACGCGGCTGGCCACGCCCTTGGGGCAGGCAGGGGCGGGTTTACGCCCGCCCTGAAGACGGATAAAAGGAGGAGCAAGACCAGAAAGCATCCTCTTGTTCCTGTGCTCTGAAGCTGCACCTCCTCGCTGCACGTGAGCTCGAGACGGAACGAAGAGCCATTTTTGAGCGTTGTAATCTTTCTCGTTTGTTTTACAGATACTCTGTCGGAGAATGCCGAAGAAGGCGGGAAAGCGAATGACTACCGAACAGATGCTGCGTGTTCTCATGAAGGAGATGACCGACCTAAAAAGGCGGATGGATAAAAATGAGGAAGGGGGCCTGAAACGTCCTTTGGAGGGAACGGCCCCGGGAGGAAAAGGCAAGAGGCCCAGGAGAGGAGCAGCTGGGGGAGATACCCCGGGTCCCGGTGCCCCGCTCGAAGCACCCACTCCTGTGCCGGAGGAAGGGAATCCGATTCCCGTGGTGGTCACCCCCGTGTCCGGGGAAGACATGCCGCCCGAGCTGGCAGCACAAGTAGCAGCGTGGTTGGGTAAAAGTAGCAAGGGCGCCACAGCTGTCGACGCGCAGGTGTTAATGAAGCAACTGCGGGAAACTCGTGAAGCAGCGAACGTATCCACGCCGGCTGCGGCCGTAGAGAAGCCACAGGGGACGGTTTTGGTCGCAGAGACAGCGTCCAGTTCAGGTAAGCGGCCATTGCCGATTGCGAGGGAAGAGTCGGCTCCCTCTCGAAGGGAGAGGTTGGGTTAGCATGTTCCTTTAGCTATTAAAGAAAAGATATGGGCAGGGGAATATGTGAACATCTTCTCGTTGCTTACTGATCATTATGAGATGGAGCATGTTAAAGGTCAGAAGGATCTCATGCATCCGAGTGTTTGGCGCGCAAAGATGGCCGCCTTTAAGGTTAATGAAAACGTTGGCAATTGGGGCAAGGCATGGGGAATTTTCACATCGATCTTGGGAGAACGGAGGCCCGAATTGCTACCCGAGTTGCCGAGTTATCAGTCACGGATCATGGGGTACTCGGTATCACACGAGGGTAATCATTGGTTTTGCTATGATAATCTTTTCAGAAAAGCAAAAGAACATGATAAAAACTTAACTTGGGATTGTTATGATTCTGTGTCCTGGTCCAAAATGAAGGAGACTGGTATGTTGAAAGTGCCATTAGTAGGGAGTAATGTGGGCGAATCCTCCCGTCAGTATGCGGGGACGCCTTTTCGATCAGGTACGGGTACCGACAATCATTTGAGGCCTACCGGTAATACAGGTAAAAAGGGGGTTTGTTGGAATTTTAACAGGAGTAAATGTACTAGGCCCCAGGGATCGTGCAAATTTAAACACGAATGTAGTGGGTGTGGGCAATCATCCCATCCTGAGTCCACGTGCAGAGCCAAAACGGGTGATAACGGGGGTAGAGGAGGTGCCAAACAGGTCTAACATAGTCCGAGGGGCGCCTTTACCTACCCCGATTGATACCTTGGCAATGATTCCCTGGCTCAGTGAATACCCGGATCGTGCTTCCGCTGGGGTGTTGCGGAACGGGTTTTCATATGGTTTCCGCATCCCAGTGGGGGACTTTCAGGGTGTGGAAAAATGCAAAAATCAGATATCGGTCTTGCAGCATACGACCGTGGTACAGGAAAAGATCCGGAAGGAGGTTACTCGAGGTCGAGTCGCCGGTCCGTTTAGTGTACCCCCGGTGGCTAACTTTGTCTGTTCGCCTTTAGGAGTGGTCCCCAAGAAGGACCCGGGTGAGTTTCGGCTGATACATAATTTGTCAGCCCCTCGTGGTCTTTCCGTAAACGAAGCGATAGACCCGGAAATGTGTTCGGTACGGTACGCATCTTTCGATGAGGCCGTGGCCATTTTGAATCGCCTGGGGCCCGGGGCGCTGATGGCAAAATCTGATATCGAGTCAGCGTTCCGGTTGCTCCCGGTACATCCAGACGATCAGCGTCTACTGGGTTTCATGTTTCAGGGTCAGTATTATATGGATAGATGTATGCCGATGGGATGCTCAATTTCTTGTGCCTATTTCGAGAAATTCAGTAGTTTTCTACAATGGGTCTTCACAAAGAAGACGGGTTTTCAACATGTGATGCATTATCTCGATGATTTTTTGTTCCTGGGGGCAGCCGGGGATCCGGAATGTGGGCAAGCTTTGGCTGCATTTTGTGTTTTAATGAATCAGTTTGGCGTGCCATTGGCACCAGGTAAGACGGTGGGTCCTTCGACTTGCCTCGAGTTTCTGGGGATCGAGTTAGACTCCGGAGAAGGTTGTTTCCGTTTACCAAGTGATAAAGTGTTTAAGTTCAGGGCATCCCTGCAAATGTGTCTGAGTGAAGCTAAGGTTAAGCTGCATCAGTTACAGCAGTTAGTGGGCCAGTTGAATTTTGCCCTGAGAGTTATACCTATGACCCGCCCCTTTTCCCGTTCGATCGCTCAAGCCATGGTCGGATTGAAGGAGGGCCATCATCGCACAAGGCTCTCGGCCGAGGTCCGCCAGGACATGCGCATTTGGTTGGCATTTCTGGCAGATTTCAATGGTCGAGTCGTCTGGAATAAACCAGCCGTGTCCTCTGAGGAGCTGGGGCTGTGGACAGATTCGGCAGGGAGTGTAGGTTTTGGTGCCATTTTCGGTGCTCGATGGTCTGCACAGAAATGGCCGGCATGGTGGCATAACAGTGGACTGACAAGTAACATTGCTTTCCTGGAACTTTTCCCCATTTTTGTGGCCCTGAGAACGTGGCCCGAAGGGTTCAGAGATCACTCTGTGGTATTTTGGTCTGACAATATGACCGTGGTTGAGTGTATCAATAGTCAGGCAGCACGATGCAAATGGGTTTTGAGGCTGCTCAAGGAGATCGTATTACTGTGTATGCAACTGAATGTGTTATTCAAAGCAAGACATGTCCCTGGGGTAATGAACCAGGCGGCTGATGCCCTTTCTCGTTTTCGTATGCAGGCCTTCTGGGGTTTTCTGCCCACAGCGGACCCGGAGCCGGCACCCTTTCCCGAAGCTCTTTGGTCTCTCGGTGCCCCGAACTTCGTAACCTCGTGGGAGAGAGTTTAGCACCCAGGACGAGGAAGGCATATGAAGGGGCGTTCCGGTCCTATTTAGCCTTTTTGGGGACTGCTAGTGAGGAGCTTTGGGGCCAGGAGGAAGGGGTTGTGAACTTCCTGATGTCATTACATCTGGCAGGAAAGACGGTGGCCACGGCCCAGAGGCATCGGGCTGCCATTTCCTTTGTTGCTAGGGCTCATGGGATCCAGGACCCGACAGCGTATTTCGTTGTGCAAAAAGCGCTACGTGGGTGGCAACGCCTTGAGGGTCGCAGAATAGATGAGAGGCGCCCGATAGGTTTGGATAGGTTGGCCCAGTTATTATCCAGACTCCCTACAACATGTTCGTCTCAGTTTGAGACAGTGTTATTCCGAGCCGCTTTTACGCTGGCATTTCATGGGGCTATGCGGGTAAGCGAATTAGTGGCAAGGAACAAGCAGGATGTGACGGGAGGACTGTGCGCAGAGCACGTTCAGATCAGAGGGGAGACGATGACTGTCTCGTTTGTGAGGTCCAAAACCGACCAGAGTGGGATGGGTGAATGAATAATTATACGCAGGATTCCCGGGTCGTCCATGTGCCCAGTGAAGTGTTTAGAGGACTATTTAACATGAAGGGTGGCATCATGGGGGGGGACCTTGTTGAGACACGCGGACGCCACCCCACTGACAAGGTTTCAGTTTCAGCGGGTGCTTGCGATGTCGATTACAGCTGCGGGCTTGAACCCGGGCGAATTTGGGACCCATTCCTTTCGGATAGGGGCTGCTACAGAGGCTACAGCCAGGGGTCTGAATGTGGAACAAGTTAAACGTGTGGGGCGTTGGTCCTCCAATTGTTATAAAAGGTATGTGCGTTTGCACATGTTGTGAAGCCGTAATGATGTACTCACGCTTCTTGTTTTTGTTTGGTTTTCAGTTACGCAAGCCTACGAGGCGGGGCGGACTATGCAGTCGACCCAACACCGGGCCAGCGGTCAGACATCACCGGCTGTTAAAAAGGAGGTGTGGGTCGTGGGCCACTCATACGTGAGGCGTGCCGCGGACGTATTCAAGGCAGGTGACATGGTGCACGTGGCTGGGGAATACGGGTACAGTGTGTCCTTCTACGGAAAGGGCGGTCTCTGTATTGACCAGTTCCAATCATTTTTCGAGGGTTTGCTAGGGCGGACGAGGTCACCACCGTCTGTAGTCATAGTACATCTTGGGGGCAATGATTTGGTCACCACTGGTAGACGACTTCTCCTGGAAGCGATGCTTTCCACTGTAAGTTGGTTAGCGAGGAGAGTTCCAGGGTGCACGATTGCATGGTCCCATATGATCCCACGAAAAGTGTGGCGGGGGGCTTTTTCGGTTTCTGCTCTTAATCACTCTGTGAGAAAAATTAATAACAAAGTAAGTAGGTTGTTCCGTTCCAATGCACTGCATTCTATCGCGCATGGATGTATTAATGATGACAGTATGTACTTGGGGGATGGTGTTCATTTGTCTCGGATGGGGAATGAGTTACTCATAGGAGACTTCATAGCTTGGCTGAAGACGTTAAACATGACCTTTAGGTAGGAGTGTGGTGGGGCGTCCGGATAGCCGGTCAACTATCCGGACCTGTGGCGGTAAGGTCATGATCGGTGAGCACTAATTGGAAGATCCCTATGAGTGGGCGTCACCCATTACGGATGGGGGCGCTCGGGGGAGGTGGCCATTGGCCCCTCAACGGGGAGGCGGTCCCTTCTAAGGATGGGTCGCCGAAAGGAAAGGGAAGGCGGTCAAGGCCCCTTCATGGGTAGGAGGGGTTACAGCCCCCTCCTGGGGAATTTCCCGGGGCCAGTACGTCTGCGACGGCAGATGTGGTAAGTTGTGTGGGGTTTGGGGGGGGTCTACGCTACCTTCTAGATACCTCACACGAGTCCTCGTACGACCTTTAAGTGGCGTCGAGTTTTATTGGGGCCCCCGTCAAGTCAAGGGAAATTGGTAGTTGCACTTGAGGTAAGCCTCCGTGCCGCCCCTCTCAAGTGAGGGGGATATGTCTGGGTTAGGGATCTTGACACCGGTTACGACCTTGCCGTTGGCCCTTAAACGTTAGGATGTACAATTTCAAAAGTTAAGTAAATGTTTGGTAGGATGTTAGTTCGGCTAGGAGAACCTTTGTACTAGAGGATATGTTAAGGTTAGCCAAACATCGCAATGTGGTAATGAAATTGTACATAATATGAAACTGTTTATTTTAATGTTTTAATTTTGTTTCATATTTTAATAAATACGGCCCGGGAGGGTCACTCCCTCCCGTCTCCAAAAACTTCAGAACTGTTTCCGGTTTCCCATCCTTGGGGATTGTGTTGAGAGGGGGTGGCGGGTATCTCAGCCATATGGCAAGGGGCGACCAATCGGTCCCCCCGAACGTATGGCAGAGTACCACGATCCCCCCGGGAAGCCATCTTGGGCGGGAGGCGAGTCTCGGCTGGTATGCCCGAAGCGGCGTAGCCGGGGCGCGCCTTTTCCCGCCCTAGAGTGGGTTGGCCTAGACACTGACGCGGCTGGCCACGCCCTTGGGGCAGGCAGGGGCGGGTTTACGCCCGCCCTGAAGACGGATAAAAGGAGGAGCAAGACCAGAAAGCATCCTCTTGTTCCTGTGCTCTGAAGCTGCACCTCCTCGCTGCACGTGAGCTCGAGACGGAACGAAGAGCCATTTTTGACCCACCCACCAGCCCCTGAAGACAGCGTGTGGTTTTTAATAAAGTTTGATTGATAATTCTGATTTTCGTTTACAGGTTGCGGTATTATCGTGAAGATTTTGAGTATGCAATAAAGAATGATCGTTTTGTGTTATGTTTTGCAAATAAAGTAATTCTGCTTTAGTGTTCATCAGTAGGCATGCTTTGAATAAAGTTGTTGTTGCTACTGTCTGTTATATTTAGTCTTTAGTTATTTAGTTATCTTTGTCGTATTTATTTTGGTCGGGCGGTAAGGTCATGATCGGTGAGCACTAATTGGAAGATCCCTATGAGTGGGCGTCACCCATTACGGATGGGGGCGCTCGGGGGAGGTGGCCATTGGCCCCTCAACGGGGAGGCGGTCCCTTCTAAGGATGGGTCGCCGAAAGGAAAGGGAAGGCGGTCAAGGCCCCTTCATGGGTAGGAGGGGTTACAGCCCCCTCCTGGGGAATTTCCCGGGGCCAGTACGTCTGCGACGGCAGATGTGGTAAGTTGTGTGGGGTTTGGGGGGGTCTACGCTACCTTCTAGATACCTCACACAAGTCCTCGTACGACCTTTAAGTGGCGTCGAGTTTTATTGGGGCCCCCGTCAAGTCAAGGGAAATTGGTAGTTGCACTTGAGGTAAGCCTCCGTGCCGCCCCTCTCAAGTGAGGGGGATATGTCTGGGTTAGGGATCTTGACACCGGTTACGACCTTGCCGTTGGCCCTTAAACGTTAGGATGTACAATTTCAAAAGTTAAGTAAATGTTTGGTAGGATGTTAGTTCGGCTAGGAGAACCTTTGTACTAGAGGATATGTTAAGGTTAGCCAAACATCGCAATGTGGTAATGAAATTGTACATAATATGAAACTGTTTATTTTAATGTTTTAATTTTGTTTCATATTTTAATAAATACGGCCCGGGAGGGTCACTCCCTCCCGTCTCCAAAAACTTCAGAACTGTTTCCGGTTTCCCATCCTTGGGGATTGTGTTGAGAGGGGGTGGCGGGTATCTCAGCCATATGGTATTTAATTAACTTCCCGAGCCCCTGGAAGCATGAAAATCAATTTAAACATGCTAATTTTAGCTCTAACACTGATGATCCACCTACAAATGTGAACTGACGTTCAAAAATAAAACATTTGAAAACGGACCATTTTCCACATTTCTGAAGCATGACGTAATGGGGGGGTGTTATCTCTTTTGTCGAAAATCAGCCGTTTTTGCTCGAACATTAAATGCCTCCAAATGGTATTTAATTAACTTCCCGAGCCCCTGGAAGCATGAAAATCACTTTAAACATGCTAATTTTAGCTCTAACACTGATGATCCACCTACAAATGTGAACTGACGTTCAAAAATAAAACATTTGAAAACGGACCATTTTCCACATTTCTGAAGCATGACGTAATGGGGGGGTGTTATCTCTTTTGTGGAAAATCAGCCTTTTTTGCTCGAACATTAAATACCTCCAAATGGTATTTATTTCACTTCCCGAGCGCCTGGAAGCATGAAAATCACTTTAAACATGCTAATTTTAGCTCTAACACTGATGATCCACCTACAAATGTGAACTGACGTTCAAAAATAAAACATTTGAAAACGGACCATTTTCCACATTTCTGAAGCATGACGTAATGGGGGGGTGTTATCTCTTTTGTCGAAAATCAGCCGTTTTTGCTCGAACATTAAATGCCTCCAAATGGTATTTATTTCACTTCCCGAGCCCCTGGAAGCATGAAAATCACTTTAAACATGCTAATTTTTGCTCTAACACTGATGATCCACCTGCAAATGTGAACTGACGTTCAAAAATAAAACATTTGAAAACGGACCATTTTCCACATTTCTGAAGCATGACGTAATGGGGGGGTGTTATCTCTTTTGTCGAAAATCAGCCGTTTTTGCTCGAACATTAAATGCCTCCAAATGGTATTTATTTCACTTCCCGAGCCCCTGGAAGCATGAAAATCACTTTAAACATGCTAATTTTAGCTCTAACACTGATGATCCACCTACAAATGTAAACTGACGTTCAAAAATAAAACATTTGAAAACGGACCATTTTCCACATTTCTGAAGCATGACGTAATGGGGGGGTGTTATCTCTTTTGTCGAAAATCAGCCGTTTTTGCTCTAACATTAAATGCCTCCAAATGGTATTTAATTAACTTCCCGGGGTGAAGAAACCCTTTTTGAGAACTCAGAGTGAGTAAATTGGCCATTTTCATGCACTTTTAACCATTCCATAAATCTTGTGTTTTGGGCCCCTGGAAGCATGAAAATCACTTTAAACATGCTAATTTTAGCTCTAACACTGATGATCCACCTACAAATGTGAACTGACGTTCAAAAATAAAACATTTGAAAATGGACCATTTTCCACATTTCTGAAGCATGACGTAATGGGGGGGTGTTATCTCTTTTGTCGAAAATCAGCCGTTTTTGCTCGAACATTAAATGCCTCCAAATGGTATTTAATTAACTTCCCGGGGTGAAGAAACCCTTTTTGAGAACTCAGAGTGAGTAAATTTGCCATTTTCATGCACTTTTAACCATTCCATAAATCTTGTGTTTTGGGCCCCTGGAAGCATGAAAATCACTTTAAACATGCTAATTTTAGCTCTAACACTGATGATCCACCTACAAATGTGAACTGACGTTCAAAAATAAAACATTTGAAAACGGACCATTTTCCACATTTCTGAAGCATGACGTAATGGGGGGGTGTTATCTCTTTTGTCGAAAATCAGCCGTTTTTGCTCTAACATTAAATGCCTCCAAATGGTATTTAATTAACTTCCCGAGCCCCTGGAAGCATGAAAATCACTTTAAACATGCTAATTTTAGCTCTAACACTGATGATCCACCTACAAATGTGAACTGACGTTCAAAAATAAAACATTTGAAAACTGACCATTTTCCACATTTCTGAAGCATGACGTAATGGGGGGGTGTTATCTCTTTTGTGGAAAATCAGCCTTTTTTGCTCGAACATTAAATGCCTCCAAATGGTATTTATTTCACTTCCCGAGCCCCTGGAAGCATGAAAATCACTTTAAACATGCTAATTTTAGCTCTAACACTGATGATCCACCTACAAATGTGAACTGACGTTCAAAAATAAAACATTTGAAAACGGACCATTTTCCACATTTCTGAAGCATGACGTAATGGGGGGGTGTTATCTCTTTTGTGGAAAATCAGCCGTTTTTGCTCGAACATTAAATGCCTCCAAATGGTATTTAATTAACTTCCCGAGCCCCTGGAAGCATGAAAATCACTTTAAACATGCTAATTTTAGCTCTAACACTGATGATCCACCTACAAATGTGAACTGACGTTCAAAAATAAAACATTTGAAAACGGACCATTTTCCACATTTCTGAAGCATGACGTAATGGGGGGGTGTTATCTCTTTTGTGGAAAATCAGCCTTTTTTGCTCGAACATTAAATGCCTCCAAATGGTATTTATTTCACTTCCCGAGCCCCTGGAAGCATGAAAATCACTTTAAACATGCTAATTTTAGCTCTAACACTGATGATCCACCTACAAATGTGAACTGACGTTCAAAAATAAAACATTTGAAAACGGACCATTTTCCACATTTCTGAAGCATGACGTAATGGGGGGGTGTTATCTTTTTTGTCGAAAATCAGCCGTTTTTGCTCAAACATTAAATGCCTCCAAATGGTATTTATTTCACTTCCCGAGCCCCTGGAAGCATGAAAATCACTTTAAACATGCTAATTTTAGCTCTAACACTGATGATCCATCTACAAATGTGAACTGACGTTCAAAAATAAAACATTTGAAAACGGACCATTTTCCACATTTCTGAAGCATGACGTAATGGGGGGGTGTTATCTCTTTTGTCGAAAATCAGCCGTTTTTGCTCGAACATTAAATGCCTCCAAATGGTATTTATTTCACTTCCCGAGCCCCTGGAAGCATGAAAATCACTTTAAACATGCTAATTTTAGCTCTAACACTGATGATCCACCTACAAATGTGAACTGACGTTCAAAAATAAAACATTTGAAAACGGACCATTTTCCACATTTCTGAAGCATGACGTAATGGGGGGGTGTTATCTCTTTTGTGGAAAATCAGCCGTTTTTGCTCGAACATTAAATGCCTCCAAATGGTATTTAATTAACTTCCCGAGCCCCTGGAAGCATGAAAATCACTTTAAACATGCTAATTTTAGCTCTAACACTGATGATCCACCTACAAATGTGAACTGACGTTCAAAAATAAAACATTTGAAAACGGACCATTTTCCACATTTCTGAAGCATGACGTAATGGGGGGGTGTTATCTCTTTTGTCGAAAATCAGCCGTTTTTGCTCGAACATTAAATGCCTCCAAATGGTATTTAATTAACTTCCCGAGCCCCTGGAAGCATGAAAATCACTTTAAACATGCTAATTTTAGCTCTAACACTGATGATCCACCTACAAATGTGAACTGACGTTCAAAAATAAAATAATTGAAAACGGCCTTTTTCCACATTTCTGAAGCATGACGTAATGGGGGGTGTTATCTCTTTTGTCGAAAATCAGCCGTTTTTGCTCGAACATTAAATGCCTCCAAATGGTATTTAATTAACTTCCCGAGCCCCTGGAAGCATGAAAATCACTTTAAACATGCTAATTTTAGCTCTAACACTGATGATCCACCTACAAATGTGAACTGACGTTCAAAAATAAAACATTTGAAAACGGACCATTTTCCACATTTCTGAAGCATGACGTAATGGGGGGGTGTTATCTCTTTTGTGGAAAATCAGCCTTTTTTGCTCGAACATTAAATGCCTCCAAATGGTATTTATTTCACTTCCCGAGCCCCTGGAAGCATGAAAATCACTTTAAACATGCTAATTTTAGCTCTAACACTGATGATCCACCTACAAATGTGAACTGACGTTCAAAAATAAAACATTTGAAAACGGACCATTTTCCAAATTTCTGAAGCATGACGTAATGGGGGGGTGTTAGCTCTTTTATCGAAAATCTGCCGTTTTTGCTCGAACATTAAACGCCTCCAAATGGTATTTAATTAACTTCCCGGGGTGAAGAAACCCTTTTTGAGAACTCAGAGTGAGTAAATTGGCCATTTTCATGCACTTTTAACCATTCCATAAATCTTGTGTTTTGGGCCCCTGGAAGCATGAAAATCACTTTAAACATGCTAATTTTAGCTCTAACACTGATGATCCACCTACAAATGTGAACTGACGTTCAAAAATAAAACATTTGAAAACGGACCATTTTCCACATTTCTGAAGCATGACGTAATGAGGGGGTGTTATCTCTTTTGTCGAAAATCAGCCGTTTTTGCTCGAACATTAAATGCCTCCAAATGGTATTTAATTAACTTCCCGAGCCCCTGGAAGCATGAAAATCACTTTAAACATGCTAATTTTAGCTCTAACACTGATGATCCACCTACAAATGTGAACTGACGTTCAAAAATAAAACATTTGAAAACGGACCATTTTCCACATTTCTGAAGCATGACGTAATGGGGGGGGTGTTATCTCTTTTGTGGAAAATCAGCCTTTTTTGCTCGAACATTAAATGCCTCCAAATGGTATTTATTTCACTTCCCGAGCCCCTGGAAGCATGAAAATCACTTTAAACATGCTAATTTTAGCTCTAACACTGATGATCCACCTACAAATGTGAACTGACGTTCAAAAATAAAACATTTGAAAACGGACCATTTTCCACATTTCTGAAGCATGACGTAATGGGGGGGTGTTATCTCTTTTGTCGAAAATCAGCCGTTTTTGCTCGAACATTAAATGCCTCCAAATGGTATTTATTTCACTTCCCGAGCCCCTGGAAGCATGAAAATCACTTTAAACATGCTAATTTTAGCTCTAACACTGATGATCCACCTACAAATGTGAACTGACGTTCAAAAATAAAACATTTGAAAACGGACCATTTTCCACATTTCTGAAGCATGACGTAATGGGGGGGTGTTATCTCTTTTGTCGAAAATCAGCCGTTTTTGCTCGAACATTAAATGCCTCCAAATGGTATTTATTTCACTTCCCGAGCCCCTGGAAGCATGAAAATCACTTTAAACATGCTAATTTTAGCTCTAACACTGATGATCCACCTACAAATGTGAACTGACGTTCAAAAATAAAACATTTGAAAACGGACCATTTTCCACATTTCTAAAGCATGACGTAATGGGGGGGTGTTAGCTCTTTCGTCGAAAATCAGCCGTTTTTGCTCGAACATTAAAATCCTCCAAATGGTATTTAATTAACTTCCCGGGGTGAAGAAACCCTTTTTGAGAACTCAGAGTGAGTAAATTGGCCATTTTCATGCACTTTTAACCATTCCATAAATCTTGTGTTTTGGGCACCTGGAAGCATGAAAATCACTTTAAACATGCTAATTTTAGCTCTAACACTGATGATCCACCTACAAATGTGAACTGACGTTCAAAAATAAAACATTTGAAAACGGACCATTTTCCACATTTCTGAAGCATGACGTAATGGGGGGGTGTTATCTCTTTTGTCGAAAATCAGCCGTTTTTGCTCGAACATTAAATGCCTCCAAATGGTATTTAATTAACTTCCCGAGCCCCTGGAAGCATGAAAATCACTTTAAACATGCTAATTTTAGCTTTAACACTGATGATCCACCTACAAATGTGAACTGACGTTCAAAAATAAAACATTTGAAAACGGACCATTTTCCACATTTCTGAAGCATGACGTAATGGGGGGGTGTTATCTCTTTTGTCGAAAATCAGCCGTTTTTGCTCGAACATTAAATGCCTCCAAATGGTATTTATTTCACTTCCCGAGCCCCTGCAAGCATGAAAATCACTTTAAACATGCTAATTTTAGCTCTAACACTGATGATCCACCTACAAATGTGAACTGACGTTCAAAAATAAAACATTTGAAAACGGACCATTTTCCACATTTCTAAAGCATGACGTAATGGGGGGGTGTTAGCTCTTTCGTCGAAAATCAGCCGTTTTTGCTCGAACATTAAAATCCTCCAAATGGTATTTAATTAACTTCCCGGGGTGAAGAAACCCTTTTTGAGAACTCAGAGTGAGTAAATTGGCCATTTTCATGCACTTTTAACCATTCCATAAATCTTGTGTTTTGGGCCCCTGGAAGCATGAAAATCACTTTAAACATGCTAATTTTAGCTCTAACACTGATGATCCACCTACAAATGTGAACTGACGTTCAAAAATAAAACATTTGAAAACGGACCATTTTCCACATTTCTGAAGCGTGACGTAATGGGGGGGTGTTATCTCTTTTGTCGAAAATCAGCCGTTTTTGCTCGAACATTAAATGCCTCCAAATGGTATTTAATTAACTTCCCGAGCCCCTGGAAGCATGAAAATCACTTTAAACATGCTAATTTTAGCTCTAACACTGATGATCCACCTACAAATGTGAACTGACGTTCAAAAATAAAACATTTGAAAACGGACCATTTTCCACATTTCTAAAGCATGACGTAATGGGGGGGTGTTAGCTCTTTTGTCGAAAATCAGCCGTTTTTGCTCGAACATTAAAATCCTCCAAATGGTATTTAATTAACTTCCCGGTGTGAAGAAACCCTTTTTGAGAACTCAGAGTGAGTAAATTGGCCATTTTCATGCACTTTTAACCATTCCATAAATCTTGTGTTTTGGGCCCCTGGAAGCATGAAAATCACTTTAAACATGCTAATTTTAGCTCTAACACTGATGATCCACCTACAAATGTGAACTGACGTTCAAAAATAAAACATTTGAAAACGGACCATTTTCCACATTTCTGAAGCATGACGTAATGGGGGGGTGTTATCTCTTTTGTCGAAAATCAGCCGTTTTTGCTCGAACATTAAATGCTTCCAAATGGTATTTAATTAACTTCCCGAGCCCCTGGAAGCATGAAAATCACTTTAAACATGCTAATTTTAGCTCTAACACTGATGATCCACCTACAAATGTGAACTGACGTTCAAAAATAAAACATTTGAAAACGGACCATTTTCCACATTTCTGAAGCATGACGTAATGGGGGGGTGTTATCTCTTTTGTCGAAAATCAGCCGTTTTTGCTCGAACATTAAATGCCTCCAAATGGTATTTATTTCACTTTCCGAGCCCCTGGAAGCATGAAAATCACTTTAAACATGCTAATTTTAGCTCTAACACTGATGATCCACCTACAAATGTGAACTGACGTTCAAAAATAAAACATTTGAAAACGGACCCTTTTCCACATTTCTAAAGCATGACGTAATGGGGGGGTGTTAGCTCTTTCGTCGAAAATCAGCCGTTTTTGCTCGAACATTAAAATCCTCCAAATGGTATTTAATTAACTTCCCGGGGTGAAGAAACCCTTTTTGAGAACTCAGAGTGAGTAAATTGGCCATTTTCATGCACTTTTAACCATTCCATAAATCTTGTGTTTTGGGCCCCTGGAAGCATGAAAATCACTTTAAACATGCTAATTTTAGCTCTAACACTGATGATCCACCTACAAATGTGAACTGACGTTCAAAAATAAAACATTTGAAAACGGACCATTTTCCACATTTCTGAAGCGTGACGTAATGGGGGGGTGTTATCTCTTTTGTCGAAAATCAGCCGTTTTTGCTCGAACATTAAATGCCTCC
Source organism: Lissotriton vulgaris (assembly GCF_964263255.1). NCBI lineage: Eukaryota > Metazoa > Chordata > Amphibia > Caudata > Salamandridae > Lissotriton > Lissotriton vulgaris. The sequence continues at coordinate 1,383,720 of NW_028253575.1, read as the reverse complement.
AAATGGTATTTAATTAACTTCCCGAGCCCCTGGAAGCATGAAAATCACTTTAAACATGCTAATTTTAGCTCTAACACTGATGATCCACCTACAAATGTGAACTGACGTTCAAAAATAAAACATTTGAAAACGGACCATTTTCCACATTTCTGAAGCATGACGTAATGGGGGGGGGGTGTTATCTCTTTTGTCGAAAATCAGCCGTTTTTGCTCGAACATTAAATGCCTCCAAATGGTATTTAATTAACTTCCCGAGCCCCTGGAAGCATGAAAATCACTTTAAACATGCTAATTTTAGCTCTAACACTGATGATCCACCTACAAATGTGAACTGACGTTCAAAAATAAAACATTTGAAAACGGACCATTTTCCACATTTCTGAAGCATGACGTAATGGGGGGGTGTTATCTCTTTTGTGGAAAATCAGCCTTTTTTGCTCGAACATTAAATGCCTCCAAATGGTATTTATTTCACTTCCCGAGCCCCTGTAAGCATGAAAATCACTTTAAACATGCTAATTTTAGCTCTAACACTGATGATCCACCTACAAATGTGAACTGACGTTCAAAAATAAAACATTTGAAAACGGACCATTTTCCACATTTCTGAAGCATGACGTAATGGGGGGTGTTATCTCTTTTGTCGAAAATCAGCCGTTTTTGCTCGAACATTAAATGCCTCCAAATGGTATTTAATTAACTTCCCGAGCCCCTGGAAGCATGAAAATCACTTTAAACATGCTAATTTTAGCTTTAACACTGATGATCCACCTACAAATGTGAACTGACGTTCAAAAATAAAACATTTGAAAACGGACCATTTTCCACATTTCTGAAGCATGACGTAATGGGGGGGTGTTATCTCTTTTGTCGAAAATCAGCCGTTTTTGCTCGAACATTAAATGCCTCCAAATGGTATTTATTTCACTTCCCGAGCCCCTGCAAGCATGAAAATCACTTTAAACATGCTAATTTTAGCTCTAACACTGATGATCCACCTACAAATGTGAACTGACGTTCAAAAATAAAACATTTGAAAACGGACCATTTTCCACATTTCTAAAGCATGACGTAATGGGGGGGTGTTAGCTCTTTCGTCGAAAATCAGCCGTTTTTGCTCGAACATTAAAATCCTCCAAATGGTATTTAATTAACTTCCCGGGGTGAAGAAACCCTTTTTGAGAACTCAGAGTGAGTAAATTGGCCATTTTCATGCACTTTTAACCATTCCATAAATCTTGTGTTTTGGGCCCCTGGAAGCATGAAAATCACTTTAAACATGCTAATTTTAGCTCTAACACTGATGATCCACCTACAAATGTGAACTGACGTTCAAAAATAAAACATTTGAAAACGGACCATTTTCCACATTTCTGAAGCGTGACGTAATGGGGGGGTGTTATCTCTTTTGTCGAAAATCAGCCGTTTTTGCTCGAACATTAAATGCCTCCAAATGGTATTTAATTAACTTCCCGAGCCCCTGGAAGCATGAAAATCACTTTAAACATGCTAATTTTAGCTCTAACACTGATGATCCACCTACAAATGTGAACTGACGTTCAAAAATAAAACATTTGAAAACGGACCATTTTCCACATTTCTAAAGCATGACGTAATGGGGGGGTGTTAGCTCTTTCGTCGAAAATCAGCCGTTTTTGCTCGAACATTAAAATCCTCCAAATGGTATTTAATTAACTTCCCGGGGTGAAGAAACCCTTTTTGAGAACTCAGAGTGAGTAAATTGGCCATTTTCATGCACTTTTAACCATTCCATAAATCTTTTGTTTTGGGCCCCTGGAAGCATGAAAATCACTTTAAACATGCTAATTTTAGCTCTAACACTGATGATCCACCTACAAATGTGAACTGACGTTCAAAAATAAAACATTTGAAAACGGACCATTTTCCACATTTCTGAAGCATGACGTAATGGGGGGGTGTTATCTCTTTTGTCGAAAATCAGCCGTTTTTGCTCGAACATTAAATGCCTCCAAATGGTATTTAATTCACTTCCCGAGCCCCTGGAAGCATGAAAATCACTTTAAACATGCTAATTTTAGCTCTAACACTGATGATCCACCTACAAATGTGAACTGACGTTCAAAAATAAAACATTCGAAAACGGACCATTTTCCACATTTCTGAAGCATGACGTAATGGGGGGGTGTTATCTCTTTTGTCGAAAATCAGCCGTTTTTGCTCGAACATTAAATGCCTCCAAATGGTATTTATTTCACTTCCCGAGCCCCTGGAAGCATGAAAATCACTTTAAACATGCTAATTTTAGCTCTAACACTGATGATCCACCTACAAATGTGAACTGACGTTCAAAAATAAAACATTTGAAAACGGACCATTTTCCACATTTCTAAAGCATGACGTAATGGGGGGGGTGTTAGCTCTTTCGTCGAAAATCAGCCGTTTTTGCTCGAACATTAAAATCCTCCAAATGGTATTTAATTAACTTCCCGGGGTGAAGAAACCCTTTTTGAGAACTCAGAGTGAGTAAATTGGCCATTTTCATGCACTTTTAACCATTCCATAAATCTTGTGTTTTGGGCCCCTGGAAGCATGAAAATCACTTTAAACATGCTAATTTTAGCTCTAACACTGATGATCCACCTACAAATGTGAACTGACGTTCAAAAATAAAACATTTGAAAACGGACCATTTTCCACATTTCTGAAGCGTGACGTAATGGGGGGGTGTTATCTCTTTTGTCGAAAATCAGCCGTTTTTGCTCGAACATTAAATGCCTCCAAATGGTATTTAATTAACTTCCCGAGCCCCTGGAAGCATGAAAATCACTTTAAACATGCTAATTTTAGCTCTAACACTGATGATCCACCTACAAATGTGAACTGACGTTCAAAAATAAAACATTTGAAAACGGACGATTTTCCACATTTCTGAAGCATGACGTAATGGGGGGGGGGTGTTATCTCTTTTGTCGAAAATCAGCCGTTTTTGCTCGAACATTAAATGCCTCCAAATGGTATTTAATTAACTTCCCGAGCCCCTGGAAGCATGAAAATCACTTTAAACATGCTAATTTTAGCTCTAACACTGATGATCCACCTACAAATGTGAACTGACGTTCAAAAATAAAACATTTGAAAACGGACCATTTTCCACATTTCTGAAGCATGACGTAATGGGGGGGTGTTATCTCTTTTGTGGAAAATCAGCCTTTTTTGCTTGAACATTAAATGCCTCCAAATGGTATTTATTTTACTTCCCGAGCCCCTGTAAGCATGAAAATCACTTTAAACATGCTAATTTTAGCTCTAACACTGATGATCCACCTACAAATGTGAACTGACGTTCAAAAATAAAACATTTGAAAACGGACCATTTTCCACATTTCTGAAGCATGACGTAATGGGGGGGTGTTATCTCTTTTGTCGAAAATCAGCCGTTTTTGCTCGAACATTAAATGCCTCCAAATGGTATTTAATTAACTTCCCGAGCCCCTGGAAGCATGAAAATCACTTTAAACATGCTAATTTTAGCTTTAACACTGATGATCCACCTACAAATGTGAACTGACGTTCAAAAATAAAACATTTGAAAACGGACCATTTTCCACATTTCTGAAGCATGACGTAATGGGGGGGTGTTATCTCTTTTGTCGAAAATCAGCCGTTTTTGCTCGAACATTAAATGCCTCCAAATGGTATTTATTTCACTTCCCGAGCCCCTGCAAGCATGAAAATCACTTTAAACATGCTAATTTTAGCTCTAACACTGATGATCCACCTACAAATGTGAACTGACGTTCAAAAATAAAACATTTGAAAACGGACCATTTTCCACATTTCTAAAGCATGACGTAATGGGGGGGTGTTAGCTCTTTCGTCGAAAATCAGCCGTTTTTGCTCGAACATTAAAATCCTCCAAATGGTATTTAATTAACTTCCCGGGGTGAAGAAACCCTTTTTGAGAACTCAGAGTGAGTAAATTGGCCATTTTCATGCACTTTTAACCATTCCATAAATCTTGTGTTTTGGGCCCCTGGAAGCATGAAAATCACTTTAAACATGCTAATTTTAGCTCTAACACTGATGATCCACCTACAAATGTGAACTGACGTTCAAAAATAAAACATTTGAAAACGGACCATTTTCCACATTTCTGAAGCGTGACGTAATGGGGGGGTGTTATCTCTTTTGTCGAAAATCAGCCGTTTTTGCTCGAACATTAAATGCCTCCAAATGGTATTTAATTAACTTCCCGAGCCCCTGGAAGCATGAAAATCACTTTAAACATGCTAATTTTAGCTCTAACACTGATGATCCACCTACAAATGTGAACTGACGTTCAAAAATAAAACATTTGAAAACGGACCATTTTCCACATTTCTAAAGCATGACGTAATGGGGGGGTGTTAGCTCTTTCGTCGAAAATCAGCCGTTTTTGCTCGAACATTAAAATCCTCCAAATGGTATTTAATTAACTTCCCGGGGTGAAGAAACCCTTTTTGAGAACTCAGAGTGAGTAAATTGGCCATTTTCATGCACTTTTAACCATTCCATAAATCTTTTGTTTTGGGCCCCTGGAAGCATGAAAATCACTTTAAACATGCTAATTTTAGCTCTAACACTGATGATCCACCTACAAATGTGAACTGACGTTCAAAAATAAAACATTTGAAAATGGACCATTTTCCACATTTCTGAAGCATGACGTAATGGGGGGGTGTTATCTCTTTTGTCGAAAATCAGCCGTTTTTGCTCGAACATTAAATGCCTCCAAATGGTATTTAATTAACTTCCCGAGCCCCTGGAAGCATGAAAATCACTTTAAACATGCTAATTTTAGCTCTAACACTGATGATCCACCTACAAATGTGAACTGACGTTCAAAAATAAAACATTTGAAAACGGACCATTTTCCACATTTCTGAAGCATGACGTAATGGGGGGGTGTTATCTCTTTTGTCGAAAATCAGCCGTTTTTGCTCGAACATTAAATGCCTCCAAATGGTATTTATTTCACTTCCCGAGCCCCTGGAAGCATGAAAATCACTTTAAACATGCTAATTTTAGCTCTAACACTGATGATCCACCTACAAATGTGAACTGACGTTCAAAAATAAAACATTTGAAAACGGACCATTTTCCACATTTCTAAAGCATGACGTAATGGGGGGGTGTTAGCTCTTTCGTCGAAAATCAGCCGTTTTTGCTCGAACATTAAAATCCTCCAAATGGTATTTAATTAACTTCCCGGGGTGAAGAAACCCTTTTTGAGAACTCAGAGTGAGTAAATTGGCCATTTTCATGCACTTTTAACCATTCCATAAATCTTGTGTTTTGGGCCCCTGGAAGCATGAAAATCACTTTAAACATGCTAATTTTAGCTCTAACACTGATGATCCACCTACAAATGTGAACTGACGTTCAAAAATAAAACATTTGAAAACGGACCATTTTCCACATTTCTGAAGCGTGACGTAATGGGGGGGTGTTATCTCTTTTGTCGAAAATCAGCCGTTTTTGCTCGAACATTAAATGCCTCCAAATGGTATTTAATTAACTTCCCGAGCCCCTGGAAGCATGAAAATCACTTTAAACATGCTAATTTTAGCTCTAACACTGATGATCCACCTACAAATGTGAACTGACGTTCAAAAATAAAACATTTGAAAACGGACCATTTTCCACATTTCTGAAGCATGACGTAATGGGGGGGGGGTGTTATCTCTTTTGTCGAAAATCAGCCGTTTTTGCTCGAACATTAAATGCCTCCAAATGGTATTTAATTAACTTCCCGAGCCCCTGGAAGCATGAAAATCACTTTAAACATGCTAATTTTAGCTCTAACACTGATGATCCACCTACAAATGTGAACTGACGTTCAAAAATAAAACATTTGAAAACGGACCATTTTCCACATTTCTGAAGCATGACGTAATGGGGGGGTGTTATCTCTTTTGTGGAAAATCAGCCTTTTTTGCTTGAACATTAAATGCCTCCAAATGGTATTTATTTCACTTCCCGAGCCCCTGTAAGCATGAAAATCACTTTAAACATGCTAATTTTAGCTCTAACACTGATGATCCACCTACAAATGTGAACTGACGTTCAAAAATAAAACATTTGAAAACTGACCATTTTCCACATTTCTGAAGCATGACGTAATGGGGGGGTGTTATCTCTTTTGTGGAAAATCAGCCTTTTTTGCTCGAACATTAAATGCCTCCAAATGGTATTTATTTCACTTCCCGAGCCCCTGGAAGCATGAAAATCACTTTAAACATGCTAATTTTAGCTCTAACACTGATGATCCACCTACAAATGTGAACTGACGTTCAAAAATAAAACATTTGAAAACGGACCATTTTCCACATTTCTGAAGCATGACGTAATGGGGGGGTGTTATCTCTTTTGTGGAAAATCAGCCGTTTTTGCTCGAACATTAAATGCCTCCAAATGGTATTTAATTAACTTCCCGAGCCCCTGGAAGCATGAAAATCACTTTAAACATGCTAATTTTAGCTCTAACACTGATGATCCACCTACAAATGTGAACTGACGTTCAAAAATAAAACATTTGAAAACGGACCATTTTCCACATTTCTGAAGCATGACGTAATGGGGGGGTGTTATCTCTTTTGTGGAAAATCAGCCTTTTTTGCTCGAACATTAAATGCCTCCAAATGGTATTTATTTCACTTCCCGAGCCCCTGTAAGCATGAAAATCACTTTAAACATGCTAATTTTAGCTCTAACACTGATGATCCACCTACAAATGTGAACTGACGTTCAAAAATAAAACATTTGAAAACGGACCATTTTCCACATTTCTGAAGCATGACGTAATGGGGGGGTGTTATCTTTTTTGTCGAAAATCAGCCGTTTTTGCTCAAACATTAAATGCCTCCAAATGGTATTTATTTCACTTCCCGAGCCCCTGGAAGCATGAAAATCACTTTAAACATGCTAATTTTAGCTCTAACACTGATGATCCATCTACAAATGTGAACTGACGTTCAAAAATAAAACATTTGAAAACGGACCATTTTCCACATTTCTGAAGCATGACGTAATGGGGGGGTGTTATCTCTTTTGTCGAAAATCAGCCGTTTTTGCTCGAACATTAAATGCCTCCAAATGGTATTTATTTCACTTCCCGAGCCCCTGGAAGCATGAAAATCACTTTAAACATGCTAATTTTAGCTCTAACACTGATGATCCACCTACAAATGTGAACTGACGTTCAAAAATAAAACATTTGAAAACGGACCATTTTCCACATTTCTGAAGCATGACGTAATGGGGGGGTGTTATCTCTTTTGTGGAAAATCAGCCGTTTTTGCTCGAACATTAAATGCCTCCAAATGGTATTTAATTAACTTCCCGAGCCCCTGGAAGCATGAAAATCACTTTAAACATGCTAATTTTAGCTCTAACACTGATGATCCACCTACAAATGTGAACTGACGTTCAAAAATAAAACATTTGAAAACAGACCATTTTCCACATTTCTGAAGCATGACGTAATGGGGGGGTGTTATCTCTTTTGTCGAAAATCAGCCGTTTTTGCTCGAACATTAAATGCCTCCAAATGGTATTTAATTAACTTCCCGAGCCCCTGGAAGCATGAAAATCACTTTAAACATGCTAATTTTAGCTCTAACACTGATGATCCACCTACAAATGTGAACTGACGTTCAAAAATAAAACATTTGAAAACGGACCATTTTCCACATTTCTGAAGCATGACGTAATGGGGGGTGTTATCTCTTTTGTCGAAAATCAGCCGTTTTTGCTCGAACATTAAATGCCTCCAAATGGTATTTAATTAACTTCCCGAGCCCCTGGAAGCATGAAAATCACTTTAAACATGCTAATTTTAGCTCTAACACTGATGATCCACCTACAAATGTGAACTGACGTTCAAAAATAAAACATTTGAAAACGGACCATTTTCCAAATTTCTGAAGCATGACGTAATGGGGGGGTGTTAGCTCTTTTATCGAAAATCTGCCGTTTTTGCTCTAACATTAAACGCCTCCAAATGGTATTTAATTAACTTCCCGGGGTGAAGAAACCCTTTTTGAGAACTCAGAGTGAGTAAATTGGCCATTTTCATGCACTTTTAACCATTCCATAAATCTTGTGTTTTGGGCCCCTGGAAGCATGAAAATCACTTTAAACATGCTAATTTTAGCTCTAACACTGATGATCCACCTACAAATGTGAACTGACGCTCAAAAATAAAACATTTGAAAACGGACCATTTTCCACATTTCTGAAGCATGACGTAATGAGGGGGTGTTATCTCTTTTGTCGAAAATCAGCCGTTTTTGCTCGAACATTAAATGCCTCCAAATGGTATTTAATTAACTTCCCGAGCCCCTGGAAGCATGAAAATCACTTTAAACATGCTAATTTTAGCTCTAACACTGATGATCCACCTACAAATGTGAACTGACGTTCAAAAATAAAACATTTGAAAACGGACCATTTTCCACATTTCTGAAGCATGACGTAATGGGGGGGGTGTTATCTCTTTTGTGGAAAATCAGCCTTTTTTGCTCGAACATTAAATGCCTCCAAATGGTATTTATTTCACTTCCCGAGCCCCTGGAAGCATGAAAATCACTTTAAACATGCTAATTTTAGCTCTAACACTGATGATCCACCTACAAATGTGAACTGACGTTCAAAAATAAAACATTTGAAAACGGACCATTTTCCACATTTCTGAAGCATGACGTAATGGGGGGGTGTTATCTCTTTTGTCGAAAATCAGCCGTTTTTGCTCGAACATTAAATGCCTCCAAATGGTATTTATTTCACTTCCCGAGCCCCTGGAAGCATGAAAATCACTTTAAACATGCTAATTTTAGCTCTAACACTGATGATCCACCTACAAATGTGAACTGACGTTCAAAAATAAAACATTTGAAAACAGACCATTTTCCACATTTCTGAAGCATGACGTAATGGGGGGGTGTTATCTCTTTTGTCGAAAATCAGCCGTTTTTGCTCGAACATTAAATGCCTCCAAATGGTATTTATTTCACTTCCCGAGCCCCTGGAAGCATGAAAATCACTTTAAACATGCTAATTTTAGCTCTAACACTGATGATCCACCTACAAATGTGAACTGACGTTCAAAAATAAAACATTTGAAAACGGACCATTTTCCACATTTCTAAAGCATGACGTAATGGGGGGGTGTTAGCTCTTTCGTCGAAAATCAGCCGTTTTTGCTCGAACATTAAAATCCTCCAAATGGTATTTAATTAACTTCCCGGGGTGAAGAAACCCTTTTTGAGAACTCAGAGTGAGTAAATTGGCCATTTTCATGCACTTTTAACCATTCCATAAATCTTGTGTTTTGGGCACCTGGAAGCATGAAAATCACTTTAAACATGCTAATTTTAGCTCTAACACTGATGATCCACCTACAAATGTGAACTGACGTTCAAAAATAAAACATTTGAAAACGGACCATTTTCCACATTTCTGAAGCATGACGTAATGGGGGGGTGTTATCTCTTTTGTCGAAAATCAGCCGTTTTTGCTCGAACATTAAATGCCTCCAAATGGTATTTAATTAACTTCCCGAGCCCCTGGAAGCATGAAAATCACTTTAAACATGCTAATTTTAGCTTTAACACTGATGATCCACCTACAAATGTGAACTGACGTTCAAAAATAAAACATTTGAAAACGGACCATTTTCCACATTTCTGAAGCATGACGTAATGGGGGGGTGTTATCTCTTTTGTCGAAAATCAGCCGTTTTTGCTCGAACATTAAATGCCTCCAAATGGTATTTATTTCACTTCCCGAGCCCCTGCAAGCATGAAAATCACTTTAAACATGCTAATTTTAGCTCTAACACTGATGATCCACCTACAAATGTGAACTGACGTTCAAAAATAAAACATTTGAAAACGGACCATTTTCCACATTTCTAAAGCATGACGTAATGGGGGGGTGTTAGCTCTTTCGTCGAAAATCAGCCGTTTTTGCTCGAACATTAAAATCCTCCAAATGGTATTTAATTAACTTCCCGGGGTGAAGAAACCCTTTTTGAGAACTCAGAGTGAGTAAATTGGCCATTTTCATGCACTTTTAACCATTCCATAAATCTTGTGTTTTGGGCCCCTGGAAGCATGAAAATCACTTTAAACATGCTAATTTTAGCTCTAACACTGATGATCCACCTACAAATGTGAACTGACGTTCAAAAATAAAACATTTGAAAACGGACCATTTTCCACATTTCTGAAGCGTGACGTAATGGGGGGGTGTTATCTCTTTTGTCGAAAATCAGCCGTTTTTGCTCGAACATTAAATGCCTCCAAATGGTATTTAATTAACTTCCCGAGCCCCTGGAAGCATGAAAATCACTTTAAACATGCTAATTTTAGCTCTAACACTGATGATCCACCTACAAATGTGAACTGACGTTCAAAAATAAAACATTTGAAAACGGACCATTTTCCACATTTCTAAAGCATGACGTAATGGGGGGGTGTTAGCTCTTTCGTCGAAAATCAGCCGTTTTTGCTCGAACATTAAAATCCTCCAAATGGTATTTAATTAACTTCCCGGGGTGAAGAAACCCTTTTTGAGAACTCAGAGTGAGTAAATTGGCCATTTTCATGCACTTTTAACCATTCCATAAATCTTGTGTTTTGGGCCCCTGGAAGCATGAAAATCACTTTAAACATGCTAATTTTAGCTCTAACACTGATGATCCACCTACAAATGTGAACTGACGTTCAAAAATAAAACATTTGAAAACGGACCATTTTCCACATTTCTGAAGCATGACGTAATGGGGGGGTGTTATCTCTTTTGTCGAAAATCAGCCGTTTTTGCTCGAACATTAAATGCCTCCAAATGGTATTTAATTAACTTCCCGAGCCCCTGGAAGCATGAAAATCACTTTAAACATGCTAATTTTAGCTCTAACACTGATGATCCACCTACAAATGTGAACTGACGTTCAAAAATAAAACATTTGAAAACGGACCATTTTCCACATTTCTGAAGCATGACGTAATGGGGGGTGTTATCTCTTTTGTCGAAAATCAGCCGTTTTTGCTCGAACATTAAATGCCTCCAAATGGTATTTATTTCACTTCCCGAGCCCCTGGAAGCATGAAAATCACTTTAAACATGCTAATTTTAGCTCTAACACTGATGATCCACCTACAAATGTGAACTGACGTTCAAAAATAAAACATTTGAAAACGGACCCTTTTCCACATTTCTAAAGCATGACGTAATGGGGGGGTGTTAGCTCTTTCGTCGAAAATCAGCCGTTTTTGCTCGAACATTAAAATCCTCCAAATGGTATTTAATTAACTTCCCGGGGTGAAGAAACCCTTTTTGAGAACTCAGAGTGAGTAAATTGGCCATTTTCATGCACTTTTAACCATTCCATAAATCTTGTGTTTTGGGCCCCTGGAAGCATGAAAATCACTTTAAACATGCTAATTTTAGCTCTAACACTGATGATCCACCTACAAATGTGAACTGACGTTCAAAAATAAAACATTTGAAAACGGACCATTTTCCACATTTCTGAAGCGTGACGTAATGGGGGGGTGTTATCTCTTTTGTCGAAAATCAGCCGTTTTTGCTCGAACATTAAATGCCTCCAAATGGTATTTAATTAACTTCCCGAGCCCCTGGAAGCATGAAAATCACTTTAAACATGCTAATTTTAGCTCTAACACTGATGATCCACCTACAAATGTGAACTGACGTTCAAAAATAAAACATTTGAAAATGGACCATTTTCCACATTTCTGAAGCATGACGTAATGGGGGGGGGGTGTTATCTCTTTTGTCGAAAATCAGCCGTTTTTGCTCGAACATTAAATGCCTCCAAATGGTATTTAATTAACTTCCCGAGCCCCTGGAAGCATGAAAATCACTTTAAACATGCTAATTTTAGCTCTAACACTGATGATCCACCTACAAATGTGAACTGACGTTCAAAAATAAAACATTTGAAAACGGACCATTTTCCACATTTCTGAAGCATGACGTAATGGGAGGGTGTTATCTCTTTTGTGGAAAATCAGCCTTTTTTGCTCGAACATTAAATGCCTCCAAATGGTATTTATTTCACTTCCCGAGCCCCTGTAAGCATGAAAATCACTTTAAACATGCTAATTTTAGCTCTAACACTGATGATCCACCTACAAATGTGAACTGACGTTCAAAAATAAAACATTTGAAAACGGACCATTTTCCACATTTCTGAAGCATGACGTAATGGGGGGGTGTTATCTCTTTTGTCGAAAATCAGCCGTTTTTGCTCGAACATTAAATGCCTCCAAATGGTATTTAATTAACTTCCCGAGCCCCTGGAAGCATGAAAATCACTTTAAACATGCTAATTTTAGCTTTAACACTGATGATCCACCTACAAATGTGAACTGACGTTCAAAAATAAAACATTTGAAAACGGACCATTTTCCACATTTCTGAAGCATGACGTAATGGGGGGGTGTTATCTCTTTTGTCGAAAATCAGCCGTTTTTGCTCGAACATTAAATGCCTCCAAATGGTATTTATTTCACTTCCCGAGCCCCTGCAAGCATGAAAATCACTTTAAACATGCTAATTTGAGCTCTAACACTGATGATCCACCTACAAATGTGAACTGACGTTCAAAAATAAAACATTTGAAAACGGACCATTTTCCACATTTCTAAAGCATGACGTAATGGGGGGGTGTTAGCTCTTTCGTCGAAAATCAGCCGTTTTTGCTCGAACATTAAAATCCTCCAAATGGTATTTAATTAACTTCCCGGGGTGAAGAAACCCTTTTTGAGAACTCAGAGTGAGTAAATTGGCCATTTTCATGCACTTTTAACCATTCCATAAATCTTGTGTTTTGGGCCCCTGGAAGCATGAAAATCACTTTAAACATGCTAATTTTAGCTCTAACACTGATGATCCACCTACAAATGTGAACTGACGTTCAAAAATAAAACATTTGAAAACGGACCATTTTCCACATTTCTGAAGCGTGACGTAATGGGGGGGTGTTATCTCTTTTGTCGAAAATCAGCCGTTTTTGCTCGAACATTAAATGCCTCCAAATGGTATTTAATTAACTTCCCGAGCCCCTGGAAGCATGAAAATCACTTTAAACATGCTAATTTTAGCTCTAACACTGATGATCCACCTACAAATGTGAACTGACGTTCAAAAATAAAACATTTGAAAACGGACCATTTTCCACATTTCTAAAGCATGACGTAATGGGGGGGTGTTAGCTCTTTCGTCGAAAATCAGCCGTTTTTGCTCGAACATTAAAATCCTCCAAATGGTATTTAATTAACTTCCCGGGGTGAAGAAACCCTTTTTGAGAACTCAGAGTGAGTAAATTGGCCATTTTCATGCACTTTTAACCATTCCATAAATCTTTTGTTTTGGGCCCCTGGAAGCATGAAAATCACTTTAAACATGCTAATTTTAGCTCTAACACTGATGATCCACCTACAAATGTGAACTGACGTTCAAAAATAAAACATTTGAAAACGGACCATTTTCCACATTTCTGAAGCATGACGTAATGGGGGGGTGTTATCTCTTTTGTCGAAAATCAGCCGTTTTTGCTCGAACATTAAATGCCTCCAAATGGTATTTAATTAACTTCCCGAGCCCCTGGAAGCATGAAAATCACTTTAAACATGCTAATTTTAGCTCTAACACTGATGATCCACCTACAAATGTGAACTGACGTTCAAAAATAAAACATTTGAAAACGGACCATTTTCCACATTTCTGAAGCATGACGTAATGGGGGGGTGTTATCTCTTTTGTCGAAAATCAGCCGTTTTTGCTCGAACATTAAATGCCTCCAAATGGTATTTATTTCACTTCCCGAGCCCCTGGAAGCATGAAAATCACTTTAAACATGCTAATTTTAGCTCTAACACTGATGATCCACCTACAAATGTGAACTGACGTTCAAAAATAAAACATTTGAAAACGGACCATTTTCCACATTTCTAAAGCATGACGTAATGGGGGGGTGTTAGCTCTTTCGTCGAAAATCAGCCGTTTTTGCTCGAACATTAAAATCCTCCAAATGGTATTTAATTAACTTCCCGGGGTGAAGAAACCCTTTTTGAGAACTCAGAGTGAGTAAATTGGCCATTTTCATGCACTTTTAACCATTCCATAAATCTTGTGTTTTGGGCCCCTGGAAGCATGAAAATCACTTTAAACATGCTAATTTTAGCTCTAACACTGATGATCCACCTACAAATGTGAACTGACGTTCAAAAATAAAACATTTGAAAACGGACCATTTTCCACATTTCTGAAGCGTGACGTAATGGGGGGGTGTTATCTCTTTTGTCGAAAATCAGCCGTTTTTGCTCGAACATTAAATGCCTCCAAATGGTATTTAATTAACTTCCCGAGCCCCTGGAAGCATGAAAATCACTTTAAACATGCTAATTTTAGCTCTAACACTGATGATCCACCTACAAATGTGAACTGACGTTCAAAAATAAAACATTTGAAAACGGACGATTTTCCACATTTCTGAAGCATGACGTAATGGGGGGGGGTGTTATCTCTTTTGTCGAAAATCAGCCGTTTTTGCTCGAACATTAAATGCCTCCAAATGGTATTTAATTAACTTCCCGAGCCCCTGGAAGCATGAAAATCACTTTAAACATGCTAATTTTAGCTCTAACACTGATGATCCACCTACAAATGTGAACTGACGTTCAAAAATAAAACATTTGAAAACGGACCATTTTCCACATTTCTGAAGCATGACGTAATGGGGGGGTGTTATCTCTTTTGTGGAAAATCAGCCTTTTTTGCTTGAACATTAAATGCCTCCAAATGGTATTTATTTCACTTCCCGAGCCCCTGTAAGCATGAAAATCACTTTAAACATGCTAATTTTAGCTCTAACACTGATGATCCACCTACAAATGTGAACTGACGTTCAAAAATAAAACATTTGAAAACGGACCATTTTCCACATTTCTGAAGCATGACGTAATGGGGGGGTGTTATCTCTTTTGTCGAAAATCAGCCGTTTTTGCTCGAACATTAAATGCCTCCAAATGGTATTTAATTAACTTCCCGAGCCCCTGGAAGCATGAAAATCACTTTAAACTTGCTAATTTTAGCTTTAACACTGATGATCCACCTACAAATGTGAACTGACGTTCAAAAATAAAACATTTGAAAACGGACCATTTTCCACATTTCTGAAGCATGACGTAATGGGGGGGTGTTATCTCTTTTGTCGAAAATCAGCCGTTTTTGCTCGAACATTAAATGCCTCCAAATGGTATTTATTTCACTTCCCGAGCCCCTGCAAGCATGAAAATCACTTTAAACATGCTAATTTTAGCTCTAACACTGATGATCCACCTACAAATGTGAACTGACGTTCAAAAATAAAACATTTGAAAACGGACCATTTTCCACATTTCTAAAGCATGACGTAATGGGGGGGTGTTAGCTCTTTCGTCGAAAATCAGCCGTTTTTGCTCGAACATTAAAATCCTCCAAATGGTATTTAATTAACTTCCCGGGGTGAAGAAACCCTTTTTGAGAACTCAGAGTGAGTAAATTGGCCATTTTCATGCACTTTTAACCATTCCATAAATCTTGTGTTTTGGGCCCCTGGAAGCATGAAAATCACTTTAAACATGCTAATTTTAGCTCTAACACTGATGATCCACCTACAAATGTGAACTGACGTTCAAAAATAAAACATTTGAAAACGGACCATTTTCCACATTTCTGAAGCGTGACGTAATGGGGGGGTGTTATCTCTTTTGTCGAAAATCAGCCGTTTTTGCTCGAACATTAAATGCCTCCAAATGGTATTTAATTAACTTCCCGAGCCCCTGGAAGCATGAAAATCACTTTAAACATGCTAATTTTAGCTCTAACACTGATGATCCACCTACAAATGTGAACTGACGTTCAAAAATAAAACATTTGAAAACGGACCATTTTCCACATTTCTAAAGCATGACGTAATGGGGGGGTGTTAGCTCTTTCGTCGAAAATCAGCCGTTTTTGCTCGAACATTAAAATCCTCCAAATGGTATTTAATTAACTTCCCGGGGTGAAGAAACCCTTTTTGAGAACTCAGAGTGAGTAAATTGGCCATTTTCATGCACTTTTAACCATTCCATAAATCTTTTGTTTTGGGCCCCTGGAAGCATGAAAATCACTTTAAACATGCTAATTTTAGCTCTAACACTGATGATCCACCTACAAATGTGAACTGACGTTCAAAAATAAAACATTTGAAAACGGACCATTTTCCACATTTCTGAAGCATGACGTAATGGGGGGGTGTTATCTCTTTTGTCGAAAATCAGCTGTTTTTGCTCGAACATTAAATGCCTCCAAATGGTATTTAATTAACTTCCCGAGCCCCTGGAAGCATGAAAATCACTTTAAACATGCTAATTTTAGCTCTAACACTGATGATCCACCTACAAATGTGAACTGACGTTCAAAAATAAAACATTTGAAAACGGACCATTTTCCACATTTCTGAAGCGTGACGTAATGGGGGGGTGTTATCTCTTTTGTCGAAAATCAGCCGTTTTTGCTCGAACATTAAATGCCTCCAAATGGTATTTAATTAACTTCCCGAGCCCCTGGAAGCATGAAAATCACTTTAAACATGCTAATTTTAGCTCTAACACTGATGATCCACCTACAAATGTGAACTGACGTTCAAAAATAAAACATTTGAAAACGGACCATTTTCCACATTTCTGAAGCATGACGTAATGGGGGGGTGTTATCTCTTTTGTCGAAAATCAGCCGTTTTTGCTCGAACATTAAATGCCTCCAAATGGTATTTATTTCACTTCCCGAGCCCCTGGAAGCATGAAAATCACTTTAAACATGCTAATTTTAGCTCTAACACTGATGATCCACCTACAAATGTGAACTGACGTTCAAAAATAAAACATTTGAAAACGGACCATTTTCCACATTTCTAAAGCATGACGTAATGGGGGGGTGTTAGCTCTTTCGTCGAAAATCAGCCGTTTTTGCTCGAACATTAAAATCCTCCAAATGGTATTTAATTAACTTCCCGGGGTGAAGAAACCCTTTTTGAGAACTCAGAGTGAGTAAATTGGCCATTTTCATGCACTTTTAACCATTCCATAAATCTTGTGTTTTGGGCACCTGGAAGCATGAAAATCACTTTAAACATGCTAATTTTAGCTCTAACACTGATGATCCACCTACAAATGTGAACTGACGTTCAAAAATAAAACATTTGAAAACGGACCATTTTCCACATTTCTGAAGCATGACGTAATGGGGGGGTGTTATCTCTTTTGTCGAAAATCAGCCGTTTTTGCTCGAACATTAAATGCCTCCAAATGGTATTTAATTAACTTCCCGAGCCCCTGGAAGCATGAAAATCACTTTAAACATGCTAATTTTAGCTTTAACACTGATGATCCACCTACAAATGTGAACTGACGTTCAAAAATAAAACATTTGAAAACGGACCATTTTCCACATTTCTGAAGCATGACGTAATGGGGGGGTTTTATCTCTTTTGTCGAAAATCAGCCGTTTTTGCTCGAACATTAAATGCCTCCAAATGGTATTTATTTCACTTCCCGAGCCCCTGGAAGCATGAAAATCACTTTAAACATGCTAATTTTAGCTCTAACACTGATGATCCACCTACAAATGTGAACTGACGTTCAAAAATAAAACATTTGAAAACGGACCATTTTCCACATTTCTAAAGCATGACGTAATGGGGGGGTGTTAGCTCTTTCGTCGAAAATCAGCCGTTTTTGCTCGAACATTAAAATCCTCCAAATGGTATTTAATTAACTTCCCGGGGTGAAGAAACCCTTTTTGAGAACTCAGAGTGAGTAAATTGGCCATTTTCATGCACTTTTAACCATTCCATAAATCTTGTGTTTTGGGCCCCTGGAAGCATGAAAATCACTTTAAACATGCTAATTTTAGCTCTAACACTGATGATCCACCTACAAATGTGAACTGACGTTCAAAAATAAAACATTTGAAAACGGACCATTTTCCACATTTCTGAAGCGTGACGTAATGGGGGGGTGTTATCTCTTTTGTCGAAAATCAGCCGTTTTTGCTCGAACATTAAATGCCTCCAAATGGTATTTAATTAACTTCCCGAGCCCCTGGAAGCATGAAAATCACTTTAAACATGCTAATTTTAGCTCTAACACTGATGATCCACCTACAAATGTGAACTGACGTTCAAAAATAAAACATTTGAAAACGGACCATTTTCCACATTTCTAAAGCATGACGTAATGGGGGGGTGTTAGCTCTTTCGTCGAAAATCAGCCGTTTTTGCTCGAACATTAAAATCCTCCAAATGGTATTTAATTAACTTCCCGGGGTGAAGAAACCCTTTTTGAGAACTCAGAGTGAGTAAATTGGCCATTTTCATGCACTTTTAACCATTCCATAAATCTTGTGTTTTGGGCCCCTGGAAGCATGAAAATCACTTTAAACATGCTAATTTTAGCTCTAACACTGATGATCCACCTACAAATGTGAACTGACGTTCAAAAATAAAACAATTGAAAACGGACCATTTTCCACATTTCTGAAGCATGACGTAATGGGGGGGGTGTTATCTCTTTTGTCGAAAATCAGCCGTTTTTGCTCGAACATTAAATGCCTCCAAATGGTATTTAATTAACTTCCCGAGCCCCTGGAAGCATGAAAATCACTTTAAACATGCTAATTTTAGCTCTAACACTGATGATCCACCTACAAATGTGAACTGACGTTCAAAAATAAAACATTTGAAAACGGACCATTTTCCACATTTCTGAAGCGTGACGTAATGGGGGGGTGTTATCTCTTTTGTCGAAAATCAGCCGTTTTTGCTCGAACATTAAATGCCTCCAAATGGTATTTAATTAACTTCCCGAGCCCCTGGAAGCATGAAAATCACTTTAAACATGCTAATTTTAGCTCTAACACTGATGATCCACCTACAAATGTGAACTGACGTTCAAAAATAAAACATTTGAAAACGGACCATTTTCCACATTTCTGAAGCATGACGTAATGGGGGGGGGTGTTATCTCTTTTGTCGAAAATCAGCCGTTTTTGCTCGAACATTAAATGCCTCCAAATGGTATTTAATTAACTTCCCGAGCCCCTGGAAGCATGAAAATCACTTTAAACATGCTAATTTTAGCTCTAACACTGATGATCCACCTACAAATGTGAACTGACGTTCAAAAATAAAACATTTGAAAACGGACCATTTTCCACATTTCTGAAGCATGACGTAATGGGGGGGTGTTATCTCTTTTGTGGAAAATCAGCCTTTTTTGCTCGAACATTAAATGCCTCCAAATGGTATTTATTTCACTTCCCGAGCCCCTGTAAGCATGAAAATCACTTTAAACATGCTAATTTTAGCTCTAACACTGATGATCCACCTACAAATGTGAACTGACGTTCAAAAATAAAACATTTGAAAACGGACCATTTTCCACATTTCTGAAGCATGACGTAATGGGGGGGTGTTATCTCTTTTGTCGAAAATCAGCCGTTTTTGCTCGAACATTAAATGCCTCCAAATGGTATTTAATTAACTTCCCGAGCCCCTGGAAGCATGAAAATCACTTTAAACTGCTAATTTTAGCTCTAACACTGATGATCCACCTACAAATGTGAACTGACGTTCAAAAATAAAACATTTGAAAACGGACCATTTTCCACATTTCTGAAGCATGACGTAATGGGGGGGTGTTATCTCTTTTGTGGAAAATCAGCCTTTTTTGCTCGAACATTAAATGCCTCCAAATGGTATTTATTTCACTTCCCGAGCCCCTGGAAGCATGAAAATCACTTTAAACATGCTAATTTTAGCTCTAACACTGATGATCCACCTACAAATGTGAACTGACGTTCAAAAATAAAACATTTGAAAACGGACCATTTTCCACATTTCTGAAGCATGACGTAATGGGGGGGTGTTATCTCTTTTGTCGAAAATCAGCCGTTTTTGCTCGAACATTAAATGCCTCCAAATGGTATTTATTTCACTTCCTGAGCCCCTGGAAGCATGAAAATAACTTTAAACATGCTAATTTTAGCTCTAACACTGATGATCCACCTACAAATGTGAACTGACGTTCAAAAATAAAACATTTGAAAACGGACCATTTTCCACATTTCTGAAGCATGACGTAATGGGGGGGTGTTATCTCTTTTGTCGAAAATCAGCCGTTTTTGCTCGAACATTAAATGCCTCCAAATGGTATTTATTTCACTACCCGAGCCCCTGGAAGCATGAAAATCACTTTAAACATGCTAATTTTAGCTCTAACACTGATGATCCACCTACAAATGTGAACTGACGTTCAAAAATAAAACATTTGAAAACGGACCATTTTCCACATTTCTAAAGCATGACGTAATGGGGGGGTGTTAGCTCTTTCGTCGAAAATCAGCCGTTTTTGCTCGAACATTAAAATCCTCCAAATGTTATTTAATTAACTTCCCGGGGTGAAGAAACCCTTTTTGAGAACTCAGAGTGAGTAAATTGGCCATTTTCATGCACTTTTAACGATTCCATAAATCTTGTGTTTTGGGCCCCTGGAAGCATGAAAATCACTTTAAACATGCTAATTTTAGCTCTAACACTGATGATCCACCTACAAATGTGAACTGACGTTCAAAAATAAAACATTTGAAAACGGACCATTTTCCACATTTCTGAAGCATGACGTAATGGGGGGTGTTATCTCTTTTGTCGAAAATCAGCCGTTTTTGCTCGAACATTAAATGCCTCCAAATGGTATTTAATTAACTTCCCGAGCCCCTGGAAGCATGAAAATCACTTTAAACATGCTAATTTTAGCTCTAACACTGATGATCCACCTACAAATGTGAACTGACGTTCAAAAATGAAACATTTGAAAACGGACCATTTTCCACATTTCTAAAGCATGACGTAATGGGGGGGTGTTAGCTCTTTCGTCGAAAATCAGCCGTTTTTGCTCGAACATTAAAATCCTCCAAATGGTATTTAATTAACTTCCCGGGGTGAAGAAACCCTTTTTGAGAACTCAGAGTGAGTAAATTGGCCATTTTCATGCACTTTTAACCATTCCATAAATCTTGTGTTTTGGGCCCCTGGAAGCATGAAAATCACTTTAAACATGCTAATTTTAGCTCTAACACTGATGATCCACCTACAAATGTGAACTGACGTTCAAAAATAAAACATTTGAAAACGGACCATTTTCCACATTTCTGAAGCGTGACGTAATGGGGGGGTGTTATCTCTTTTGTCGAAAATCAGCCGTTTTTGCTCGAACATTAAATGCCTCCAAATGGTATTTAATTAACTTCCCGAGCCCCTGGAAGCATGAAAATCACTTTAAACATGCTAATTTTAGCTCTAACACTGATGATCCACCTACAAATGTGAACTGACGTTCAAAAATAAAACATTTGAAAACGGACGATTTTCCACATTTCTGAAGCATGACGTAATGGGGGGGGGTGTTATCTCTTTTGTCGAAAATCAGCCGTTTTTGCTCGAACATTAAATGCCTCCAAATGGTATTTAATTAACTTCCCGAGCCCCTGGAAGCATGAAAATCACTTTAAACATGCTAATTTTAGCTCTAACACTGATGATCCACCTACAAATGTGAACTGACGTTCAAAAATAAAACATTTGAAAACGGACCATTTTCCACATTTCTGAAGCATGACGTAATGGGGGGGTGTTATCTCTTTTGTGGAAAATCAGCCTTTTTTGCTTGAACATTAAATGCCTCCAAATGGTATTTATTTCACTTCCCGAGCCCCTGTAAGCATGAAAATCACTTTAAACATGCTAATTTTAGCTCTAACACTGATGATCCACCTACAAATGTGAACTGACGTTCAAAAATAAAACATTTGAAAACGGACCATTTTCCACATTTCTGAAGCATGACGTAATGGGGGGGTGTTATCTCTTTTGTCGAAAATCAGCCGTTTTTGCTCGAACATTAAATGCCTCCAAATGGTATTTATTTCACTTCCCGAGCCCCTGCAAGCATGAAAATCACTTTAAACATGCTAATTTTAGCTCTAACACTGATGATCCACCTACAAATGTGAACTGACGTTCAAAAATAAAACATTTGAAAACGGACCATTTTCCACATTTCTAAAGCATGACGTAATGGGGGGGTGTTAGCTCTTTCGTCGAAAATCAGCCGTTTTTGCTCGAACATTAAAATCCTCCAAATGGTATTTAATTAACTTCCCGGGGTGAAGAAACCCTTTTTGAGAACTCAGAGTGAGTAAATTGGCCATTTTCATGCACTTTTAACCATTCCATAAATCTTGTGTTTTGGGCCCCTGGAAGCATGAAAATCACTTTAAACATGCTAATTTTAGCTCTAACACTGATGATCCACCTACAAATGTGAACTGACGTTCAAAAATAAAACATTTGAAAACGGACCATTTTCCACATTTCTGAAGCGTGACGTAATGGGGGGGTGTTATCTCTTTTGTCGAAAATCAGCCGTTTTTGCTCGAACATTAAATGCCTCCAAATGGTATTTAATTAACTTCCCGAGCCCCTGGAAGCATGAAAATCACTTTAAACATGCTAATTTTAGCTCTAACACTGATGATCCATCTACAAATGTGAACTGACGTTCAAAAATAAAACATTTGAAAACGGACCATTTTCCACATTTCTAAAGCATGACGTAATGGGGGGGTGTTAGCTCTTTCGTCGAAAATCAGCCGTTTTTGCTCGAACATTAAAATCCTCCAAATGGTATTTAATTAACTTCCCGGGGTGAAGAAACCCTTTTTGAGAACTCAGAGTGAGTAAATTGGCCATTTTCATGCACTTTTAACCATTCCATAAATCTTTTGTTTTGGGCCCCTGGAAGCATGAAAATCACTTTAAACATGCTAATTTTAGCTCTAACACTGATGATCCACCTACAAATGTGAACTGACGTTCAAAAATAAAACATTTGAAAACGGACCATTTTCCACATTTCTGAAGCATGACGTAATGGGGGGGTGTTATCTCTTTTGTCGAAAATCAGCCGTTTTTGCTCGAACATTAAATGCCTCCAAATGGTATTTAATTAACTTCCCGAGCCCCTGGAAGCATGAAAATCACTTTAAACATGCTAATTTTAGCTCTAACACTGATGATCCACCTACAAATGTGAACTGACGTTCAAAAATAAAACATTTGAAAACGGACCATTTTCCACATTTCTGAAGCATGACGTAATGGGTGGGTGTTATCTCTTTTGTCGAAAATCAGCCGTTTTTGCTCGAACATTAAATGCCTCCAAATGGTATTTATTTCACTTCCCGAGCCCCTGGAAGCATGAAAATCACTTTAAACATGCTAATTTTAGCTCTAACACTGATGATCCACCTACAAATGTGAACTGACGTTCAAAAATAAAACATTTGAAAACGGACCATTTTCCACATTTCTAAAGCATGACGTAATGGGGGGGTGTTAGCTCTTTCGTCGAAAATCAGCCGTTTTTGCTCGAACATTAAAATCCTCCAAATGGTATTTAATTAACTTCCCGGGGTGAAGAAACCCTTTTTGAGAACTCAGAGTGAGTAAATTGGCCATTTTCATGCACTTTTAACCATTCCATAAATCTTGTGTTTTGGGCCCCTGGAAGCATGAAAATCACTTTAAACATGCTAATTTTAGCTCTAACACTGATGATCCACCTACAAATGTGAACTGACGTTCAAAAATAAAACATTTGAAAACGGACCATTTTCCACATTTCTGAAGCGTGACGTAATGGGGGGGTGTTATCTCTTTTGTCGAAAATCAGCCGTTTTTGCTCGAACATTAAATGCCTCCAAATGGTATTTAATTAACTTCCCGAGCCCCTGGAAGCATGAAAATCACTTTAAACATGCTAATTTTAGCTCTAACACTGATGATCCACCTACAAATGTGAACTGACGTTCAAAAATAAAACATTTGAAAACGGACCATTTTCCACATTTCTGAAGCATGACGTAATGGGGGGGTGTTATCTCTTTTGTCGAAAATCAGCCGTTTTTGCTCGAACATTAAATGCCTCCAAATGGTATTTATTTCACTTCCCGAGCCCCTGGAAGCATGAAAATCACTTTAAACATGCTAATTTTAGCTCTAACACTGATGATCCACCTACAAATGTGAACTGACGTTCAAAAATAAAACATTTGAAAACGGACCATTTTCCACATTTCTAAAGCATGACGTAATGGGGGGGTGTTAGCTCTTTCGTCGAAAATCAGCCGTTTTTGCTCGAACATTAAAATCCTCCAAATGGTATTTAATTAACTTCCCGGGGTGAAGAAACCCTTTTTGAGAACTCAGAGTGAGTAAATTGGCCATTTTCATGCACTTTTAACCATTCCATAAATCTTGTGTTTTGGGCCCCTGGAAGCATGAAAATCACTTTAAACATGCTAATTTTAGCTCTAACACTGATGATCCACCTACAAATGTGAACTGACGTTCAAAAATAAAACATTTGAAAACGGACCATTTTCCACATTTCTGAAGCGTGACGTAATGGGGGGGTGTTATCTCTTTTGTCGAAAATCAGCCGTTTTTGCTCGAACATTAAATGCCTCCAAATGGTATTTAATTAACTTCCCGAGCCCCTGGAAGCATGAAAATCACTTTAAACATGCTAATTTTAGCTCTAACACTGATGATCCACCTACAAATGTGAACTGACGTTCAAAAATAAAACATTTGAAAACGGACCATTTTCCACATTTCTGAAGCATGACGTAATGGGGGGGTGTTATCTCTTTTGTCGAAAATCAGCCGTTTTTGCTCGAACATTAAATGCCTCCAAATGGTATTTATTTCACTTCCCGAGCCCCTGGAAGCATGAAAATCACTTTAAACATGCTAATTTTAGCTCTAACACTGATGATCCACCTACAAATGTGAACTGACGTTCAAAAATAAAACATTTGAAAACGGACCATTTTCCACATTTCTAAAGCATGACGTAATGGGGGGGTGTTAGCTCTTTCGTCGAAAATCAGCCGTTTTTGCTCGAACATTAAAATCCTCCAAATGGTATTTAATTAACTTCCCGGGGTGAAGAAACCCTTTTTGAGAACTCAGAGTGAGTAAATTGGCCATTTTCATGCACTTTTAACCATTCCATAAATCTTGTGTTTTGGGCACCTGGAAGCATGAAAATCACTTTAAACATGCTAATTTTAGCTCTAACACTGATGATCCACCTACAAATGTGAACTGACGTTCAAAAATAAAACATTTGAAAACGGACCATTTTCCACATTTCTGAAGCATGACGTAATGGGGGGGTGTTATCTCTTTTGTCGAAAATCAGCCGTTTTTGCTCGAACATTAAATGCCTCCAAATGGTATTTAATTAACTTCCCGAGCCCCTGGAAGCATGAAAATCACTTTAAACATGCTAATTTTAGCTTTAACACTGATGATCCACCTACAAATGTGAACTGACGTTCAAAAATAAAACATTTGAAAACGGACCATTTTCCACATTTCTGAAGCATGACGTAATGGGGGGGTTTTATCTCTTTTGTCGAAAATCAGCCGTTTTTGCTCGAACATTAAATGCCTCCAAATGGTATTTATTTCACTTCCCGAGCCCCTGGAAGCATGAAAATCACTTTAAACATGCTAATTTTAGCTCTAACACTGATGATCCACCTACAAATGTGAACTGACGTTCAAAAATAAAACATTTGAAAACGGACCATTTTCCACATTTCTAAAGCATGACGTAATGGGGGGGTGTTAGCTCTTTCGTCGAAAATCAGCCGTTTTTGCTCGAACATTAAAATCCTCCAAATGGTATTTAATTAACTTCCCGGGGTGAAGAAACCCTTTTTGAGAACTCAGAGTGAGTAAATTGGCCATTTTCATGCACTTTTAACCATTCCATAAATCTTGTGTTTTGGGCCCCTGGAAGCATGAAAATCACTTTAAACATGCTAATTTTAGCTCTAACACTGATGATCCACCTACAAATGTGAACTGACGTTCAAAAATAAAACATTTGAAAACGGACCATTTTCCACATTTCTGAAGCGTGACGTAATGGGGGGGTGTTATCTCTTTTGTCGAAAATCAGCCGTTTTTGCTCGAACATTAAATGCCTCCAAATGGTATTTAATTAACTTCCCGAGCCCCTGGAAGCATGAAAATCACTTTAAACATGCTAATTTTAGCTCTAACACTGATGATCCACCTACAAATGTGAACTGACGTTCAAAAATAAAACATTTGAAAACGGACCATTTTCCACATTTCTAAAGCATGACGTAATGGGGGGGTGTTAGCTCTTTCGTCGAAAATCAGCCGTTTTTGCTCGAACATTAAAATCCTCCAAATGGTATTTAATTAACTTCCCGGGGTGAAGAAACCCTTTTTGAGAACTCAGAGTGAGTAAATTGGCCATTTTCATGCACTTTTAACCATTCCATAAATCTTGTGTTTTGGGCCCCTGGAAGCATGAAAATCACTTTAAACATGCTAATTTTAGCTCTAACACTGATGATCCACCTACAAATGTGAACTGACGTTCAAAAATAAAACAATTGAAAACGGACCATTTTCCACATTTCTGAAGCATGACGTAATGGGGGGGGTGTTATCTCTTTTGTCGAAAATCAGCCGTTTTTGCTCGAACATTAAATGCCTCCAAATGGTATTTAATTAACTTCCCGAGCCCCTGGAAGCATGAAAATCACTTTAAACATGCTAATTTTAGCTCTAACACTGATGATCCACCTACAAATGTGAACTGACGTTCAAAAATAAAACATTTGAAAACGGACCATTTTCCACATTTCTGAAGCGTGACGTAATGGGGGGGTGTTATCTCTTTTGTCGAAAATCAGCCGTTTTTGCTCGAACATTAAATGCCTCCAAATGGTATTTAATTAACTTCCCGAGCCCCTGGAAGCATGAAAATCACTTTAAACATGCTAATTTTAGCTCTAACACTGATGATCCACCTACAAATGTGAACTGACGTTCAAAAATAAAACATTTGAAAACGGACCATTTTCCACATTTCTGAAGCATGACGTAATGGGGGGGGGTGTTATCTCTTTTGTCGAAAATCAGCCGTTTTTGCTCGAACATTAAATGCCTCCAAATGGTATTTAATTAACTTCCCGAGCCCCTGGAAGCATGAAAATCACTTTAAACATGCTAATTTTAGCTCTAACACTGATGATCCACCTACAAATGTGAACTGACGTTCAAAAATAAAACATTTGAAAACGGACCATTTTCCACATTTCTGAAGCATGACGTAATGGGGGGGTGTTATCTCTTTTGTGGAAAATCAGCCTTTTTTGCTCGAACATTAAATGCCTCCAAATGGTATTTATTTCACTTCCCGAGCCCCTGTAAGCATGAAAATCACTTTAAACATGCTAATTTTAGCTCTAACACTGATGATCCACCTACAAATGTGAACTGACGTTCAAAAATAAAACATTTGAAAACGGACCATTTTCCACATTTCTGAAGCATGACGTAATGGGGGGGTGTTATCTCTTTTGTCGAAAATCAGCCGTTTTTGCTCGAACATTAAATGCCTCCAAATGGTATTTAATTAACTTCCCGAGCCCCTGGAAGCATGAAAATCACTTTAAACTGCTAATTTTAGCTCTAACACTGATGATCCACCTACAAATGTGAACTGACGTTCAAAAATAAAACATTTGAAAACGGACCATTTTCCACATTTCTGAAGCATGACGTAATGGGGGGGTGTTATCTCTTTTGTGGAAAATCAGCCTTTTTTGCTCGAACATTAAATGCCTCC
Organism: Lissotriton vulgaris; assembly: GCF_964263255.1. NCBI lineage: Eukaryota > Metazoa > Chordata > Amphibia > Caudata > Salamandridae > Lissotriton > Lissotriton vulgaris. The sequence continues at coordinate 1,355,842 of NW_028253575.1, read as the reverse complement.
AAATGGTATTTATTTCACTTCCCGAGCCCCTGGAAGCATGAAAATCACTTTAAACATGCTAATTTTAGCTCTAACACTGATGATCCACCTACAAATGTGAACTGACGTTCAAAAATAAAACATTTGAAAACGGACCATTTTCCACATTTCTGAAGCATGACGTAATGGGGGGGTGTTATCTCTTTTGTCGAAAATCAGCCGTTTTTGCTCGAACATTAAATGCCTCCAAATGGTATTTATTTCACTTCCTGAGCCCCTGGAAGCATGAAAATAACTTTAAACATGCTAATTTTAGCTCTAACACTGATGATCCACCTACAAATGTGAACTGACGTTCAAAAATAAAACATTTGAAAACGGACCATTTTCCACATTTCTGAAGCATGACGTAATGGGGGGGTGTTATCTCTTTTGTCAAAAATCAGCCGTTTTTGCTCGAACATTAAATGCCTCCAAATGGTATTTATTTCACTTCCCGAGCCCCTGGAAGCATGAAAATCACTTTAAACATGCTAATTTTAGCTCTAACACTGATGATCCACCTACAAATGTGAACTGACGTTCAAAAATAAAACATTTGAAAACGGACCATTTTCCACATTTCTGAAGCATGACGTAATGGGGGGGTGTTATCTCTTTTGTGGAAAATCAGCCTTTTTTGCTCGAACATTAAATGCCTCCAAATGGTATTTATTTCACTTCCCGGGCCCCTGGAAGCATGAAAATCACTTTAAACATGCTAATTTTAGCTCTAACACTGATGCTCCACCTACAAATGTGAACTGACGTTCAAAAATAAAACATTTGAAAACGGACCATTTTCCAAATTTCTGAAGCATGACGTAATGGGGGGGTGTTATCTCTTTTGTCGAAAATCAGCCGTTTTTGCTCGAACATTAAACGCCTCCAAATGGTATTTAATTAACTTCCCGGGGTGAAGAAACCCTTTTTGAGAACTCAGAGTGAGTAAATTGGCCATTTTCATGCACTTTTAACCATTCCATAAATCTTGTGTTTTGGGCCCCTGGAAGCATGAAAATCACTTTAAACATGCTAATTTTAGCTCTAACACTGATGATCCACCTACAAATGTGAACTGACGTTCAAAAATAAAACATTTGAAAACGGACCATTTTCCACATTTCTGAAGCATGACGTAATGGGGGGGTGTTATCTCTTTTGTCAAAAATCAGCCGTTTTTGCTCGAACATTAAATGCCTCCAAATGGTATTTATTTCACTTCCCGAGCCCCTGGAAGCATGAAAATCACTTTAAACATGCTAATTTTAGCTCTAACACTGATGATCCACCTACAAATGTGAACTGACGTTCAAAAATAAAACATTTGAAAACGGACCATTTTCCACATTTCTGAAGCATGACGTAATGGAGGGGTGTTATCTCTTTTGTCGAAAATCAGCCGTTTTTGCTCGAACATTAAATGCCTCCAAATGGTATTTATTTCACTTCCCGAGCCCCTGGAAGCATGAAAATCACTTTAAACATGCTAATTTTAGCTCTAACACTGATGATCCACCTACAAATGTGAACTGACGTTCAAAAATAAAACATTTGAAAACGGACTATTTTCCACATTTCTAAAGCATGACGTAATGGGGGGGTGTTAGCTCTTTCGTCGAAAATCAGCCGTTTTTGCTCGAACATTAAAATCCTCCAAATGGTATTTAATTAACTTCCCGGGGTGAAGAAACCCTTTTTGAGAACTCAGAGTGAGTAAATTGGCCATTTTCATGCACTTTTAACCATTCCATAAATCTTGTGTTTTGGGCCCCTGGAAGCATGAAAATCACTTTAAACATGCTAATTTTAGCTCTAACACTGATGATCCACCTACAAATGTGAACTGACGTTCAAAAATAAAACATTTGAAAACGGACCATTTTCCACATTTCTGAAGCATGACGCAATGAGGGGGTGTTATCTCTTTTGTCGAAAATCAGCCGTTTTTGCTCGAACATTAAATGCCTCCAAATGGTATTTAATTAACTTCCCGAGCCCTTGGAAGCATGAAAATCACTTTAAACATGCTAATTTTAGCTCTAACACTGATGATCCACCTACAAATGTGAACTGACGTTCAAAAATAAAACATTTGAAAACGGACCATTTTCCACATTTCTGAAGCATGACGTAATAGGGGGGTGTTATCTCTTTTGTGGAAAATCAGCCTTTTTTGCTCGAACAATAAATGCCTCCAAATGGTATTTATTTCACTTCCCGAGCCCCTGGAAGCATGAAAATCACTTTAAACATGCTAATTTTAGCTCTAACACTGATGATCCACCTACAAATGTGAACTGACGTTCAAAAATAAAACATTTGAAAACGGACCATTTTCCACATTTCTGAAGCATGACGTAATGGGGGGGTGTTATCTCTTTTGTCGAAAATCATCCGTTTTTGCTCGAACATTAAATGCCTCCAAATGGTATTTATTTCACTTCCCGAGCCCCTGGAAGCATGAAAATCACTTTAAACATGCTAATTTTAGCTCTAACACTGATGATCCACCTACAAATGTGAACTGACGTTCAAAAATAAAACATTTGAAAACGGACCATTTTCCGCATTTCTGAAGCATGACGTAATGGGGGGGTGTTATCTCTTTTGTCGAAAATCAGCCGTTTTTGCTCGAACATTAAATGCCTCCAAATGGTATTTATTTCACTTCCCGAGCCCCTGGAAGCATGAAAATCACTTTAAACATGCTAATTTTAGCTCTAACACTGATGATCCACCTACAAATGTGAACTGACGTTCAAAAATAAAACATTTGAAAACGGACCATTTTCCACATTTCTAAAGCATGACGTAATGGGGGGGTGTTAGCTCTTTCGTCGAAAATCAGCCATTTTTGCACGAACATTAAAATCCTCCAAATGGTATTTAATTAACTTCCCGGGGTGAAGAAACCCTTTTTGAGAACTCAGAGTGAGTAAATTGGCCATTTTCATGCACTTTTAACCATTCCATAAATCTTGTGTTTTGGGCCCCTGGAAGCATGAAAATCACTTTAAACATGCTAATTTTAGCTCTAACACTGATGATCCACCTACAAATGTGAACTGACGTTCAAAAATAAAACATTTGAAAACGGACCATTTTCCACATTTCTGAAGCATGACGTAATGGGGGGTGTTATCTCTTTTGTCGAAAATCAGCCGTTTTTGCTCGAACATTAAATGCCTCCAAATGGTATTTAATTAACTTCCCGAGCCCCTGGAAGCATGAAAATCACTTTAAACATGCTAATTTTAGCTCTAACACTGATGATCCACCTACAAATGTGAACTGACGTTCAAAAATGAAACATTTGAAAACGGACCATTTTCCACATTTCTGAAGCATGACGTAATGGGGGGGTGTTATCTCTTTTGTCGAAAATCAGCCGTTTTTGCTCAAACATTAAATGCCTCCAAATGGTATTTATTTCACTTCCCGAGCCCCTGGAAGCATGAAAATCACTTTAAACATGCTAATTTTAGCTCTAACACTGATGATCCACCTACAAATGTGAACTGACGTTCAAAAATAAAACATTTGAAAACGGACCATTTTCCACATTTCTAAAGCATGACGTAATGGGGGGGTGTTAGCTCTTTCGTCGAAAATCAGCCGTTTTTGCTCGAACATTAAAATCCTCCAAATGGTATTTAATTAACTTCCCGGGGTGAAGAAACCCTTTTTGAGAACTCAGAGTGAGTAAATTGGCCATTTTCATGCACTTTTAACCATTCCATAAATCTTGTGTTTTGGGCACCTGGAAGCATGAAAATCACTTTAAACATGCTAATTTTAGCTCTAACACTGATGATCCACCTACAAATGTGAACTGACGTTCAAAAATAAAACATTTGAAAACGGACCATTTTCCACATTTCTGAAGCATGACGTAATGGGGGGGTGTTATCTCTTTTGTCGAAAATCAGCCGTTTTTGCTCGAACATTAAATGCCTCCAAATGGTATTTAATTAACTTCCCGAGCCCCTGGAAGCATGAAAATCACTTTAAACATGCTAATTTTAGCTTTAACACTGATGATCCACCTACAAATGTGAACTGACGTTCAAAAATAAAACATTTGAAAACGGACCATTTTCCACATTTCTGAAGCATGACGTAATGGGGGGGTGTTATCTCTTTTGTCGAAAATCAGCCGTTTTTGCTCGAACATTAAATGCCTCCAAATGGTATTTATTTCACTTCCCGAGCCCCTGGAAGCATGAAAATCACTTTAAACATGCTAATTTTAGCTCTAACACTGATGATCCACCTACAAATGTGAACTGACGTTCAAAAATAAAACATTTGAAAACGGACCATTTTCCACATTTCTAAAGCATGACGTAATGGGGGGGTGTTAGCTCTTTCGTCGAAAATCAGCCGTTTTTGCTCGAACATTAAAATCCTCCAAATGGTATTTAATTAACTTCCCGGGGTAAAGAAACCCTTTTTGAGAACTCAGAGTGAGTAAATTGGCCATTTTCATGCACTTTTAACCATTCCATAAATCTTGTGTTTTGGGCCCCTGGAAGCATGAAAATCACTTTAAACATGCTAATTTTAGCTCTAACACTGATGATCCACCTACAAATGTGAACTGACGTTCAAAAATAAAACATTTGAAAACGGACCATTTTCCACATTTCTGAAGCGTGACGTAATGGGGGGGTGTTATCTCTTTTGTCGAAAATCAGCCGTTTTTGCTCGAGCATTAAATGCCTCCAAATGGTATTTAATTAACTTCCCGAGCCCCTGGAAGCATGAAAATCACTTTAAACATGCTAATTTTAGCTCTAACACTGATGATCCACCTACAAATGTGAACTGACGTTCAAAAATAAAACATTTGAAAACGGACCATTTTCCACATTTCTAAAGCATGACGTAATGGGGGGGTGTTAGCTCTTTCGTCGAAAATCAGCCGTTTTTGCTCGAACATTAAAATCCTCCAAATGGTATTTAATTAACTTCCCGGGGTGAAGAAACCCTTTTTGAGAACTCAGAGTGAGTAAATTGGCCATTTTCATGCACTTTTAACCATTCCATAAATCTTGTGTTTTGGGCCCCTGGAAGCATGAAAATCACTTTAAACATGCTAATTTTAGCTCTAACACTGATGATCCACCTACAAATGTGAACTGACGTTCAAAAATAAAACATTTGAAAACGGACCATTTTCCACATTTCTGAAGCATGACGTAATGAGGGGGTGTTATCTCTTTTGTCGAAAATCAGCCGTTTTTGCTCGAACATTAAATGCCTCCAAATGGTATTTAATTAACTTCCCGAGCCCTTGGAAGCATGAAAATCACTTTAAACATGCTAATTTTAGCTCTAACACTGATGATCCACCTACAAATGTGAACTGACGTTCAAAAATAAAACATTTGAAAACGGACCATTTTCCACATTTCTGAAGCATGACGTAATAGGGGGGTGTTATCTCTTTTGTGGAAAATCAGCCTTTTTTGCTCGAACATTAAATGCCTCCAAATGGTATTTATTTCACTTCCCGAGCCCCTGGAAGCATGAAAATCACTTTAAACATGCTAATTTTAGCTCTAACACTGATGATCCACCTACAAATGTGAACTGACGTTCAAAAATAAAACATTTGAAAACGGACCATTTTCCACATTTCTGAAGCATGACGTAATGGGGGGGTGTTATCTCTTTTGTCGAAAATCAGCCGTTTTTGCTCGAACATTAAATGCCTCCAAATGGTATTTATTTCACTTCCCGAGCCCCTGGAAGCATGAAAATCACTTTAAACATGCTAATTTTAGCTCTAACACTGATGATCCACCTACAAATGTGAACTGACGTTCAAAAATAAAACATTTGAAAACGGACCATTTTCCACATTTCTAAAGCATGACGTAATGGGGGGGTGTTAGCTCTTTCGTCGAAAATCAGCCATTTTTGCACGAACATTAAAATCCTCCAAATGGTATTTAATTAACTTCCCGGGGTGAAGAAACCCTTTTTGAGAACTCAGAGTGAGTAAATTGGCCATTTTCATGCACTTTTAACCATTCCATAAATCTTGTGTTTTGGGCCCCTGGAAGCATGAAAATCACTTTAAACATGCTAATTTTAGCTCTAACACTGATGATCCACCTACAAATGTGAACTGACGTTCAAAAATAAAACATTTGAAAACGGACCATTTTCCACATTTCTGAAGCATGACGTAATGGGGGGTGTTATCTCTTTTGTCGAAAATCAGCCGTTTTTGCTCGAACATTAAATGCCTCCAAATGGTATTTAATTAACTTCCCGAGCCCCTGGAAGCATGAAAATCACTTTAAACATGCTAATTTTAGCTCTAACACTGATGATCCACCTACAAATGTGAACTGACGTTCAAAAATGAAACATTTGAAAACGGACCATTTTCCACATTTCTGAAGCATGACGTAATGGGGGGGTGTTATCTCTTTTGTCGAAAATCAGCCGTTTTTGCTCAAACATTAAATGCCTCCAAATGGTATTTATTTCACTTCCCGAGCCCCTGGAAGCATGAAAATCACTTTAAACATGCTAATTTTAGCTCTAACACTGATGATCCACCTACAAATGTGAACTGACGTTCAAAAATAAAACATTTGAAAACGGACCATTTTCCACATTTCTAAAGCATGACGTAATGGGGGGGTGTTAGCTCTTTCGTCGAAAATCAGCCGTTTTTGCTCGAACATTAAAATCCTCCAAATGGTATTTAATTAACTTCCCGGGGTGAAGAAACCCTTTTTGAGAACTCAGAGTGAGTAAATTGGCCATTTTCATGCACTTTTAACCATTCCATAAATCTTGTGTTTTGGGCACCTGGAAGCATGAAAATCACTTTAAACATGCTAATTTTAGCTCTAACACTGATGATCCACCTACAAATGTGAACTGACGTTCAAAAATAAAACATTTGAAAACGGACCATTTTCCACATTTCTGAAGCATGACGTAATGGGGGGGTGTTATCTCTTTTGTCGAAAATCAGCCGTTTTTGCTCGAACATTAAATGCCTCCAAATGGTATTTAATTAACTTCCCGAGCCCCTGGAAGCATGAAAATCACTTTAAACATGCTAATTTTAGCTTTAACACTGATGATCCACCTACAAATGTGAACTGACGTTCAAAAATAAAACATTTGAAAACGGACCATTTTCCACATTTCTGAAGCATGACGTAATGGGGGGGTGTTATCTCTTTTGTCGAAAATCAGCCGTTTTTGCTCGAACATTAAATGCCTCCAAATGGTATTTATTTCACTTCCCGAGCCCCTGGAAGCATGAAAATCACTTTAAACATGCTAATTTTAGCTCTAACACTGATGATCCACCTACAAATGTGAACTGACGTTCAAAAATAAAACATTTGAAAACGGACCATTTTCCACATTTCTAAAGCATGACGTAATGGGGGGGTGTTAGCTCTTTCGTCGAAAATCAGCCGTTTTTGCTCGAACATTAAAATCCTCCAAATGGTATTTAATTAACTTCCCGGGGTGAAGAAACCCTTTTTGAGAACTCAGAGTGAGTAAATTGGCCATTTTCATGCACTTTTAACCATTCCATAAATCTTGTGTTTTGGGCCCCTGGAAGCATGAAAATCACTTTAAACATGCTAATTTTAGCTCTAACACTGATGATCCACCTACAAATGTGAACTGACGTTCAAAAATAAAACATTTGAAAACGGACCATTTTCCACATTTCTGAAGCGTGACGTAATGGGGGGGTGTTATCTCTTTTGTCGAAAATCAGCCGTTTTTGCTCGAACATTAAATGCCTCCAAATGGTATTTAATTAACTTCCCGAGCCCCTGGAAGCATGAAAATCACTTTAAACATGCTAATTTTAGCTCTAACACTGATGATCCACCTACAAATGTGAACTGACGTTCAAAAATAAAACATTTGAAAACGGACCATTTTCCACATTTCTAAAGCATGACGTAATGGGGGGGTGTTAGCTCTTTCGTCGAAAATCAGCCGTTTTTGCTCGAACATTAAAATCCTCCAAATGGTATTTAATTAACTTCCCGGGGTGAAGAAACCCTTTTTGAGAACTCAGAGTGAGTAAATTGGCCATTTTCATGCACTTTTAACCATTCCATAAATCTTGTGTTTTGGGCCCCTGGAAGCATGAAAATCACTTTAAACATGCTAATTTTAGCTCTAACACTGATGATCCACCTACAAATGTGAACTGACGTTCAAAAATAAAACATTTGAAAACGGACTATTTTCCACATTTCTGAAGCATGACGTAATGGGGGGGTGTTATCTCTTTTGTCGAAAATCAGCCGTTTTTGCTCGAACATTAAATGCCTCCAAATGGTATTTAATTAACTTCCCGAGCCCCTGGAAGCATGAAAATCACTTTAAACATGCTAATTTTAGCTCTAACACTGATGATCCACCTACAAATGTGAACTGACGTTCAAAAATAAAACATTTGAAAACGGACCATTTTCCACATTTCTGAAGCATGACGTAATGGGGGGGTGTTATCTCTTTTGTCGAAAATCAGCCGTTTTTGCTCGAACATTAAATGCCTCCAAATGGTATTTATTTCACTTCCCGAGCCCCTGGAAGCATGAAAATCACTTTAAACATGCTAATTTTAGCTCTAACACTGATGATCCACCTACAAATGTGAACTGACGTTCAAAAATAAAACATTTGAAAACGGACCATTTTCCACATTTCTAAAGCATGACGTAATGGGGGGGGGTGTTAGCTCTTTCGTCGAAAATCAGCCGTTTTTGCTCGAACATTAAAATCCTCCAAATGGTATTTAATTAACTTCCCGGGGTGAAGAAACCCTTTTTGAGAACTCAGAGTGAGTAAATTGGCCATTTTCATGCACTTTTAACCATTCCATAAATCTTGTGTTTTGGGCCCCTAAAAGCATGAAAATCACTTTAAACATGCTAATTTTAGCTCTAACACTGATGATCCACCTACAAATGTGAACTGACGTTCAAAAATAAAACATTTGAAAACGGACCATTTTCCACATTTCTGAAGCATGACGTAATGGGGGGGTGTTATCTCTTTTGTGGAAAATCAGCCGTTTTTGCTCGAACATTAAATGCCTCCAAATGGTATTTAATTAACTTCCCGAGCCCCTGGAAGCATGAAAATCACTTTAAACATGCTAATTTTAGCTCTAACACTGATGATCCACCTACAAATGTGAACTGACGTTCAAAAATAAAACATTTGAAAACGGACCATTTTCCACATTTCTGAAGCATGACGTAATGGGGGGGTGTTATCTCTTTTGTCGAAAATCAGCCGTTTTTGCTCGAACATTAAATGCCTCCAAATGGTATTTAATTAACTTCCCGAGCCCCTGGAAGCATGAAAATCACTTTAAACATGCTAATTTTAGCTCTAACACTGATGATCCACCTACAAATGTGAACTGACGTTCAAAAATAAAACATTTGAAAACGGACCATTTTCCACATTTCTGAAGCATGACGTAATGGGGGGTGTTATCTCTTTTGTCGAAAATCAGCCGTTTTTGCTCGAACATTAAATGCCTCCAAATGGTATTTAATTAACTTCCCGAGCCCCTGCAAGCATGAAAATCACTTTAAACATGCTAATTTTAGCTCTAACACTGATGATCCACCTACAAATGTGAACTGACGTTCAAAAATAAAACATTTGAAAACGGACCATTTTCCACATTTCTGAAGCATGACGTAATGGGGGGGTGTTATCTCTTTTGTGGAAAATCAGCCTTTTTTGCTCGAACATTAAATGCCTCCAAATGGTATTTATTTCACTTCCCGAGCCCCTGGAAGCATGAAAATCACTTTAAACATGCTAATTTTAGCTCTAACACTGATGATCCACCTACAAATGTGAACTGACGTTCAAAAATAAAACATTTGAAAACGGACCATTTTCCAAATTTCTGAAGCATGACGTAATGGGGGGGTGTTAGCTCTTTTATCGAAAATCTGCCGTTTTTGCTCGAACATTAAACGCCTCCAAATGGTATTTAATTAACTTCCCGGGGTGAAGAAACCCTTTTTGAGAACTCAGAGTGAGTAAATTGGCCATTTTCATGCACTTTTAACCATTCCATAAATCTTGTGTTTTGGGCCCCTGGAAGCATGAAAATCACTTTAAACATGCTAATTTTAGCTCTAACACTGATGATCCACCTACAAATGTGAACTGACGTTCAAAAATAAAACATTTGAAAACGGACCATTTTCCACATTTCTGAAGCATGACGTAATGAGGGGGTGTTATCTCTTTTGTCGAAAATCAGCCGTTTTTGCTCGAACATTAAATGCCTCCAAATGGTATTTAATTAACTTCCCGAGCCCCTGGAAGCATGAAAATCACTTTAAACATGCTAATTTTAGCTCTAACACTGATGATCCACCTACAAATGTGAACTGACGTTCAAAAATAAAACATTTGAAAACGGACCATTTTCCACATTTCTGAAGCATGACGTAATGGGGGGGGTGTTATCTCTTTTGTGGAAAATCAGCCTTTTTTGCTCGAACATTAAATGCCTCCAAATGGTATTTATTTCACTTCCCGAGCCCCTGGAAGCATGAAAATCACTTTAAACATGCTAATTTTAGCTCTAACACTGATGATCCACCTACAAATGTGAACTGACGTTCAAAAATAAAACATTTGAAAACGGACCATTTTCCACATTTCTGAAGCATGACGTAATGGGGGGGTGTTATCTCTTTTGTCGAAAATCAGCCGTTTTTGCTCGAACATTAAATGCCTCCAAATGGTATTTATTTCACTTCCCGAGCCCCTGGAAGCATGAAAATCACTTTAAACATGCTAATTTTAGCTCTAACACTGATGATCCACCTACAAATGTGAACTGACGTTCAAAAATAAAACATTTGAAAACGGACCATTTTCCACATTTCTGAAGCATGACGTAATGGGGGGGTGTTATCTCTTTTGTCGAAAATCAGCCGTTTTTGCTCGAACATTAAATGCCTCCAAATGGTATTTATTTCACTTCCCGAGCCCCTGGAAGCATGAAAATCACTTTAAACATGCTAATTTTAGCTCTAACACTGATGATCCACCTACAAATGTGAACTGACGTTCAAAAATAAAACATTTGAAAACGGACCATTTTCCACATTTCTAAAGCATGACGTAATGGGGGGGTGTTAGCTCTTTCGTCGAAAATCAGCCGTTTTTGCTCGAACATTAAAATCCTCCAAATGGTATTTAATTAACTTCCCGGGGTGAAGAAACCCTTTTTGAGAACTCAGAGTGAGTAAATTGGCCATTTTCATGCACTTTTAACCATTCCATAAATCTTGTGTTTTGGGCACCTGGAAGCATGAAAATCACTTTAAACATGCTAATTTTAGCTCTAACACTGATGATCCACCTACAAATGTGAACTGACGTTCAAAAATAAAACATTTGAAAACGGACCATTTTCCACATTTCTGAAGCATGACGTAATGGGGGGGTGTTATCTCTTTTGTCGAAAATCAGCCGTTTTTGCTCGAACATTAAATGCCTCCAAATGGTATTTAATTAACTTCCCGAGCCCCTGGAAGCATGAAAATCACTTTAAACATGCTAATTTTAGCTTTAACACTGATGATCCACCTACAAATGTGAACTGACGTTCAAAAATAAAACATTTGAAAACGGACCATTTTCCACATTTCTGAAGCATGACGTAATGGGGGGGTGTTATCTCTTTTGTCGAAAATCAGCCGTTTTTGCTCGAACATTAAATGCCTCCAAATGGTATTTATTTCACTTCCCGAGCCCCTGGAAGCATGAAAATCACTTTAAACATGCTAATTTTAGCTCTAACACTGATGATCCACCTACAAATGTGAACTGACGTTCAAAAATAAAACATTTGAAAACGGACCATTTTCCACATTTCTAAAGCATGACGTAATGGGGGGGTGTTAGCTCTTTCGTCGAAAATCAGCCGTTTTTGCTCGAACATTAAAATCCTCCAAATGGTATTTAATTAACTTCCCGGGGTGAAGAAACCCTTTTTGAGAACTCAGAGTGAGTAAATTGGCCATTTTCATGCACTTTTAACCATTCCATAAATCTTGTGTTTTGGGCCCCTGGAAGCATGAAAATCACTTTAAACATGCTAATTTTAGCTCTAACACTGATGATCCACCTACAAATGTGAACTGACGTTCAAAAATAAAACATTTGAAAACGGACCATTTTCCACATTTCTGAAGCGTGACGTAATGGGGGGGTGTTATCTCTTTTGTCGAAAATCAGCCGTTTTTGCTCGAACATTAAATGCCTCCAAATGGTATTTAATTAACTTCCCGAGCCCCTGGAAGCATGAAAATCACTTTAAACATGCTAATTTTAGCTCTAACACTGATGATCCACCTACAAATGTGAACTGACGTTCAAAAATAAAACATTTGAAAACGGACCATTTTCCACATTTCTAAAGCATGACGTAATGGGGGGGTGTTAGCTCTTTCGTCGAAAATCAGCCGTTTTTGCTCGAACATTAAAATCCTCCAAATGGTATTTAATTAACTTCCCGGGGTGAAGAAACCCTTTTTGAGAACTCAGAGTGAGTAAATTGGCCATTTTCATGCACTTTTAACCATTCCATAAATCTTGTGTTTTGGGCCCCTGGAAGCATGAAAATCACTTTAAACATGCTAATTTTAGCTCTAACACTGATGATCCACCTACAAATGTGAACTGACGTTCAAAAATAAAACATTTGAAAACGGACCATTTTCCACATTTCTGAAGCGTGACGTAATGGGGGGGTGTTATCTCTTTTGTCGAAAATCAGCCGTTTTTGCTCGAACATTAAATGCCTCCAAATGGTATTTAATTAACTTCCCGAGCCCCTGGAAGCATGAAAATCACTTTAAACATGCTAATTTTAGCTCTAACACTGATGATCCACCTACAAATGTGAACTGACGTTCAAAAATAAAACATTTGAAAACGGACCATTTTCCACATTTCTAAAGCATGACGTAATGGGGGGGTGTTAGCTCTTTCGTCGAAAATCAGCCGTTTTTGCTCGAACATTAAAATCCTCCAAATGGTATTTAATTAACTTCCCGGGGTGAAGAAACCCTTTTTGAGAACTCAGAGTGAGTAAATTGGCCATTTTCATGCACTTTTAACCATTCCATAAATCTTGTGTTTTGGGCCCCTGGAAGCATGAAAATCACTTTAAACATGCTAATTTTAGCTCTAACACTGATGATCCACCTACAAATGTGAACTGACGTTCAAAAATAAAACATTTGAAAACGGACTATTTTCCACATTTCTGAAGCATGACGTAATGGGGGGGTGTTATCTCTTTTGTCGAAAATCAGCCGTTTTTGCTCGAACATTAAATGCCTCCAAATGGTATTTAATTAACTTCCCGAGCCCCTGGAAGCATGAAAATCACTTTAAACATGCTAATTTTAGCTCTAACACTGATGATCCACCTACAAATGTGAACTGACGTTCAAAAATAAAACATTTGAAAACGGACCATTTTCCACATTTCTGAAGCATGACGTAATGGGGGGGTGTTATCTCTTTTGTCGAAAATCAGCCGTTTTTGCTCGAACATTAAATGCCTCCAAATGGTATTTATTTCACTTCCCGAGCCCCTGGAAGCATGAAAATCACTTTAAACATGCTAATTTTAGCTCTAACACTGATGATCCACCTACAAATGTGAACTGACGTTCAAAAATAAAACATTTGAAAACGGACCATTTTCCACATTTCTAAAGCATGACGTAATGGGGGGGGGTGTTAGCTCTTTCGTCGAAAATCAGCCGTTTTTGCTCGAACATTAAAATCCTCCAAATGGTATTTAATTAACTTCCCGGGGTGAAGAAACCCTTTTTGAGAACTCAGAGTGAGTAAATTGGCCATTTTCATGCACTTTTAACCATTCCATAAATCTTGTGTTTTGGGCCCCTAAAAGCATGAAAATCACTTTAAACATGCTAATTTTAGCTCTAACACTGATGATCCACCTACAAATGTGAACTGACGTTCAAAAATAAAACATTTGAAAACGGACCATTTTCCACATTTCTGAAGCATGACGTAATGGGGGGGTGTTATCTCTTTTGTGGAAAATCAGCCGTTTTTGCTCGAACATTAAATGCCTCCAAATGGTATTTAATTAACTTCCCGAGCCCCTGGAAGCATGAAAATCACTTTAAACATGCTAATTTTAGCTCTAACACTGATGATCCACCTACAAATGTGAACTGACGTTCAAAAATAAAACATTTGAAAACGGACCATTTTCCACATTTCTGAAGCATGACGTAATGGGGGGGTGTTATCTCTTTTGTCGAAAATCAGCCGTTTTTGCTCGAACATTAAATGCCTCCAAATGGTATTTAATTAACTTCCCGAGCCCCTGGAAGCATGAAAATCACTTTAAACATGCTAATTTTAGCTCTAACACTGATGATCCACCTACAAATGTGAACTGACGTTCAAAAATAAAACATTTGAAAACGGACCATTTTCCACATTTCTGAAGCATGACGTAATGGGGGGTGTTATCTCTTTTGTCGAAAATCAGCCGTTTTTGCTCGAACATTAAATGCCTCCAAATGGTATTTAATTAACTTCCCGAGCCCCTGCAAGCATGAAAATCACTTTAAACATGCTAATTTTAGCTCTAACACTGATGATCCACCTACAAATGTGAACTGACGTTCAAAAATAAAACATTTGAAAACGGACCATTTTCCACATTTCTGAAGCATGACGTAATGGGGGGGTGTTATCTCTTTTGTGGAAAATCAGCCTTTTTTGCTCGAACATTAAATGCCTCCAAATGGTATTTATTTCACTTCCCGAGCCCCTGGAAGCATGAAAATCACTTTAAACATGCTAATTTTAGCTCTAACACTGATGATCCACCTACAAATGTGAACTGACGTTCAAAAATAAAACATTTGAAAACGGACCATTTTCCAAATTTCTGAAGCATGACGTAATGGGGGGGTGTTAGCTCTTTTATCGAAAATCTGCCGTTTTTGCTCGAACATTAAACGCCTCCAAATGGTATTTAATTAACTTCCCGGGGTGAAGAAACCCTTTTTGAGAACTCAGAGTGAGTAAATTGGCCATTTTCATGCACTTTTAACCATTCCATAAATCTTGTGTTTTGGGCCCCTGGAAGCATGAAAATCACTTTAAACATGCTAATTTTAGCTCTAACACTGATGATCCACCTACAAATGTGAACTGACGTTCAAAAATAAAACATTTGAAAACGGACCATTTTCCACATTTCTGAAGCATGACGTAATGAGGGGGTGTTATCTCTTTTGTCGAAAATCAGCCGTTTTTGCTCGAACATTAAATGCCTCCAAATGGTATTTAATTAACTTCCCGAGCCCCTGGAAGCATGAAAATCACTTTAAACATGCTAATTTTAGCTCTAACACTGATGATCCACCTACAAATGTGAACTGACGTTCAAAAATAAAACATTTGAAAACGGACCATTTTCCACATTTCTGAAGCATGACGTAATGGGGGGGGTGTTATCTCTTTTGTGGAAAATCAGCCTTTTTTGCTCGAACATTAAATGCCTCCAAATGGTATTTATTTCACTTCCCGAGCCCCTGGAAGCATGAAAATCACTTTAAACATGCTAATTTTAGCTCTAACACTGATGATCCACCTACAAATGTGAACTGACGTTCAAAAATAAAACATTTGAAAACGGACCATTTTCCACATTTCTGAAGCATGACGTAATGGGGGGGTGTTATCTCTTTTGTCGAAAATCAGCCGTTTTTGCTCGAACATTAAATGCCTCCAAATGGTATTTATTTCACTTCCCGAGCCCCTGGAAGCATGAAAATCACTTTAAACATGCTAATTTTAGCTCTAACACTGATGATCCACCTACAAATGTGAACTGACGTTCAAAAATAAAACATTTGAAAACGGACCATTTTCCACATTTCTGAAGCATGACGTAATGGGGGGGTGTTATCTCTTTTGTCGAAAATCAGCCGTTTTTGCTCGAACATTAAATGCCTCCAAATGGTATTTATTTCACTTCCCGAGCCCCTGGAAGCATGAAAATCACTTTAAACATGCTAATTTTAGCTCTAACACTGATGATCCACCTACAAATGTGAACTGACGTTCAAAAATAAAACATTTGAAAACGGACCATTTTCCACATTTCTAAAGCATGACGTAATGGGGGGGTGTTAGCTCTTTCGTCGAAAATCAGCCGTTTTTGCTCGAACATTAAAATCCTCCAAATGGTATTTAATTAACTTCCCGGGGTGAAGAAACCCTTTTTGAGAACTCAGAGTGAGTAAATTGGCCATTTTCATGCACTTTTAACCATTCCATAAATCTTGTGTTTTGGGCACCTGGAAGCATGAAAATCACTTTAAACATGCTAATTTTAGCTCTAACACTGATGATCCACCTACAAATGTGAACTGACGTTCAAAAATAAAACATTTGAAAACGGACCATTTTCCACATTTCTGAAGCATGACGTAATGGGGGGGTGTTATCTCTTTTGTCGAAAATCAGCCGTTTTTGCTCGAACATTAAATGCCTCCAAATGGTATTTAATTAACTTCCCGAGCCCCTGGAAGCATGAAAATCACTTTAAACATGCTAATTTTAGCTTTAACACTGATGATCCACCTACAAATGTGAACTGACGTTCAAAAATAAAACATTTGAAAACGGACCATTTTCCACATTTCTGAAGCATGACGTAATGGGGGGGTGTTATCTCTTTTGTCGAAAATCAGCCGTTTTTGCTCGAACATTAAATGCCTCCAAATGGTATTTATTTCACTTCCCGAGCCCCTGGAAGCATGAAAATCACTTTAAACATGCTAATTTTAGCTCTAACACTGATGATCCACCTACAAATGTGAACTGACGTTCAAAAATAAAACATTTGAAAACGGACCATTTTCCACATTTCTAAAGCATGACGTAATGGGGGGGTGTTAGCTCTTTCGTCGAAAATCAGCCGTTTTTGCTCGAACATTAAAATCCTCCAAATGGTATTTAATTAACTTCCCGGGGTGAAGAAACCCTTTTTGAGAACTCAGAGTGAGTAAATTGGCCATTTTCATGCACTTTTAACCATTCCATAAATCTTGTGTTTTGGGCCCCTGGAAGCATGAAAATCACTTTAAACATGCTAATTTTAGCTCTAACACTGATGATCCACCTACAAATGTGAACTGACGTTCAAAAATAAAACATTTGAAAACGGACCATTTTCCACATTTCTGAAGCGTGACGTAATGGGGGGGTGTTATCTCTTTTGTCGAAAATCAGCCGTTTTTGCTCGAACATTAAATGCCTCCAAATGGTATTTAATTAACTTCCCGAGCCCCTGGAAGCATGAAAATCACTTTAAACATGCTAATTTTAGCTCTAACACTGATGATCCACCTACAAATGTGAACTGACGTTCAAAAATAAAACATTTGAAAACGGACCATTTTCCACATTTCTAAAGCATGACGTAATGGGGGGGTGTTAGCTCTTTCGTCGAAAATCAGCCGTTTTTGCTCGAACATTAAAATCCTCCAAATGGTATTTAATTAACTTCCCGGGGTGAAGAAACCCTTTTTGAGAACTCAGAGTGAGTAAATTGGCCATTTTCATGCACTTTTAACCATTCCATAAATCTTGTGTTTTGGGCCCCTGGAAGCATGAAAATCACTTTAAACATGCTAATTTTAGCTCTAACACTGATGATCCACCTACAAATGTGAACTGACGTTCAAAAATAAAACATTTGAAAACGGACTATTTTCCACATTTCTGAAGCATGACGTAATGGGGGGGTGTTATCTCTTTTGTCGAAAATCAGCCGTTTTTGCTCGAACATTAAATGCCTCCAAATGGTATTTAATTAACTTCCCGAGCCCCTGGAAGCATGAAAATCACTTTAAACATGCTAATTTTAGCTCTAACACTGATGATCCACCTACAAATGTGAACTGACGTTCAAAAATAAAACATTTGAAAACGGACCATTTTCCACATTTCTGAAGCATGACGTAATGGGGGGGTGTTATCTCTTTTGTCGAAAATCAGCCGTTTTTGCTCGAACATTAAATGCCTCCAAATGGTATTTATTTCACTTCCCGAGCCCCTGGAAGCATGAAAATCACTTTAAACATGCTAATTTTAGCTCTAACACTGATGATCCACCTACAAATGTGAACTGACGTTCAAAAATAAAACATTTGAAAACGGACCATTTTCCACATTTCTAAAGCATGACGTAATGGGGGGGGGTGTTAGCTCTTTCGTCGAAAATCAGCCGTTTTTGCTCGAACATTAAAATCCTCCAAATGGTATTTAATTAACTTCCCGGGGTGAAGAAACCCTTTTTGAGAACTCAGAGTGAGTAAATTGGCCATTTTCATGCACTTTTAACCATTCCATAAATCTTGTGTTTTGGGCCCCTGGAAGCATGAAAATCACTTTAAACATGCTAATTTTAGCTCTAACACTGATGATCCACCTACAAATGTGAACTGACGTTCAAAAATAAAACATTTGAAAACGGACCATTTTCCACATTTCTGAAGCATGACGTAATGGGGGGGTGTTATCTCTTTTGTGGAAAATCAGCCGTTTTTGCTCGAACATTAAATGCCTCCAAATGGTATTTAATTAACTTCCCGAGCCCCTGGAAGCATGAAAATCACTTTAAACATGCTAATTTTAGCTCTAACACTGATGATCCACCTACAAATGTGAACTGACGTTCAAAAATAAAACATTTGAAAACGGACCATTTTCCACATTTCTGAAGCATGACGTAATGGGGGGGTGTTATCTCTTTTGTCGAAAATCAGCCGTTTTTGCTCGAACATTAAATGCCTCCAAATGGTATTTAATTAACTTCCCGAGCCCCTGGAAGCATGAAAATCACTTTAAACATGCTAATTTTAGCTCTAACACTGATGATCCACCTACAAATGTGAACTGACGTTCAAAAATAAAACATTTGAAAACGGACCATTTTCCACATTTCTGAAGCATGACGTAATGGGGGGTGTTATCTCTTTTGTCGAAAATCAGCCGTTTTTGCTCGAACATTAAATGCCTCCAAATGGTATTTAATTAACTTCCCGAGCCCCTGGAAGCATGAAAATCACTTTAAACATGCTAATTTTAGCTCTAACACTGATGATCCACCTACAAATGTGAACTGACGTTCAAAAATAAAACATTTGAAAACGGACCATTTTCCACATTTCTGAAGCATGACGTAATGGGGGGGTGTTATCTCTTTTGTGGAAAATCAGCCTTTTTTGCTCGAACATTAAATGCCTCCAAATGGTATTTATTTCACTTCCCGAGCCCCTGGAAGCATGAAAATCACTTTAAACATGCTAATTTTAGCTCTAACACTGATGATCCACCTACAAATGTGAACTGACGTTCAAAAATAAAACATTTGAAAACGGACCATTTTCCAAATTTCTGAAGCATGACGTAATGGGGGGGTGTTAGCTCTTTTATCGAAAATCTGCCGTTTTTGCTCGAACATTAAACGCCTCCAAATGGTATTTAATTAACTTCCCGGGGTGAAGAAACCCTTTTTGAGAACTCAGAGTGAGTAAATTGGCCATTTTCATGCACTTTTAACCATTCCATAAATCTTGTGTTTTGGGCCCCTGGAAGCATGAAAATCACTTTAAACATGCTAATTTTAGCTCTAACACTGATGATCCACCTACAAATGTGAACTGACGTTCAAAAATAAAACATTTGAAAACGGACCATTTTCCACATTTCTGAAGCATGACGTAATGAGGGGGTGTTATCTCTTTTGTCGAAAATCAGCCGTTTTTGCTCGAACATTAAATGCCTCCAAATGGTATTTAATTAACTTCCCGAGCCCCTGGAAGCATGAAAATCACTTTAAACATGCTAATTTTAGCTCTAACACTGATGATCCACCTACAAATGTGAACTGACGTTCAAAAATAAAACATTTGAAAACGGACCATTTTCCACATTTCTGAAGCATGACGTAATGGGGGGGGGTGTTATCTCTTTTGTGGAAAATCAGCCTTTTTTGCTCGAACATTAAATGCCTCCAAATGGTATTTATTTCACTTCCCGAGCCCCTGGAAGCATGAAAATCACTTTAAACATGCTAATTTTAGCTCTAACACTGATGATCCACCTACAAATGTGAACTGACGTTCAAAAATAAAACATTTGAAAACGGACCATTTTCCACATTTCTGAAGCATGACGTAATGGGGGGGTGTTATCTCTTTTGTCGAAAATCAGCCGTTTTTGCTCGAACATTAAATGCCTCCAAATGGTATTTATTTCACTTCCCGAGCCCCTGGAAGCATGAAAATCACTTTAAACATGCTAATTTTAGCTCTAACACTGATGATCCACCTACAAATGTGAACTGACGTTCAAAAATAAAACATTTGAAAACGGACCATTTTCCACATTTCTGAAGCATGACGTAATGGGGGGGTGTTATCTCTTTTGTCGAAAATCAGCCGTTTTTGCTCGAACATTAAATGCCTCCAAATGGTATTTATTTCACTTCCCGAGCCCCTGGAAGCATGAAAATCACTTTAAACATGCTAATTTTAGCTCTAACACTGATGATCCACCTACAAATGTGAACTGACGTTCAAAAATAAAACATTTGAAAACGGACCATTTTCCACATTTCTAAAGCATGACGTAATGGGGGGGTGTTAGCTCTTTCGTCGAAAATCAGCCGTTTTTGCTCGAACATTAAAATCCTCCAAATGGTATTTAATTAACTTCCCGGGGTGAAGAAACCCTTTTTGAGAACTCAGAGTGAGTAAATTGGCCATTTTCATGCACTTTTAACCATTCCATAAATCTTGTGTTTTGGGCACCTGGAAGCATGAAAATCACTTTAAACATGCTAATTTTAGCTCTAACACTGATGATCCACCTACAAATGTGAACTGACGTTCAAAAATAAAACATTTGAAAACGGACCATTTTCCACATTTCTGAAGCATGACGTAATGGGGGGGTGTTATCTCTTTTGTCGAAAATCAGCCGTTTTTGCTCGAACATTAAATGCCTCCAAATGGTATTTAATTAACTTCCCGAGCCCCTGGAAGCATGAAAATCACTTTAAACATGCTAATTTTAGCTTTAACACTGATGATCCACCTACAAATGTGAACTGACGTTCAAAAATAAAACATTTGAAAACGGACCATTTTCCACATTTCTGAAGCATGACGTAATGGGGGGGTGTTATCTCTTTTGTCGAAAATCAGCCGTTTTTGCTCGAACATTAAATGCCTCCAAATGGTATTTATTTCACTTCCCGAGCCCCTGCAAGCATGAAAATCACTTTAAACATGCTAATTTTAGCTCTAACACTGATGATCCACCTACAAATGTGAACTGACGTTCAAAAATAAAACATTTGAAAACGGACCATTTTCCACATTTCTAAAGCATGACGTAATGGGGGGGTGTTAGCTCTTTCGTCGAAAATCAGCCGTTTTTGCTCGAACATTAAAATCCTCCAAATGGTATTTAATTAACTTCCCGGGGTGAAGAAACCCTTTTTGAGAACTCAGAGTGAGTAAATTGGCCATTTTCATGCACTTTTAACCATTCCATAAATCTTGTGTTTTGGGCCCCTGGAAGCATGAAAATCACTTTAAACATGCTAATTTTAGCTCTAACACTGATGATCCACCTACAAATGTGAACTGACGTTCAAAAATAAAACATTTGAAAACGGACCATTTTCCACATTTCTGAAGCGTGACGTAATGGGGGGGTGTTATCTCTTTTGTCGAAAATCAGCCGTTTTTGCTCGAACATTAAATGCCTCCAAATGGTATTTAATTAACTTCCCGAGCCCCTGGAAGCATGAAAATCACTTTAAACATGCTAATTTTAGCTCTAACACTGATGATCCACCTACAAATGTGAACTGACGTTCAAAAATAAAACATTTGAAAACGGACCATTTTCCACATTTCTAAAGCATGACGTAATGGGGGGGTGTTAGCTCTTTCGTCGAAAATCAGCCGTTTTTGCTCGAACATTAAAATCCTCCAAATGGTATTTAATTAACTTCCCGGGGTGAAGAAACCCTTTTTGAGAACTCAGAGTGAGTAAATTGGCCATTTTCATGCACTTTTAACCATTCCATAAATCTTGTGTTTTGGGCCCCTGGAAGCATGAAAATCACTTTAAACATGCTAATTTTAGCTCTAACACTGATGATCCACCTACAAATGTGAACTGACGTTCAAAAATAAAACATTTGAAAACGGACCATTTTCCACATTTCTGAAGCATGACGTAATGGGGGGGTGTTATCTCTTTTGTCGAAAATCAGCCGTTTTTGCTCGAACATTAAATGCCTCCAAATGGTATTTAATTAACTTCCCGAGCCCCTGGAAGCATGAAAATCACTTTAAACATGCTAATTTTAGCTCTAACACTGATGATCCACCTACAAATGTGAACTGACGTTCAAAAATAAAACATTTGAAAACGGACCATTTTCCACATTTCTGAAGCATGACGTAATGGGGGGGTGTTATCTCTTTTGTCGAAAATCAGCCGTTTTTGCTCGAACATTAAATGCCTCCAAATGGTATTTATTTCACTTCCCGAGCCCCTGGAAGCATGAAAATCACTTTAAACATGCTAATTTTAGCTCTAACACTGATGATCCACCTACAAATGTGAACTGACGTTCAAAAATAAAACATTTGAAAACGGACCCTTTTCCACATTTCTAAAGCATGACGTAATGGGGGGGTGTTAGCTCTTTCGTCGAAAATCAGCCGTTTTTGCTCGAACATTAAAATCCTCCAAATGGTATTTAATTAACTTCCCGGGGTGAAGAAACCCTTTTTGAGAACTCAGAGTGAGTAAATTGGCCATTTTCATGCACTTTTAACCATTCCATAAATCTTGTGTTTTGGGCCCCTGGAAGCATGAAAATCACTTTAAACATGCTAATTTTAGCTCTAACACTGATGATCCACCTACAAATGTGAACTGACGTTCAAAAATTAAACATTTGAAAACGGACCATTTTCCACATTTCTGAAGCGTGACGTAATGGGGGGGTGTTATCTCTTTTGTCGAAAATCAGCCGTTTTTGCTCGAACATTAAATGCCTCCAAATGGTATTTAATTAACTTCCCGAGCCCCTGGAAGCATGAAAATCACTTTAAACATGCTAATTTTAGCTCTAACACTGATGATCCACCTACAAATGTGAACTGACGTTCAAAAATAAAACATTTGAAAACGGACCATTTTCCACATTTCTGAAGCATGACGTAATGGGGGGGGGGGTGTTATCTCTTTTGTCGAAAATCAGCCGTTTTTGCTCGAACATTAAATGCCTCCAAATGGTATTTAATTAACTTCCCGAGCCCCTGGAAGCATGAAAATCACTTTAAACATGCTAATTTTAGCTCTAACACTGATGATCCACCTACAAATGTGAACTGACGTTCAAAAATAAAACATTTGAAAACGGACCATTTTCCACATTTCTGAAGCATGACGTAATGGGGGGGTGTTATCTCTTTTGTGGAAAATCAGCCTTTTTTGCTCGAACATTAAATGCCTCCAAATGGTATTTATTTCACTTCCCGAGCCCCTGTAAGCATGAAAATCACTTTAAACATGCTAATTTTAGCTCTAACACTGATGATCCACCTACAAATGTGAACTGACGTTCAAAAATAAAACATTTGAAAACGGACCATTTTCCACATTTCTGAAGCATGACGTAATGGGGGGGTGTTATCTCTTTTGTCGAAAATCAGCCGTTTTTGCTCGAACATTAAATGCCTCCAAATGGTATTTAATTAACTTCCCGAGCCCCTGGAAGCATGAAAATCACTTTAAACATGCTAATTTTAGCTTTAACACTGATGATCCACCTACAAATGTGAACTGACGTTCAAAAATAAAACATTTGAAAACGGACCATTTTCCACATTTCTGAAGCATGACGTAATGGGGGGGTGTTATCTCTTTTGTCGAAAATCAGCCGTTTTTGCTCGAACATTAAATGCCTCCAAATGGTATTTATTTCACTTCCCGAGCCCCTGCAAGCATGAAAATCACTTTAAACATGCTAATTTTAGCTCTAACACTGATGATCCACCTACAAATGTGAACTGACGTTCAAAAATAAAACATTTGAAAACGGACCATTTTCCACATTTCTAAAGCATGACGTAATGGGGGGGTGTTAGCTCTTTCGTCGAAAATCAGCCGTTTTTGCTCGAACATTAAAATCCTCCAAATGGTATTTAATTAACTTCCCGGGGTGAAGAAACCCTTTTTGAGAACTCAGAGTGAGTAAATTGGCCATTTTCATGCACTTTTAACCATTCCATAAATCTTGTGTTTTGGGCCCCTGGAAGCATGAAAATCACTTTAAACATGCTAATTTTAGCTCTAACACTGATGATCCACCTACAAATGTGAACTGACGTTCAAAAATAAAACATTTGAAAACGGACCATTTTCCACATTTCTGAAGCGTGACGTAATGGGGGGGTGTTATCTCTTTTGTCGAAAATCAGCCGTTTTTGCTCGAACATTAAATGCCTCCAAATGGTATTTAATTAACTTCCCGAGCCCCTGGAAGCATGAAAATCACTGTAAACATGCTAATTTTAGCTCTAACACTGATGATCCACCTACAAATGTGAACTGACGTTCAAAAATAAAACATTTGAAAACGGACCATTTTCCACATTTCTAAAGCATGACGTAATGGGGGGGTGTTAGCTCTTTCGTCGAAAATCAGCCGTTTTTGCTCGAACATTAAAATCCTCCAAATGGTATTTAATTAACTTCCCGGGGTGAAGAAACCCTTTTTGAGAACTCAGAGTGAGTAAATTGGCCATTTTCATGCACTTTTAACCATTCCATAAATCTTTTGTTTTGGGCCCCTGGAAGCATGAAAATCACTTTAAACATGCTAATTTTAGCTCTAACACTGATGATCCACCTACAAATGTGAACTGACGTTCAAAAATAAAACATTTGAAAACGGACCATTTTCCACATTTCTGAAGCATGACGTAATGGGGGGGTGTTATCTCTTTTGTCGAAAATCAGCCGTTTTTGCTCGAACATTAAATGCCTCCAAATGGTATTTAATTAACTTCCCGAGCCCCTGGAAGCATGAAAATCACTTTAAACATGCTAATTTTAGCTCTAACACTGATGATCCACCTACAAATGTGAACTGACGTTCAAAAATAAAACATTTGAAAACGGACCATTTTCCACATTTCTGAAGCATGACGTAATGGGGGGGTGTTATCTCTTTTGTCGAAAATCAGCCGTTTTTGCTCGAACATTAAATGCCTCCAAATGGTATTTATTTCACTTCCCGAGCCCCTGGAAGCATGAAAATCACTTTAAACATGCTAATTTTAGCTCTAACACTGATGATCCACCTACAAATGTGAACTGACGTTCAAAAATAAAACATTTGAAAACGGACCATTTTCCACATTTCTAAAGCATGACGTAATGGGGGGGTGTTAGCTCTTTCGTCGAAAATCAGCCGTTTTTGCTCGAACATTAAAATCCTCCAAATGGTATTTAATTAACTTCCCGGGGTGAAGAAACCCTTTTTGAGAACTCAGAGTGAGTAAATTGGCCATTTTCATGCACTTTTAACCATTCCATAAATCTTGTGTTTTGGGCCCCTGGAAGCATGAAAATCACTTTAAACATGCTAATTTTAGCTCTAACACTGATGATCCACCTACAAATGTGAACTGACGTTCAAAAATAAAACATTTGAAAACGGACCATTTTCCACATTTCTGAAGCGTGACGTAATGGGGGGGTGTTATCTCTTTTGTCGAAAATCAGCCGTTTTTGCTCGAACATTAAATGCCTCCAAATGGTATTTAATTAACTTCCCGAGCCCCTGGAAGCATGAAAATCACTTTAAACATGCTAATTTTAGCTCTAACACTGATGATCCACCTACAAATGTGAACTGACGTTCAAAAATAAAACATTTGAAAACGGACCATTTTCCACATTTCTGAAGCATGACGTAATGGGGGGGGGGTGTTATCTCTTTTGTCGAAAATCAGCCGTTTTTGCTCGAACATTAAATGCCTCCAAATGGTATTTAATTAACTTCCCGAGCCCCTGGAAGCATGAAAATCACTTTAAACATGCTAATTTTAGCTCTAACACTGATGATCCACCTACAAATGTGAACTGACGTTCAAAAATAAAACATTTGAAAACGGACCATTTTCCACATTTCTGAAGCATGACGTAATGGGGGGGTGTTATCTCTTTTGTGGAAAATCAGCCTTTTTTGCTTGAACATTAAATGCCTCCAAATGGTATTTATTTCACTTCCCGAGCCCCTGTAAGCATGAAAATCACTTTAAACATGCTAATTTTAGCTCTAACACTGATGATCCACCTACAAATGTGAACTGACGTTCAAAAATAAAACATTTGAAAACGGACCATTTTCCACATTTCTGAAGCATGACGTAATGGGGGGGTGTTATCTCTTTTGTCGAAAATCAGCCGTTTTTGCTCGAACATTAAATGCCTCCAAATGGTATTTAATTAACTTCCCGAGCCCCTGGAAGCATGAAAATCACTTTAAACATGCTAATTTTAGCTTTAACACTGATGATCCACCTACAAATGTGAACTGACGTTCAAAAATAAAACATTTGAAAACGGACCATTTTCCACATTTCTGAAGCATGACGTAATGGGGGGGTGTTATCTC
Source organism: Lissotriton vulgaris (assembly GCF_964263255.1). NCBI lineage: Eukaryota > Metazoa > Chordata > Amphibia > Caudata > Salamandridae > Lissotriton > Lissotriton vulgaris. Next base: position 1,328,976 of record NW_028253575.1, on the reverse strand, counting down.
TTTTGTCGAAAATCAGCCGTTTTTGCTCGAACATTAAATGCCTCCAAATGGTATTTATTTCACTTCCCGAGCCCCTGCAAGCATGAAAATCACTTTAAACATGCTAATTTTAGCTCTAACACTGATGATCCACCTACAAATGTGAACTGACGTTCAAAAATAAAACATTTGAAAACGGACCATTTTCCACATTTCTAAAGCATGACGTAATGGGGGGGTGTTAGCTCTTTCGTCGAAAATCAGCCGTTTTTGCTCGAACATTAAAATCCTCCAAATGGTATTTAATTAACTTCCCGGGGTGAAGAAACCCTTTTTGAGAACTCAGAGTGAGTAAATTGGCCATTTTCATGCACTTTTAACCATTCCATAAATCTTGTGTTTTGGGCCCCTGGAAGCATGAAAATCACTTTAAACATGCTAATTTTAGCTCTAACACTGATGATCCACCTACAAATGTGAACTGACGTTCAAAAATAAAACATTTGAAAACGGACCATTTTCCACATTTCTGAAGAGTGACGTAATGGGGGGGTGTAATCTCTTTTGTCGAAAATCAGCCGTTTTTGCTCGAACATTAAATGCCTCCAAATGGTATTTAATTAACTTCCCGAGCCCCTGGAAGCATGAAAATCACTTTAAACATGCTAATTTTAGCTCTAACACTGATGATCCACCTACAAATGTGAACTGACGTTCAAAAATAAAACATTTGAAAACGGACCATTTTCCACATTTCTAAAGCATGACGTAATGGGGGGGTGTTAGCTCTTTCGTCGAAAATCAGCCGTTTTTGCTCGAACATTAAAATCCTCCAAATGGTATTTAATTAACTTCCCGGGGTGAAGAAACCCTTTTTGAGAACTCAGAGTGAGTAAATTGGCCATTTTCATGCACTTTTAACCATTCCATAAATCTTTTGTTTTGGGCCCCTGGAAGCATGAAAATCACTTTAAACATGCTAATTTTAGCTCTAACACTGATGATCCACCTACAAATGTGAACTGACGTTCAAAAATAAAACATTTGAAAACGGACCATTTTCCACATTTCTGAAGCATGACGTAATGGGGGGGTGTTATCTCTTTTGTCGAAAATCAGCCGTTTTTGCTCGAACATTAAATGCCTCCAAATGGTATTTAATTAACTTCCCGAGCCCCTGGAAGCATGAAAATCACTTTAAACATGCTAATTTTAGCTCTAACACTGATGATCCACCTACAAATGTGAACTGACGTTCAAAAATAAAACATTTGAAAACGGACCATTTTCCACATTTCTGAAGCATGACGTAATGGGGGGGTGTTATCTCTTTTGTCGAAAATCAGCCGTTTTTGCTCGAACATTAAATGCCTCCAAATGGAATTTATTTCACTTCCCGAGCCCCTGGAAGCATGAAAATCACTTTAAACATGCTAATTTTAGCTCTAACACTGATGATCCACCTACAAATGTGAACTGACGTTCAAAAATAAAACATTTGAAAACGGACCATTTTCCACATTTCTAAAGCATGACGTAATGGGGGGGTGTTAGCTCTTTCGTCGAAAATCAGCCGTTTTTGCTCGAACATTAAAATCCTCCAAATGGTATTTAATTAACTTCCCGGGGTGAAGAAACCCTTTTTGAGAACTCAGAGTGAGTAAATTGGCCATTTTCATGCACTTTTAACCATTCCATAAATCTTGTGTTTTGGGCCCCTGGAAGCATGAAAATCACTTTAAACATGCTAATTTTAGCTCTAACACTGATGATCCACCTACAAATGTGAACTGACGTTCAAAAATAAAACATTTGAAAACGGACCATTTTCCACATTTCTGAAGCGTGACGTAATGGGGGGGTGTTATCTCTTTTGTCGAAAATCAGCCGTTTTTGCTCGAACATTAAATGCCTCCAAATGGTATTTAATTAACTTCCCGAGCCCCTGGAAGCATGAAAATCACTTTAAACATGCTAATTTTAGCTCTAACACTGATGATCCACCTACAAATGTGAACTGACGTTCAAAAATAAAACATTTGAAAACGGACCATTTTCCACATTTCTGAAGCATGACGTAATGGGGGGGGGGTGTTATCTCTTTTGTCGAAAATCAGCCGTTTTTGCTCGAACATTAAATGCCTCCAAATGGTATTTAATTAACTTCCCGAGCCCCTGGAAGCATGAAAATCACTTTAAACATGCTAATTTTAGCTCTAACACTGATGATCCACCTACAAATGTGAACTGACGTTCAAAAATAAAACATTTGAAAACGGACCATTTTCCACATTTCTGAAGCATGACGTAATGGGGGGGTGTTATCTCTTTTGTGGAAAATCAGCCTTTTTTGCTTGAACATTAAATGCCTCCAAATGGTATTTATTTCACTTCCCGAGCCCCTGTAAGCATGAAAATCACTTTAAACATGCTAATTTTAGCTCTAACACTGATGATCCACCTACAAATGTGAACTGACGTTCAAAAATAAAACATTTGAAAACGGACCATTTTCCACATTTCTGAAGCATGACGTAATGGGGGGGTGTTATCTCTTTTGTCGAAAATCAGCCGTTTTTGCTCGAACATTAAATGCCTCCAAATGGTATTTAATTAACTTCCCGAGCCCCTGGAAGCATGAAAATCACTTTAAACATGCTAATTTTAGCTCTAACACTGATGATCCACCTACAAATGTGAACTGACGTTCAAAAATAAAACATTTGAAAACGGACCATTTTCCACATTTCTGAAGCATGACGTAATGGGAGGGGTGTTATCTCTTTTGTCGAAAATCAGCCGTTTTTGCTCTAACATTAAATGCCTCCAAATGGTATTTAATTAACTTCCCGGGGTGAAGAAACCCTTTTTGAGAACTCAGAGTGAGTAAATTGGCCATTTTCATGCACTTTTAACCATTCCATAAATCTTGTGTTTTGGGCCCCTGGAAGCATGAAAATCACTTTAAACATGCTAATTTTAGCTCTAACACTGATGATCCACCTACAAATGTGAACTGACGTTCAAAAATAAAACATTTGAAAACGGACCATTTTCCACATTTCTGAAGCATGACGTAATGGGGGGGTGTTATCTCTTTTGTCGAAAATCAGCCGTTTTTGCTTGAACATTAAATGCCTCCAAATGGTATTTATTTCACTTCCCGAGCCCCTGGAAGCATGAAAATCACTTTAAACATGCTAATTTTAGCTCTAACACTGATGATCCACCTACAAATGTGAACTGACGTTCAAAAATAAAACATTTGAAAACGGACCATTTTCCACATTTCTAAAGCATGACGTAATGGGGGGGGTGTTAGCTCTTTCGTCGAAAATCAGCCGTTTTTGCTCGAACATTAAAATCCTCCAAATGGTATTTAATTAACTTCCCGGGGTGAAGAAACCCTTTTTGAGAACTCAGAGTGAGTAAATTGGCCATTTTCATGCACTTTTAACCATTCCATAAATCTTGTGTTTTGGGCACCTGGAAGCATGAAAATCACTTTAAACATGCTAATTTTAGCTCTAACACCGATGATCCACCTACAAATGTGAACTGACGTTCAAAAATAAAACATTTGAAAACGGACCATTTTCCACATTTCTGAAGCATGACGTAATGGGGGGGTGTTATCTCTTTTGTCGAAAATCAGCCGTTTTTGCTCGAACATTAAATGCCTCCAAATGGTATTTAATTAACTTCCCGAGCCCCTGGAAGCATGAAAATCACTTTAAACATGCTAATTTTAGCTTTAACACTGATGATCCACCTACAAATGTGAACTGACGTTCAAAAATAAAACATTTGAAAACGGACCATTTTCCACATTTCTGAAGCATGACGTAATGGGGGGGTGTTATCTCTTTTGTCGAAAATCAGCCGTTTTTGCTCGAACATTAAATGCCTCCAAATGGTATTTATTTCACTTCCCGAGCCCCTGGAAGCATGAAAATCACTTTAAACATGCTAATTTTAGCTCTAACACTGATGATCCACCTACAAATGTGAACTGACGTTCAAAAATAAAACATTTGAAAACGGACCATTTTCCACATTTCTAAAGCATGACGTAATGGGGGGGTGTTAGCTCTTTCGTCGAAAATCAGCCGTTTTTGCTCGAACATTAAAATCCTCCAAATGGTATTTAATTAACTTCCCGGGGTGAAGAAACCCTTTTTGAGAACTCAGAGTGAGTAAATTGGCCATTTTCATGCACTTTTAACCATTCCATAAATCTTGTGTTTTGGGCCCCTGGAAGCATGAAAATCACTTTAAACATGCTAATTTTAGCTCTAACACTGATGATCCACCTACAAATGTGAACTGACGTTCAAAAATAAAACATTTGAAAACGGACCATTTTCCACATTTCTGAAGCGTGACGTAATGGGGGGGTGTTATCTCTTTTGTCGAAAATCAGCCGTTTTTGCTCGAACATTAAATGCCTCCAAATGGTATTTAATTAACTTCCCGAGCCCCTGGAAGCATGAAAATCACTTTAAACATGCTAATTTTAGCTCTAACACTGATGATCCACCTACAAATGTGAACTGACGTTCAAAAATAAAACATTTGAAAACGGACCATTTTCCACATTTCTAAAGCATGACGTAATGGGGGGGTGTTAGCTCTTTCGTCGAAAATCAGCCGTTTTTGCTCGAACATTAAAATCCTCCAAATGGTATTTAATTAACTTCCCGGGGTGAAGAAACCCTTTTTGAGAACTCAGAGTGAGTAAATTGGCCATTTTCATGCACTTTTAACCATTCCATAAATCTTGTGTTTTGGGCCCCTGGAAGCATGAAAATCACTTTAAACATGCTAATTTTAGCTCTAACACTGATGATCCACCTACAAATGTGAACTGACGTTCAAAAATAAAACATTTGAAAACGGACCATTTTCCACATTTCTGAAGCATGACGTAATGGGGGGGGTGTTATCTCTTTTGTCGAAAATCAGCCGTTTTTGCTCGAACATTAAATGCCTCCAAATGGTATTTAATTAACTTCCCGAGCCCCTGGAAGCATGAAAATCACTTTAAACATGCTAATTTTAGCTCTAACACTGATGATCCACCTACAAATGTGAACTGACGTTCAAAAATAAAACATTTGAAAACGGACCATTTTCCACATTTCTGAAGCATGACGTAATGGGGGGGTGTTATCTCTTTTGTCGAAAATCAGCCGTTTTTGCTCGAACATTAAATGCCTCCAAATGGTATTTATTTCACTTCCCGAGCCCCTGGAAGCATGAAAATCACTTTAAACATGCTAATTTTAGCTCTAACACTGATGATCCACCTACAAATGTGAACTGACGTTCAAAAATAAAACATTTGAAAACGGACCATTTTCCACATTTCTAAAGCATGACGTAATGGGGGGGTGTTAGCTCTTTCGTCGAAAATCAGCCGTTTTTGCTCGAACATTAAAATCCTCCAAATGGTATTTAATTAACTTCCCGGGGTGAAGAAACCCTTTTTGAGAACTCAGAGTGAGTAAATTGGCCATTTTCATGCACTTTTAACCATTCCATAAATCTTGTGTTTTGGGCCCCTGGAAGCATGAAAATCACTTTAAACATGCTAATTTTAGCTCTAACACTGATGATCCACCTACAAATGTGAACTGACGTTCAAAAATAAAACATTTGAAAACGGACCATTTTCCACATTTCTGAAGCGTGACGTAATGGGGGGGTGTTATCTCTTTTGTCGAAAATCAGCCGTTTTTGCTCGAACATTAAATGCCTCCAAATGGTATTTAATTAACTTCCCGAGCCCCTGGAAGCATGAAAATCACTTTAAACATGCGAATTTTAGCTCTAACACTGATGATCCACCTACAAATGTGAACTGACGTTCAAAAATAAAACATTTGAAAACGGACCATTTTCCACATTTCTGAAGCATGACGTAATGGGGGGGGGTGTTATCTCTTTTGTCGAAAATCAGCCGTTTTTGCTCGAACATTAAATGCCTCCAAATGGTATTTAATTAACTTCCCGAGCCCCTGGAAGCATGAAAATCACTTTAAACATGCTAATTTTAGCTCTAACACTGATGATCCACCTACAAATGTGAACTGACGTTCAAAAATAAAACATTTGAAAACGGACCATTTTCCACATTTCTGAAGCATGACGTAATGGGGGGGTGTTATCTCTTTTGTGGAAAATCAGCCTTTTTTGCTCGAACATTAAATGCCTCCAAATGGTATTTATTTCACTTCCCGAGCCCCTGTAAGCATGAAAATCACTTTAAACATGCTAATTTTAGCTCTAACACTGATGATCCACCTACAAATGTGAACTGACGTTCAAAAATAAAACATTTGAAAACGGACCATTTTCCACATTTCTGAAGCATGACGTAATGGGGGGGTGTTATCTCTTTTGTCGAAAATCAGCCGTTTTTGCTCGAACATTAAATGCCTCCAAATGGTATTTAATTAACTTCCCGAGCCCCTGGAAGCATGAAAATCACTTTAAACTGCTAATTTTAGCTCTAACACTGATGATCCACCTACAAATGTGAACTGACGTTCAAAAATAAAACATTTGAAAACGGACCATTTTCCACATTTCTAAAGCATGACGTAATGGGGGGGTGTTAGCTCTTTCGTCGAAAATCAGCCGTTTTTGCTCGAACATTAAAATCCTCCAAATGGTATTTAATTAACTTCCCGGGGTGAAGAAACCCTTTTTGAGAACTCAGAGTGAGTAAATTGGCCATTTTCATGCACTTTTAACCATTCCATAAATCTTGTGTTTTGGGCCCCTGGAAGCATGAAAATCACTTTAAACATGCTAATTTTAGCTCTAACACTGATGATCCACCTACAAATGTGAACTGACGTTCAAAAATAAAACATTTGAAAACGGACTATTTTCCACATTTCTGAAGCATGACGTAATGGGGGGGTGTTATCTCTTTTGTCGAAAATCAGCCGTTTTTGCTCGAACATTAAATGCCTCCAAATGGTATTTAATTAACTTCCCGAGCCCCTGGAAGCATGAAAATCACTTTAAACATGCTAATTTTAGCTCTAACACTGATGATCCACCTACAAATGTGAACTGACGTTCAAAAATAAAACATTTGAAAACGGACCATTTTCCACATTTCTGAAGCATGACGTAATGGGGGGGTGTTATCTCTTTTGTCGAAAATCAGCCGTTTTTGCTCGAACATTAAATGCCTCCAAATGGTATTTATTTCACTTCCCGAGCCCCTGGAAGCATGAAAATCACTTTAAACATGCTAATTTTAGCTCTAACACTGATGATCCACCTACAAATGTGAACTGACGTTCAAAAATAAAACATTTGAAAACGGACCATTTTCCACATTTCTAAAGCATGACGTAATGGGGGGGGGTGTTAGCTCTTTCGTCGAAAATCAGCCGTTTTTGCTCGAACATTAAAATCCTCCAAATGGTATTTAATTAACTTCCCGGGGTGAAGAAACCCTTTTTGAGAACTCAGAGTGAGTAAATTGGCCATTTTCATGCACTTTTAACCATTCCATAAATCTTGTGTTTTGGGCCCCTGGAAGCATGAAAATCACTTTAAACATGCTAATTTTAGCTCTTACACTGATGATCCACCTACAAATGTGAACTGACGTTCAAAAATAAAACATTTGAAAACGGACCATTTTCCACATTTCTGAAGCATGACGTAATGGGGGGGTGTTATCTCTTTTGTGGAAAATCAGCCGTTTTTGCTCGAACATTAAATGCCTCCAAATGGTATTTAATTAACTTCCCGAGCCCCTGGAAGCATGAAAATCACTTTAAACATGCTAATTTTAGCTCTAACACTGATGATCCACCTACAAATGTGAACTGACGTTCAAAAATAAAACATTTGAAAACGGACCATTTTCCACATTTCTGAAGCATGACGTAATGGGGGGGTGTTATCTCTTTTGTCGAAAATCAGCCGTTTTTGCTCGAACATTAAATGCCTCCAAATGGTATTTAATTAACTTCCCGAGCCCCTGGAAGCATGAAAATCACTTTAAACATGCTAATTTTAGCTCTAACACTGATGATCCACCTACAAATGTGAACTGACGTTCAAAAATAAAACATTTGAAAACGGACCATTTTCCACATTTCTGAAGCATGACGTAATGGGGGGTGTTATCTCTTTTGTCGAAAATCAGCCGTTTTTGCTCGAACATTAAATGCCTCCAAATGGTATTTAATTAACTTCCCGAGCCCCTGGAAGCATGAAAATCACTTTAAACATGCTAATTTTAGCTCTAACACTGATGATCCACCTACAAATGTGAACTGACGTTCAAAAATAAAACATTTGAAAACGGACCATTTTCCACATTTCTGAAGCATGACGTAATGGGGGGGTGTTATCTCTTTTGTGGAAAATCAGCCTTTTTTGCTCGAACATTAAATGCCTCCAAATGGTATTTATTTCACTTCCCGAGCCCCTGGAAGCATGAAAATCACTTTAAACATGCTAATTTTAGCTCTAACACTGATGATCCACCTACAAATGTGAACTGACGTTCAAAAATAAAACATTTGAAAACGGACCATTTTCCAAATTTCTGAAGCATGACGTAATGGGGGGGTGTTAGCTCTTTTATCGAAAATCTGCCGTTTTTGCTCGAACATTAAACGCCTCCAAATGGTATTTAATTAACTTCCCGGGGTGAAGAAACCCTTTTTGAGAACTCAGAGTGAGTAAATTGGCCATTTTCATGCACTTTTAACCATTCCATAAATCTTGTGTTTTGGGCCCCTGGAAGCATGAAAATCACTTTAAACATGCTAATTTTAGCTCTAACACTGATGATCCACCTACAAATGTGAACTGACGTTCAAAAATAAAACATTTGAAAACGGACCATTTTCCACATTTCTGAAGCATGACGTAATGAGGGGGTGTTATCTCTTTTGTCGAAAATCAGCCGTTTTTGCTCGAACATTAAATGCCTCCAAATGGTATTTAATTAACTTCCCGAGCCCCTGGAAGCATGAAAATCACTTTAAACATGCTAATTTTAGCTCTAACACTGATGATCCACCTACAAATGTGAACTGACGTTCAAAAATAAAACATTTGAAAACGGACCATTTTCCACATTTCTGAAGCATGACGTAATGGGGGGGGTGTTATCTCTTTTGTGGAAAATCAGCCTTTTTTGCTCGAACATTAAATGCCTCCAAATGGTATTTATTTCACTTCCCGAGCCCCTGGAAGCATGAAAATCACTTTAAACATGCTAATTTTAGCTCTAACACTGATGATCCACCTACAAATGTGAACTGACGTTCAAAAATAAAACATTTGAAAACGGACCATTTTCCACATTTCTGAAGCATGACGTAATGGGGGGGTGTTATCTCTTTTGTCGAAAATCAGCCGTTTTTGCTCGAACATTAAATGCCTCCAAATGGTATTTATTTCACTTCCCGAGCCCCTGGAAGCATGAAAATCACTTTAAACATGCTAATTTTAGCTCTAACACTGATGATCCACCTACAAATGTGAACTGACGTTCAAAAATAAAACATTTGAAAACGGACCATTTTCCACATTTCTGAAGCATGACGTAATGGGGGGGTGTTATCTCTTTTGTCGAAAATCAGCCGTTTTTGCTCGAACATTAAATGCCTCCAAATGGTATTTATTTCACTTCCCGAGCCCCTGGAAGCATGAAAATCACTTTAAACATGCTAATTTTAGCTCTAACACTGATGATCCACCTACAAATGTGAACTGACGTTCAAAAATAAAACATTTGAAAACGGACCATTTTCCACATTTCTAAAGCATGACGTAATGGGGGGGTGTTAGCTCTTTCGTCGAAAATCAGCCGTTTTTGCTCGAACATTAAAATCCTCCAAATGGTATTTAATTAACTTCCCGGGGTGAAGAAACCCTTTTTGAGAACTCAGAGTGAGTAAATTGGCCATTTTCATGCACTTTTAACCATTCCATAAATCTTGTGTTTTGGGCACCTGGAAGCATGAAAATCACTTTAAACATGCTAATTTTAGCTCTAACACTGATGATCCACCTACAAATGTGAACTGACGTTCAAAAATAAAACATTTGAAAACGGACCATTTTCCACATTTCTGAAGCATGACGTAATGGGGGGGTGTTATCTCTTTTGTCGAAAATCAGCCGTTTTTGCTCGAACATTAAATGCCTCCAAATGGTATTTAATTAACTTCCCGAGCCCCTGGAAGCATGAAAATCACTTTAAACATGCTAATTTTAGCTTTAACACTGATGATCCACCTACAAATGTGAACTGACGTTCAAAAATAAAACATTTGAAAACGGACCATTTTCCACATTTCTGAAGCATGACGTAATGGGGGGGTGTTATCTCTTTTGTCGAAAATCAGCCGTTTTTGCTCGAACATTAAATGCCTCCAAATGGTATTTATTTCACTTCCCGAGCCCCTGCAAGCATGAAAATCACTTTAAACATGCTAATTTTAGCTCTAACACTGATGATCCACCTACAAATGTGAACTGACGTTCAAAAATAAAACATTTGAAAACGGACCATTTTCCACATTTCTAAAGCATGACGTAATGGGGGGGTGTTAGCTCTTTCGTCGAAAATCAGCCGTTTTTGCTCGAACATTAAAATCCTCCAAATGGTATTTAATTAACTTCCCGGGGTGAAGAAACCCTTTTTGAGAACTCAGAGTGAGTAAATTGGCCATTTTCATGCACTTTTAACCATTCCATAAATCTTGTGTTTTGGGCCCCTGGAAGCATGAAAATCACTTTAAACATGCTAATTTTAGCTCTAACACTGATGATCCACCTACAAATGTGAACTGACGTTCAAAAATAAAACATTTGAAAACGGACCATTTTCCACATTTCTGAAGCGTGACGTAATGGGGGGGTGTTATCTCTTTTGTCGAAAATCAGCCGTTTTTGCTCGAACATTAAATGCCTCCAAATGGTATTTAATTAACTTCCCGAGCCCCTGGAAGCATGAAAATCACTTTAAACATGCTAATTTTAGCTCTAACACTGATGATCCACCTACAAATGTGAACTGACGTTCAAAAATAAAACATTTGAAAACGGACCATTTTCCACATTTCTAAAGCATGACGTAATGGGGGGGTGTTAGCTCTTTCGTCGAAAATCAGCCGTTTTTGCTCGAACATTAAAATCCTCCAAATGGTATTTAATTAACTTCCCGGGGTGAAGAAACCCTTTTTGAGAACTCAGAGTGAGTAAATTGGCCATTTTCATGCACTTTTAACCATTCCATAAATCTTGTGTTTTGGGCCCCTGGAAGCATGAAAATCACTTTAAACATGCTAATTTTAGCTCTAACACTGATGATCCACCTACAAATGTGAACTGACGTTCAAAAATAAAACATTTGAAAACGGACCATTTTCCACATTTCTGAAGCATGACGTAATGGGGGGGTGTTATCTCTTTTGTCGAAAATCAGCCGTTTTTGCTCGAACATTAAATGCCTCCAAATGGTATTTAATTAACTTCCCGAGCCCCTGGAAGCATGAAAATCACTTTAAACATGCTAATTTTAGCTCTAACACTGATGATCCACCTACAAATGTGAACTGACGTTCAAAAATAAAACATTTGAAAACGGACCATTTTCCACATTTCTGAAGCATGACGTAATGGGGGGGTGTTATCTCTTTTGTCGAAAATCAGCCGTTTTTGCTCGAACATTAAATGCCTCCAAATGGTATTTATTTCACTTCCCGAGCCCCTGGAAGCATGAAAATCACTTTAAACATGCTAATTTTAGCTCTAACACTGATGATCCACCTACAAATGTGAACTGACGTTCAAAAATAAAACATTTGAAAACGGACCCTTTTCCACATTTCTAAAGCATGACGTAATGGGGGGGTGTTAGCTCTTTCGTCGAAAATCAGCCGTTTTTGCTCGAACATTAAAATCCTCCAAATGGTATTTAATTAACTTCCCGGGGTGAAGAAACCCTTTTTGAGAACTCAGAGTGAGTAAATTGGCCATTTTCATGCACTTTTAACCATTCCATAAATCTTGTGTTTTGGGCCCCTGGAAGCATGAAAATCACTTTAAACATGCTAATTTTAGCTCTAACACTGATGATCCACCTACAAATGTGAACTGACGTTCAAAAATAAAACATTTGAAAACGGACCATTTTCCACATTTCTGAAGCGTGACGTAATGGGGGGGTGTTATCTCTTTTGTCGAAAATCAGCCGTTTTTGCTCGAACATTAAATGCCTCCAAATGGTATTTAATTAACTTCCCGAGCCCCTGGAAGCATGAAAATCACTTTAAACATGCTAATTTTAGCTCTAACACTGATGATCCACCTACAAATGTGAACTGACGTTCAAAAATAAAACATTTGAAAACGGACCATTTTCCACATTTCTGAAGCATGACGTAATGGGGGGGGGGTGTTATCTCTTTTGTCGAAAATCAGCCGTTTTTGCTCGAACATTAAATGCCTCCAAATGGTATTTAATTAACTTCCCGAGCCCCTGGAAGCATGAAAATCACTTTAAACATGCTAATTTTAGCTCTAACACTGATGATCCACCTACAAATGTGAACTGACGTTCAAAAATAAAACATTTGAAAACGGACCATTTTCCACATTTCTGAAGCATGACGTAATGGGGGGGTGTTATCTCTTTTGTGGAAAATCAGCCTTTTTTGCTCGAACATTAAATGCCTCCAAATGGTATTTATTTCACTTCCCGAGCCCCTGTAAGCATGAAAATCACTTTAAACATGCTAATTTTAGCTCTAACACTGATGATCCACCTACAAATGTGAACTGACGTTCAAAAATAAAACATTTGAAAACGGACCATTTTCCACATTTCTGAAGCATGACGTAATGGGGGGGTGTTATCTCTTTTGTCGAAAATCAGCCGTTTTTGCTCGAACATTAAATGCCTCCAAATGGTATTTAATTAACTTCCCGAGCCCCTGGAAGCATGAAAATCACTTTAAACATGCTAATTTTAGCTTTAACACTGATGATCCACCTACAAATGTGAACTGACGTTCAAAAATAAAACATTTGAAAACGGACCATTTTCCACATTTCTGAAGCATGACGTAATGGGGGGGTGTTATCTCTTTTGTCGAAAATCAGCCGTTTTTGCTCGAACATTAAATGCCTCCAAATGGTATTTATTTCACTTCCCGAGCCCCTGCAAGCATGAAAATCACTTTAAACATGCTAATTTTAGCTCTAACACTGATGATCCACCTACAAATGTGAACTAACGTTCAAAAATAAAACATTTGAAAACGGACCATTTTCCACATTTCTAAAGCATGACGTAATGGGGGGGTGTTAGCTCTTTCGTCGAAAATCAGCCGTTTTTGCTCGAACATTAAAATCCTCCAAATGGTATTTAATTAACTTCCCGGGGTGAAGAAACCCTTTTTGAGAACTCAGAGTGAGTAAATTGGCCATTTTCATGCACTTTTAACCATTCCATAAATCTTGTGTTTTGGGCCCCTGGAAGCATGAAAATCACTTTAAACATGCTAATTTTAGCTCTAACACTGATGATCCACCTACAAATGTGAACTGACGTTCAAAAATAAAACATTTGAAAACGGACCATTTTCCACATTTCTGAAGCGTGACGTAATGGGGGGGTGTTATCTCTTTTGTCGAAAATCAGCCGTTTTTGCTCGAACATTAAATGCCTCCAAATGGTATTTAATTAACTTCCCGAGCCCCTGGAAGCATGAAAATCACTTTAAACATGCTAATTTTAGCTCTAACACTGATGATCCACCTACAAATGTGAACTGACGTTCAAAAATAAAACATTTGAAAACGGACCATTTTCCACATTTCTAAAGCATGACGTAATGGGGGGGTGTTAGCTCTTTCGTCGAAAATCAGCCGTTTTTGCTCGAACATTAAAATCCTCCAAATGGTATTTAATTAACTTCCCGGGGTGAAGAAACCCTTTTTGAGAACTCAGAGTGAGTAAATTGGCCATTTTCATGCACTTTTAACCATTCCATAAATCTTTTGTTTTGGGCCCCTGGAAGCATGAAAATCACTTTAAACATGCTAATTTTAGCTCTAACACTGATGATCCACCTACAAATGTGAACTGACGTTCAAAAATAAAACATTTGAAAACGGACCATTTTCCACATTTCTGAAGCATGACGTAATGGGGGGGTGTTATCTCTTTTGTCGAAAATCAGCCGTTTTTGCTCGAACATTAAATGCCTCCAAATGGTATTTAATTAACTTCCCGAGCCCCTGGAAGCATGAAAATCACTTTAAACATGCTAATTTTAGCTCTAACACTGATGATCCACCTACAAATGTGAACTGACGTTCAAAAATAAAACATTTGAAAACGGACCATTTTCCACATTTCTGAAGCATGACGTAATGGGGGGGTGTTATCTCTTTTGTCGAAAATCAGCCGTTTTTGCTCGAACATTAAATGCCTCCAAATGGTATTTATTTCACTTCCCGAGCCCCTGGAAGCATGAAAATCACTTTAAACATGCTAATTTTAGCTCTAACACTGATGATCCACCTACAAATGTGAACTGACGTTCAAAAATAAAACATTTGAAAACGGACCATTTTCCACATTTCTAAAGCATGACGTAATGGGGGGGTGTTAGCTCTTTCGTCGAAAATCAGCCGTTTTTGCTCGAACATTAAAATCCTCCAAATGGTATTTAATTAACTTCCCGGGGTGAAGAAACCCTTTTTGAGAACTCAGAGTGAGTAAATTGGCCATTTTCATGCACTTTTAACCATTCCATAAATCTTGTGTTTTGGGCCCCTGGAAGCATGAAAATCACTTTAAACATGCTAATTTTAGCTCTAACACTGATGATCCACCTACAAATGTGAACTGACGTTCAAAAATAAAACATTTGAAAACGGACCATTTCCACATTTCTGAAGCGTGACGTAATGGGGGGGTGTTATCTCTTTTGTCGAAAATCAGCCGTTTTTGCTCGAACATTAAATGCCTCCAAATGGTATTTAATTAACTTCCCGAGCCCCTGGAAGCATGAAAATCACTTTAAACATGCTAATTTTAGCTCTAACACTGATGATCCACCTACAAATGTGAACTGACGTTCAAAAATAAAACATTTGAAAACGGACCATTTTCCACATTTCTGAAGCATGACGTAATGGGGGGGGGGTGTTATCTCTTTTGTCGAAAATCAGCCGTTTTTGCTCGAACATTAAATGCCTCCAAATGGTATTTAATTAACTTCCCGAGCCCCTGGAAGCATGAAAATCACTTTAAACATGCTAATTTTAGCTCTAACACTGATGATCCACCTACAAATGTGAACTGACGTTCAAAAATAAAACATTTGAAAACGGACCATTTTCCACATTTCTGAAGCATGACGTAATGGGGGGGTGTTATCTCTTTTGTGGAAAATCAGCCTTTTTTGCTTGAACATTAAATGCCTCCAAATGGTATTTATTTCACTTCCCGAGCCCCTGTAAGCATGAAAATCACTTTAAACATGCTAATTTTAGCTCTAACACTGATGATCCACCTACAAATGTGAACTGACGTTCAAAAATAAAACATTTGAAAACGGACCATTTTCCACATTTCTGAAGCATGACGTAATGGGGGGGTGTTATCTCTTTTGTCGAAAATCAGCCGTTTTTGCTCGAACATTAAATGCCTCCAAATGGTATTTAATTAACTTCCCGAGCCCCTGGAAGCATGAAAATCACTTTAAACATGCTAATTTTAGCTTTAACACTGATGATCCACCTACAAATGTGAACTGACGTTCAAAAATAAAACATTTGAAAACGGACCATTTTCCACATTTCTGAAGCATGACGTAATGGGGGGGTGTTATCTCTTTTGTCGAAAATCAGCCGTTTTTGCTCGAACATTAAATGCCTCCAAATGGTATTTATTTCACTTCCCGAGCCCCTGCAAGCATGAAAATCACTTTAAACATGCTAATTTTAGCTCTAACACTGATGATCCACCTACAAATGTGAACTGACGTTCAAAAATGAAACATTTGAAAACGGACCATTTTCCACATTTCTAAAGCATGACGTAATGGGGGGTGTTAGCTCTTTCGTCGAAAATCAGCCGTTTTTGCTCGAACATTAAAATCCTCCAAATGGTATTTAATTAACTTCCCGGGGTGAAGAAACCCTTTTTGAGAACTCAGAGTGAGTAAATTGGCCATTTTCATGCACTTTTAACCATTCCATAAATCTTGTGTTTTGGGCCCCTGGAAGCATGAAAATCACTTTAAACATGCTAATTTTAGCTCTAACACTGATGATCCACCTACAAATGTGAACTGACGTTCAAAAATAAAACATTTGAAAACGGACCATTTTCCACATTTCTGAAGAGTGACGTAATGGGGGGGTGTTATCTCTTTTGTCGAAAATCAGCCGTTTTTGCTCGAACATTAAATGCCTCCAAATGGTATTTAATTAACTTCCCGAGCCCCTGGAAGCATGAAAATCACTTTAAACATGCTAATTTTAGCTCTAACACTGATGATCCACCTACAAATGTGAACTGACGTTCAAAAATAAAACATTTGAAAACGGACCATTTTCCACATTTCTAAAGCATGACGTAATGGGGGGGTGTTAGCTCTTTCGTCGAAAATCAGCCGTTTTTGCTCGAACATTAAAATCCTCCAAATGGTATTTAATTAACTTCCCGGGGTGAAGAAACCCTTTTTGAGAACTCAGAGTGAGTAAATTGGCCATTTTCATGCACTTTTAACCATTCCATAAATCTTTTGTTTTGGGCCCCTGGAAGCATGAAAATCACTTTAAACATGCTAATTTTAGCTCTAACACTGATGATCCACCTACAAATGTGAACTGACGTTCAAAAATAAAACATTTGAAAACGGACCATTTTCCACATTTCTGAAGCATGACGTAATGGGGGGGTGTTATCTCTTTTGTCGAAAATCAGCCGTTTTTGCTCGAACATTAAATGCCTCCAAATGGTATTTAATTAACTTCCCGAGCCCCTGGAAGCATGAAAATCACTTTAAACATGCTAATTTTAGCTCTAACACTGATGATCCACCTACAAATGTGAACTGACGTTCAAAAATAAAACATTTGAAAACGGACCATTTTCCACATTTCTGAAGCATGACGTAATGGGGGGGTGTTATCTCTTTTGTCGAAAATCAGCCGTTTTTGCTCGAACATTAAATGCCTCCAAATGGTATTTATTTCACTTCCCGAGCCCCTGGAAGCATGAAAATCACTTTAAACATGCTAATTTTAGCTCTAACACTGATGATCCACCTACAAATGTGAACTGACGTTCAAAAATAAAACATTTGAAAACGGACCATTTTCCACATTTCTAAAGCATGACGTAATGGGGGGGTGTTAGCTCTTTCGTCGAAAATCAGCCGTTTTTGCTCGAACATTAAAATCCTCCAAATGGTATTTAATTAACTTCCCGGGGTGAAGAAACCCTTTTTGAGAACTCAGAGTGAGTAAATTGGCCATTTTCATGCACTTTTAACCATTCCATAAATCTTGTGTTTTGGGCCCCTGGAAGCATGAAAATCACTTTAAACATGCTAATTTTAGCTCTAACACTGATGATCCACCTACAAATGTGAACTGACGTTCAAAAATAAAACATTTGAAAACGGACCATTTTCCACATTTCTGAAGCGTGACGTAATGGGGGGGTGTTATCTCTTTTGTCGAAAATCAGCCGTTTTTGCTCGAACATTAAATGCCTCCAAATGGTATTTAATTAACTTCCCGAGCCCCTGGAAGCATGAAAATCACTTTAAACATGCTAATTTTAGCTCTAACACTGATGATCCACCTACAAATGTGAACTGACGTTCAAAAATAAAACATTTGAAAACGGACCATTTTCCACATTTCTGAAGCATGACGTAATGGGGGGGGGGTGTTATCTCTTTTGTCGAAAATCAGCCGTTTTTGCTCGAACATTAAATGCCTCCAAATGGTATTTAATTAACTTCCCGAGCCCCTGGAAGCATGAAAATCACTTTAAACATGCTAATTTTAGCTCTAACACTGATGATCCACCTACAAATGTGAACTGACGTTCAAAAATAAAACATTTGAAAACGGACCATTTTCCACATTTCTGAAGCATGACGTAATGGGGGGGTGTTATCTCTTTTGTGGAAAATCAGCCTTTTTTGCTTGAACATTAAATGCCTCCAAATGGTATTTATTTCACTTCCCGAGCCCCTGTAAGCATGAAAATCACTTTAAACATGCTAATTTTAGCTCTAACACTGATGATCCACCTACAAATGTGAACTGACGTTCAAAAATAAAACATTTGAAAACGGACCATTTTCCACATTTCTGAAGCATGACGTAATGGGGGGGTGTTATCTCTTTTGTCGAAAATCAGCCGTTTTTGCTCGAACATTAAATGCCTCCAAATGGTATTTAATTAACTTCCCGAGCCCCTGGAAGCATGAAAATCACTTTAAACATGCTAATTTTAGCTCTAACACTGATGATCCACCTACAAATGTGAACTGACGTTCAAAAATAAAACATTTGAAAACGGACCATTTTCCACATTTCTGAAGCATGACGTAATGGGAGGGGTGTTATCTCTTTTGTCGAAAATCAGCCGTTTTTGCTCTAACATTAAATGCCTCCAAATGGTATTTAATTAACTTCCCGGGGTGAAGAAACCCTTTTTGAGAACTCAGAGTGAGTAAATTGGCCATTTTCATGCACTTTTAACCATTCCATAAATCTTGTGTTTTGGGCCCCTGGAAGCATGAAAATCACTTTAAACATGCTAATTTTAGCTCTAACACTGATGATCCACCTACAAATGTGAACTGACGTTCAAAAATAAAACATTTGAAAACGGACCATTTTCCACATTTCTGAAGCATGACGTAATGGGGGGGTGTTATCTCTTTTGTCGAAAATCAGCCGTTTTTGCTCGAACATTAAATGCCTCCAAATGGTATTTATTTCACTTCCCGAGCCCCTGGAAGCATGAAAATCACTTTAAACATGCTAATTTTAGCTCTAACACTGATGATCCACCTACAAATGTGAACTGACGTTCAAAAATAAAACATTTGAAAACGGACCATTTTCCACATTTCTAAAGCATGACGTAATGGGGGGGTGTTAGCTCTTTCGTCGAAAATCAGCCGTTTTTGCTCGAACATTAAAATCCTCCAAATGGTATTTAATTAACTTCCCGGGGTGAAGAAACCCTTTTTGAGAACTCAGAGTGAGTAAATTGGCCATTTTCATGCACTTTTAACCATTCCATAAATCTTGTGTTTTGGGCACCTGGAAGCATGAAAATCACTTTAAACATGCTAATTTTAGCTCTAACACCGATGATCCACCTACAAATGTGAACTGACGTTCAAAAATAAAACATTTGAAAACGGACCATTTTCCACATTTCTGAAGCATGACGTAATGGGGGGGTGTTATCTCTTTTGTCGAAAATCAGCCGTTTTTGCTCGAACATTAAATGCCTCCAAATGGTATTTAATTAACTTCCCGAGCCCCTGGAAGCATGAAAATCACTTTAAACATGCTAATTTTAGCTTTAACACTGATGATCCACCTACAAATGTGAACTGACGTTCAAAAATAAAACATTTGAAAACGGACCATTTTCCACATTTCTGAAGCATGACGTAATGGGGGGGTGTTATCTCTTTTGTCGAAAATCAGCCGTTTTTGCTCGAACATTAAATGCCTCCAAATGGTATTTATTTCACTTCCCGAGCCCCTGGAAGCATGAAAATCACTTTAAACATGCTAATTTTAGCTCTAACACTGATGATCCACCTACAAATGTGAACTGACGTTCAAAAATAAAACATTTGAAAACGGACCATTTTCCACATTTCTAAAGCATGACGTAATGGGGGGGTGTTAGCTCTTTCGTCGAAAATCAGCCGTTTTTGCTCGAACATTAAAATCCTCCAAATGGTATTTAATTAACTTCCCGGGGTGAAGAAACCCTTTTTGAGAACTCAGAGTGAGTAAATTGGCCATTTTCATGCACTTTTAACCATTCCATAAATCTTGTGTTTTGGGCCCCTGGAAGCATGAAAATCACTTTAAACATGCTAATTTTAGCTCTAACACTGATGATCCACCTACAAATGTGAACTGACGTTCAAAAATAAAACATTTGAAAACGGACCATTTTCCACATTTCTGAAGCGTGACGTAATGGGGGGGTGTTATCTCTTTTGTCGAAAATCAGCCGTTTTTGCTCGAACATTAAATGCCTCCAAATGGTATTTAATTAACTTCCCGAGCCCCTGGAAGCATGAAAATCACTTTAAACATGCTAATTTTAGCTCTAACACTGATGATCCACCTACAAATGTGAACTGACGTTCAAAAATAAAACATTTGAAAACGGACCATTTTCCACATTTCTAAAGCATGACGTAATGGGGGGGTGTTAGCTCTTTCGTCGAAAATCAGCCGTTTTTGCTCGAACATTAAAATCCTCCAAATGGTATTTAATTAACTTCCCGGGGTGAAGAAACCCTTTTTGAGAACTCAGAGTGAGTAAATTGGCCATTTTCATGCACTTTTAACCATTCCATAAATCTTGTGTTTTGGGCCCCTGGAAGCATGAAAATCACTTTAAACATGCTAATTTTAGCTCTAACACTGATGATCCACCTACAAATGTGAACTGACGTTCAAAAATAAAACATTTGAAAACGGACCATTTTCCACATTTCTGAAGCATGACGTAATGGGGGGGGTGTTATCTCTTTTGTCGAAAATCAGCCGTTTTTGCTCGAACATTAAATGCCTCCAAATGGTATTTAATTAACTTCCCGAGCCCCTGGAAGCATGAAAATCACTTTAAACATGCTAATTTTAGCTCTAACACTGATGATCCACCTACAAATGTGAACTGACGTTCAAAAATAAAACATTTGAAAACGGACCATTTTCCACATTTCTGAAGCATGACGTAATGGGGGGGTGTTATCTCTTTTGTCGAAAATCAGCCGTTTTTGCTCGAACATTAAATGCCTCCAAATGGTATTTATTTCACTTCCCGAGCCCCTGGAAGCATGAAAATCACTTTAAACATGCTAATTTTAGCTCTAACACTGATGATCCACCTACAAATGTGAACTGACGTTCAAAAATAAAACATTTGAAAACGGACCATTTTCCACATTTCTAAAGCATGACGTAATGGGGGGGTGTTAGCTCTTTCGTCGAAAATCAGCCGTTTTTGCTCGAACATTAAAATCCTCCAAATGGTATTTAATTAACTTCCCGGGGTGAAGAAACCCTTTTTGAGAACTCAGAGTGAGTAAATTGGCCATTTTCATGCACTTTTAACCATTCCATAAATCTTGTGTTTTGGGCCCCTGGAAGCATGAAAATCACTTTAAACATGCTAATTTTAGCTCTAACACTGATGATCCACCTACAAATGTGAACTGACGTTCAAAAATAAAACATTTGAAAACGGACCATTTTCCACATTTCTGAAGCGTGACGTAATGGGGGGGTGTTATCTCTTTTGTCGAAAATCAGCCGTTTTTGCTCGAACATTAAATGCCTCCAAATGGTATTTAATTAACTTCCCGAGCCCCTGGAAGCATGAAAATCACTTTAAACATGCGAATTTTAGCTCTAACACTGATGATCCACCTACAAATGTGAACTGACGTTCAAAAATAAAACATTTGAAAACGGACCATTTTCCACATTTCTGAAGCATGACGTAATGGGGGGGGGGTGTTATCTCTTTTGTCGAAAATCAGCCGTTTTTGCTCGAACATTAAATGCCTCCAAATGGTATTTAATTAACTTCCCGAGCCCCTGGAAGCATGAAAATCACTTTAAACATGCTAATTTTAGCTCTAACACTGATGATCCACCTACAAATGTGAACTGACGTTCAAAAATAAAACATTTGAAAACGGACCATTTTCCACATTTCTGAAGCATGACGTAATGGGGGGGTGTTATCTCTTTTGTGGAAAATCAGCCTTTTTTGCTCGAACATTAAATGCCTCCAAATGGTATTTATTTCACTTCCCGAGCCCCTGTAAGCATGAAAATCACTTTAAACATGCTAATTTTAGCTCTAACACTGATGATCCACCTACAAATGTGAACTGACGTTCAAAAATAAAACATTTGAAAACGGACCATTTTCCACATTTCTGAAGCATGACGTAATGGGGGGGTGTTATCTCTTTTGTCGAAAATCAGCCGTTTTTGCTCGAACATTAAATGCCTCCAAATGGTATTTAATTAACTTCCCGAGCCCCTGGAAGCATGAAAATCACTTTAAACTGCTAATTTTAGCTCTAACACTGATGATCCACCTACAAATGTGAACTGACGTTCAAAAATAAAACATTTGAAAACGGACCATTTTCCACATTTCTGAAGCATGACGTAATGGGGGGGTGCTATCTCTTTTGTGGAAAATCAGCCTTTTTTGCTCGAACATTAAATGCCTCCAAATGGTATTTATTTCACTTCCCGAGCCCCTGGAAGCATGAAAATCACTTTAAACATGCTAATTTTAGCTCTAACACTGATGATCCACCTACAAATGTGAACTGACGTTCAAAAATAAAACATTTGAAAACGGACCATTTTCCACATTTCTGAAGCATGACGTAATGGGGGGGTGTTATCTCTTTTGTCGAAAATCAGCCGTTTTTGCTCGAACATTAAATGCCTCCAAATGGTATTTATTTCACTTCCTGAGCCCCTGGAAGCATGAAAATCACTTTAAACATGCTAATTTTAGCTCTAACACTGATGATCCACCTACAAATGTGAACTGACGTTCAAAAATAAAACATTTGAAAACGGACCATTTTCCACATTTCTGAAGCATGACGTAATGGGGGGGTGTTATCTCTTTTGTCGAAAATCAGCCGTTTTTGCTCGAACATTAAATGCCTCCAAATGGTATTTATTTCACTACCCGAGCCCCTGGAAGCATGAAAATCACTTTAAACATGCTAATTTTAGCTCTAACACTGATGATCCACCTACAAATGTGAACTGACGTTCAAAAATAAAACATTTGAAAACGGACCATTTTCCACATTTCTAAAGCATGACGTAATGGGGGGGTGTTAGCTCTTTCGTCGAAAATCAGCCGTTTTTGCTCGAACATTAAAATCCTCCAAATGTTATTTAATTAACTTCCCGGGGTGAAGAAACCCTTTTTGAGAACTCAGAGTGAGTAAATTGGCCATTTTCATGCACTTTTAACGATTCCATAAATCTTGTGTTTTGGGCCCCTGGAAGCATGAAAATCACTTTAAACATGCTAATTTTAGCTCTAACACTGATGATCCACCTACAAATGTGAACTGACGTTCAAAAATAAAACATTTGAAAACGGACCATTTTCCACATTTCTGAAGCATGACGTAATGGGGGGTGTTATCTCTTTTGTCGAAAATCAGCCGTTTTTGCTCGAACATTAAATGCCTCCAAATGGTATTTAATTAACTTCCCGAGCCCCTGGAAGCATGAAAATCACTTTAAACATGCTAATTTTAGCTCTAACACTGATGATCCACCTACAAATGTGAACTGACGTTCAAAAATGAAACATTTGAAAACGGACCATTTTCCACATTTCTAAAGCATGACGTAATGGGGGGGTGTTAGCTCTTTTGTCGAAAATCAGCCGTTTTTGCTCGAACATTAAAATCCTCCAAATGGTATTTAATTAACTTCCCGGGGTGAAGAAACCCTTTTTGAGAACTCAGAGTGAGTAAATTGGCCATTTTCATGCACTTTTAACCATTCCATAAATCTTGTGTTTTGGGCCCCTGGAAGCATGAAAATCACTTTAAACATGCTAATTTTAGCTCTAACACTGATGATCCACCTACAAATGTGAACTGACGTTCAAAAATAAAACATTTGAAAACAGACCATTTTCCACATTTCTGAAGCATGACGTAATGGGGGGGTGTTATCTCTTTTGTGGAAAATCAGCCGTTTTTGCTCGAACATTAAATGCCTCCAAATGGTATTTAATTAACTTCCCGAGCCCCTGGAAGCATGAAAATCACTTTAAACATGCTAATTTTAGCTCTAACACTGATGATCCACCTACAAATGTGAACTGACGTTCAAAAATAAAACATTTGAAAACGGACCATTTTCCACATTTCTGAAGCATGACGTAATGGGGGGGTGTTATCTCTTTTGTCGAAAATCAGCCGTTTTTGCTCGAACATTAAATGCCTCCAAATGGTATTTAATTAACTTTCCGAGCCCCTGGAAGCATGAAAATCACTTTAAACATGCTAATTTTAGCTCTAACACTGATGATCCACCTACAAATGTGAACTGACGTTCAAAAATAAAACATTTGAAAACGGACCATTTTCCACATTTCTAAAGCATGACGTAATGGGGGGTGTTATCTCTTTTGTCGAAAATCAGCCGTTTTTGCTCGAACATTAAATGCCTCCAAATGGTATTTAATTAACTTCCCGAGCCCCTGGAAGCATGAAAATCACTTTAAACATGCTAATTTTAGCTCTAACACTGATGATCCACCTACAAATGTGAACTGACGTTCAAAAATAAAACATTTGAAAACGGACCATTTTCCACATTTCTGAAGCATGACGTAATGGGGGGGTGTTATCTCTTTTGTGGAAAATCAGCCTTTTTTGCTCGAACATTAAATGCCTCCAAATGGTATTTATTTCACTTCCCGAGCCCCTGGAAGCATGAAAATCACTTTAAACATGCTAATTTTAGCTCTAACACTGATGCTCCACCTACAAATGTGAACTGACGTTCAAAAATAAAACATTTGAAAACGGACCATTTTCCAAATTTCTGAAGCATGACGTAATGGGGGGGTGTTATCTCTTTTGTCGAAAATCAGCCGTTTTTGCTCGAACATTAAACGCCTCCAAATGGTATTTAATTAACTTCCCGGGGTGAAGAAACCCTTTTTGAGAACTCAGAGTGAGTAAATTGGCCATTTTCATGCACTTTTAATCATTCCATAAATCTTGTGTTTTGGGCCCCTGGAAGCATGAAAATCACTTTAAACATGCTAATTTTAGCTCTAACACTGATGATCCACCTACAAATGTGAACTGACGTTCAAAAATAAAACATTTGAAAACGGACCATTTTCCACATTTCTGAAGCATGACGTAATGGGGGGGTGTTATCTCTTTTGTCAAAAATCAGCCGTTTTTGCTCGAACATTAAATGCCTCCAAATGGTATTTATTTCACTTCCCGAGCCCCTGGAAGCATGAAAATCACTTTAAACATGCTAATTTTAGCTCTAACACTGATGATCCACCTACAAATGTGAACTGACGTTCAAAAATAAAACATTTGAAAACGGACCATTTTCCACATTTCTGAAGCATGACGTAATGGAGGGGTGTTATCTCTTTTGTCGAAAATCAGCCGTTTTTGCTCGAACATTAAATGCCTCCAAATGGTATTTATTTCACTTCCCGAGCCCCTGGAAGCATGAAAATCACTTTAAACATGCTAATTTTAGCTCTAACACTGATGATCCACCTACAAATGTGAACTGACGTTCAAAAATAAAACATTTGAAAACGGACTATTTTCCACATTTCTGAAGCATGACGTAATGGGGGGGTGTTATCTCTTTTGTCGAAAATCAGCCGTTTTTGCTCGAACATTAAATGCCTCCAAATGGTATTTATTTCACTTCCCGAGCCCCTGGAAGCATGAAAATCACTTTAAACATGCTAATTTTAGCTCTAACACTGATGATCCACCTACAAATGTGAACTGACGTTCAAAAATAAAACATTTGAAAACGGACCATTTTCCACATTTCTAAAGCATGACGTAATGGGGGGGTGTTAGCTCTTTCGTCGAAAATCAGCCGTTTTTGCTCGAACATTAAAATCCTCCAAATGGTATTTAATTAACTTCCCGGGGTGAAGAAACCCTTTTTGAGAACTCAGAGTGAGTAAATTGGCCATTTTCATGCACTTTTAACCATTCCATAAATCTTGTGTTTTGGGCCCCTGGAAGCATGAAAATCACTTTAAACATGCCAATTTTAGCTCTAACACTGATGATCCACCTACAAATGTGAACTGACGTTCAAAAATAAAACATTTGAAAACGGACCATTTTCCACATTTCTGAAGCGTGACGTAATGGGGGGGTGTTATCTCTTTTGTCGAAAATCAGCCGTTTTTGCTCGAACATTAAATGCCTCCAAATGGTATTTAATTAACTTCCCGAGCCCCTGGAAGCATGAAAATCACTTTAAACATGCTAATTTTAGCTCTAACACTGATGATCCACCTACAAATGTGAACTGACGTTCAAAAATAAAACATTTGAAAACGGACCATTTTCCACATTTCTGAAGCATGACGTAATGGGGGGGGGTGTTATCTCTTTTGTCGAAAATCAGCCGTTTTTGCTCGAACATTAAATGCCTCCAAATGGTATTTAATTAACTTCCCGAGCCCCTGGAAGCATGAAAATCACTTTAAACATGCTAATTTTAGCTCTAACACTGATGATCCACCTACAAATGTGAACTGACGTTCAAAAATAAAACATTTGAAAACGGACCATTTTCCACATTTCTGAAGCATGACGTAATGGGGGGGTGTTATCTCTTTTGTGGAAAATCAGCCTTTTTTGCTCGAACATTAAATGCCTCCAAATGGTATTTATTTCACTTCCCGAGCCCCTGTAAGCATGAAAATCACTTTAAACATGCTAATTTTAGCTCTAACACTGATGATCCACCTACAAATGTGAACTGACGTTCAAAAATAAAACATTTGAAAACGGACCATTTTCCACATTTCTGAAGCATGACGTAATGGGGGGGGTGTTATCTCTTTTGTCGAAAATCAGCCGTTTTTGCTCGAACATTAAATGCCTCCAAATGGTATTTAATTAACTTCCCGAGCCCCTGGAAGCATGAAAATCACTTTAAACTGCTAATTTTAGCTCTAACACTGATGATCCACCTACAAATGTGAACTGACGTTCAAAAATAAAACATTTGAAAACGGACCATTTTCCACATTTCTGAAGCATGACGTAATGGGGGGGTGTTATCTCTTTTGTGGAAAATCAGCCTTTTTTGCTCGAACATTAAATGCCTCCAAATGGTATTTATTTCACTTCCCGAGCCCCTGGAAGCATGAAAATCACTTTAAACATGCTAATTTTAGCTCTAACACTGATGATCCACCTACAAATGTGAACTGACGTTCAAAAATAAAACATTTGAAAACGGACCATTTTCCACATTTCTGAAGCATGACGTAATGGGGGGGTGTTATCTCTTTTGTCGAAAATCAGCCGTTTTTGCTCGAACATTAAATGCCTCCAAATGGTATTTATTTCACTTCCTGAGCCCCTGGAAGCATGAAAATCACTTTAAACATGCTAATTTTAGCTCTAACACTGATGATCCACCTACAAATGTGAACTGACGTTCAAAAATAAAACATTTGAAAACGGACCATTTTCCACATTTCTGAAGCATGACGTAATGGGGGGGTGTTATCTCTTTTGTCGAAAATCAGCCGTTTTTGCTCGAACATTAAATGCCTCCAAATGGTATTTATTTCACTACCCGAGCCCCTGGAAGCATGAAAATCACTTTAAACATGCTAATTTTAGCTCTAACACTGATGATCCACCTACAAATGTGAACTGACGTTCAAAAATAAAACATTTGAAAACGGACCATTTTCCACATTTCTAAAGCATGACGTAATGGGGGGGTGTTAGCTCTTTCGTCGAAAATCAGCCGTTTTTGCTCGAACATTAAAATCCTCCAAATGTTATTTAATTAACTTCCCGGGGTGAAGAAACCCTTTTTGAGAACTCAGAGTGAGTAAATTGGCCATTTTCATGCACTTTTAACGATTCCATAAATCTTGTGTTTTGGGCCCCTGGAAGCATGAAAATCACTTTAAACATGCTAATTTTAGCTCTAACACTGATGATCCACCTACAAATGTGAACTGACGTTCAAAAATAAAACATTTGAAAACGGACCATTTTCCACATTTCTGAAGCATGACGTAATGGGGGGTGTTATCTCTTTTGTCGAAAATCAGCCGTTTTTGCTCGAACATTAAATGCCTCCAAATGGTATTTAATTAACTTCCCGAGCCCCTGGAAGCATGAAAATCACTTTAAACATGCTAATTTTAGCTCTAACACTGATGATCCACCTACAAATGTGAACTGACGTTCAAAAATGAAACATTTGAAAACGGACCATTTTCCACATTTCTAAAGCATGACGTAATGGGGGGGTGTTAGCTCTTTCGTCGAAAATCAGCCGTTTTTGCTCGAACATTAAAATCCTCCAAATGGTATTTAATTAACTTCCCGGGGTGAAGAAACCCTTTTTGAGAACTCAGAGTGAGTAAATTGGCCATTTTCATGCACTTTTAACCATTCCATAAATCTTGTGTTTTGGGCCCCTGGAAGCATGAAAATCACTTTAAACATGCTAATTTTAGCTCTAACACTGATGATCCACCTACAAATGTGAACTGACGTTCAAAAATAAAACATTTGAAAACAGACCATTTTCCACATTTCTGAGCATGACGTAATGGGGGGGTGTTATCTCTTTTGTGGAAAATCAGCCGTTTTTGCTCGAACATTAAATGCCTCCAAATGGTATTTAATTAACTTCCCGAGCCCCTGGAAGCATGAAAATCACTTTAAACATGCTAATTTTAGCTCTAACACTGATGATCCACCTACAAATGTGAACTGACGTTCAAAAATAAAACATTTGAAAACGGACCATTTTCCACATTTCTGAAGCATGACGTAATGGGGGGTGTTATCTCTTTTGTCGAAAATCAGCCGTTTTTGCTCGAACATTAAATGCCTCCAAATGGTATTTAATTAACTTCCCGAGCCCCTGGAAGCATGAAAATCACTTTAAACATGCTAATTTTAGCTCTAACACTGATGATCCACCTACAAATGTGAACTGACGTTCAAAAATAAAACATTTGAAAACGGACCATTTTCCACATTTCTGAAGCATGACGTAATGGGGGGTGTTATCTCTTTTGTCGAAAATCAGCCGTTTTTGCTCGAACATTAAATGCCTCCAAATGGTATTTAATTAACTTCCCGAGCCCCTGGAAGCATGAAAATCACTTTAAACATGCTAATTTTAGCTCTAACACTGATGATCCACCTACAAATGTGAACTGACGTTCAAAAATAAAACATTTGAAAACGGACCATTTTCCACATTTCTGAAGCATGACGTAATGGGGGGGTGTTATCTCTTTTGTGGAAAATCAGCCTTTTTTGCTCGAACATTAAATGCCTCCAAATGGTATTTATTTCACTTCCCGAGCCCCTGGAAGCATGAAAATCACTTTAAACATGCTAATTTTAGCTCTAACACTAATGATCCACCTACAAATGTGAACTGACGTTCAAAAATAAAACATTTGAAAACGGACCATTTTCCACATTTCTGAAGCATGACGTAATGGAGGGGTGTTATCTCTTTTGTCGAAAATCAGCCGTTTTTGCTCGAACATTAAATGCCTCCAAATGGTATTTATTTCACTTCCCGAGCCCCTGGAAGCATGAAAATCACTTTAAACATGCTAATTTTAGCTCTAACACTGATGATCCACCTACAAATGTGAACTGACGTTCAAAAATAAAACATTTGAAAACGGACTATTTTCCACATTTCTAAAGCATGACGTAATGGGGGGGTGTTAGCTCTTTCGTCGAAAATCAGCCGTTTTTGCTCGAACATTAAAATCCTCCAAATGGTATTTAATTAACTTCCCGGGGTGAAGAAACCCTTTTTGAGAACTCAGAGTGAGTAAATTGGCCATTTTCATGCACTTTTAACCATTCCATAAATCTTGTGTTTTGGGCCCCTGGAAGCATGAAAATCACTTTAAACATGCTAATTTTAGCTCTAACACTGATGATCCACCTACAAATGTGAACTGACGTTCAAAAATAAAACATTTGAAAACGGACCATTTTCCACATTTCTGAAGCATGACGTAATGGGGGGGTGTTATCTCTTTTGTCAAAAATCAGCCGTTTTTGCTCGAACATTAAATGCCTCCAAATGGTATTTATTTCACTTCCCGAGCCCCTGGAAGCATGAAAATCACTTTAAACATGCTAATTTTAGCTCTAACACTAATGATCCACCTACAAATGTGAACTGACGTTCAAAAATAAAACATTTGAAAACGGACCATTTTCCACATTTCTGAAGCATGACGTAATGGGGGGTGTTATCTCTTTTGTCGAAAATCAGCCGTTTTTGCTCGAACATTAAATGCCTCCAAATGGTATTTAATTAACTTCCCGAGCCCCTGGAAGCATGAAAATCACTTTAAACATGCTAATTTTAGCTCTAACACTGATGATCCACCTACAAATGTGAACTGACGTTCAAAAATAAAACATTTGAAAACGGACCATTTTCCACATTTCTGAAGCATGACGTAATGGGGGGTGTTATCTCTTTTGTCGAAAATCAGCCGTTTTTGCTCGAACATTAAATGCCTCCAAATGGTATTTAATTAACTTCCCGAGCCCCTGGAAGCATGAAAATCACTTTAAACATGCTAATTTTAGCTCTAACACTGATGATCCACCTACAAATGTGAACTGACGTTCAAAAATAAAACATTTGAAAACGGACCATTTTCCACATTTCTGAAGCATGACGTAATGGGGGGGTGTTATCTCTTTTGTGGAAAATCAGCCTTTTTTGCTCGAACATTAAATGCCTCCAAATGGTATTTATTTCACTTCCCGAGCCCCTGGAAGCATGAAAATCACTTTAAACATGCTAATTTTAGCTCTAACACTAATGATCCACCTACAAATGTGAACTGACGTTCAAAAATAAAACATTTGAAAACGGACCATTTTCCACATTTCTGAAGCATGACGTAATGGAGGGGTGTTATCTCTTTTGTCGAAAATCAGCCGTTTTTGCTCGAACATTAAATGCCTCCAAATGGTATTTATTTCACTTCCCGAGCCCCTGGAAGCATGAAAATCACTTTAAACATGCTAATTTTAGCTCTAACACTGATGATCCACCTACAAATGTGAACTGACGTTCAAAAATAAAACATTTGAAAACGGACTATTTTCCACATTTCTAAAGCATGACGTAATGGGGGGGTGTTAGCTCTTTCGTCGAAAATCAGCCGTTTTTGCTCGAACATTAAAATCCTCCAAATGGTATTTAATTAACTTCCCGGGGTGAAGAAACCCTTTTTGAGAACTCAGAGTGAGTAAATTGGCCATTTTCATGCACTTTTAACCATTCCATAAATCTTGTGTTTTGGGCCCCTGGAAGCATGAAAATCACTTTAAACATGCTAATTTTAGCTCTAACACTGATGATCCACCTACAAATGTGAACTGACGTTCAAAAATAAAACATTTGAAAACGGACCATTTTCCACATTTCTGAAGCATGACGTAATGGGGGGGTGTTATCTCTTTTGTCAAAAATCAGCCGTTTTTGCTCGAACATTAAAT
Organism: Lissotriton vulgaris; assembly: GCF_964263255.1. NCBI lineage: Eukaryota > Metazoa > Chordata > Amphibia > Caudata > Salamandridae > Lissotriton > Lissotriton vulgaris. The sequence goes on along the minus strand of NW_028253575.1, from coordinate 1,297,363 downwards.
GCCTCCAAATGGTATTTATTTCACTTCCCGAGCCCCTGGAAGCATGAAAATCACTTTAAACATGCTAATTTTAGCTCTAACACTAATGATCCACCTACAAATGTGAACTGACGTTCAAAAATAAAACATTTGAAAACGGACCATTTTCCACATTTCTGAAGCATGACGTAATGGAGGGGTGTTATCTCTTTTGTCGAAAATCAGCCGTTTTTGCTCGAACATTAAATGCCTCCAAATGGTATTTATTTCACTTCCCGAGCCCCTGGAAGCATGAAAATCACTTTAAACATGCTAATTTTAGCTCTAACACTGATGATCCACCTACAAATGTGAACTGACGTTCAAAAATAAAACATTTGAAAACGGACTATTTTCCACATTTCTAAAGCATGACGTAATGGGGGGGTGTTAGCTCTTTCGTCGAAAATCAGCCGTTTTTGCTCGAACATTAAAATCCTCCAAATGGTATTTAATTAACTTCCCGGGGTGAAGAAACCCTTTTTGAGAACTCAGAGTGAGTAAATTGGCCATTTTCATGCACTTTTAACCATTCCATAAATCTTGTGTTTTGGGCCCCTGGAAGCATGAAAATCACTTTAAACATGCTAATTTTAGCTCTAACACTGATGATCCACCTACAAATGTGAACTGACGTTCAAAAATAAAACATTTGAAAACGGACCATTTTCCACATTTCTGAAGCATGACGTAATGAGGGGGTGTTATCTCTTTTGTCGAAAATCAGCCGTTTTTGCTCGAACATTAAATGCCTCCAAATGGTATTTAATTAACTTCCCGAGCCCTTGGAAGCATGAAAATCACTTTAAACATGCTAATTTTAGCTCTAACACTGATGATCCACCTACAAATGTGAACTGACGTTCAAAAATAAAACATTTGAAAACGGACCATTTTCCACATTTCTGAAGCATGACGTAATAGGGGGGTGTTATCTCTTTTGTGGAAAATCAGCCTTTTTTGCTCGAACATTAAATGCCTCCAAATGGTATTTATTTCACTTCCCGAGCCCCTGGAAGCATGAAAATCACTTTAAACATGCTAATTTTAGCTCTAACACTGATGATCCACCTACAAATGTGAACTGACGTTCAAAAATAAAACATTTGAAAACGGACCATTTTCCACATTTCTGAAGCATGACGTAATGGGGGGGTGTTATCTCTTTTGTCGAAAATCAGCCGTTTTTGCTCGAACATTAAATGCCTCCAAATGGTATTTATTTCACTTCCCGAGCCCCTGGAAGCATGAAAATCACTTTAAACATGCTAATTTTAGCTCTAACACTGATGATCCACCTACAAATGTGAACTGACGTTCAAAAATAAAACATTTGAAAACGGACCATTTTCCGCATTTCTGAAGCATGACGTAATGGGGGGGTGTTATCTCTTTTGTCGAAAATCAGCCGTTTTTGCTCGAACATTAAATGCCTCCAAATGGTATTTATTTCACTTCCCGAGCCCCTGGAAGCATGAAAATCACTTTAAACATGCTAATTTTAGCTCTAACACTGATGATCCACCTACAAATGTGAACTGACGTTCAAAAATAAAACATTTGAAAACGGACCATTTTCCACATTTCTAAAGCATGACGTAATGGGGGGGTGTTAGCTCTTTCGTCGAAAATCAGCCATTTTTGCACGAACATTAAAATCCTCCAAATGGTATTTAATTAACTTCCCGGGGTGAAGAAACCCTTTTTGAGAACTCAGAGTGAGTAAATTGGCCATTTTCATGCACTTTTAACCATTCCATAAATCTTGTGTTTTGGGCCCCTGGAAGCATGAAAATCACTTTAAACATGCTAATTTTAGCTCTAACACTGATGATCCACCTACAAATGTGAACTGACGTTCAAAAATAAAACATTTGAAAACGGACCATTTTCCACATTTCTGAAGCATGACGTAATGGGGGGTGTTATCTCTTTTGTCGAAAATCAGCCGTTTTTGCTCGAACATTAAATGCCTCCAAATGGTATTTAATTAACTTCCCGAGCCCCTGGAAGCATCAAAATCACTTTAAACATGCTAATTTTAGCTCTAACACTGATGATCCACCTACAAATGTGAACTGACGTTCAAAAATGAAACATTTGAAAACGGACCATTTTCCACATTTCTGAAGCATGACGTAATGGGGGGGTGTTATCTCTTTTGTCGAAAATCAGCCGTTTTTGCTCAAACATTAAATGCCTCCAAATGGTATTTATTTCACTTCCCGAGCCCCTGGAAGCATGAAAATCACTTTAAACATGCTAATTTTAGCTCTAACACTGATGATCCACCTACAAATGTGAACTGACGTTCAAAAATAAAACATTTGAAAACGGACCATTTTCCACATTTCTAAAGCATGACGTAATGGGGGGGTGTTAGCTCTTTCGTCGAAAATCAGCCGTTTTTGCTCGAACATTAAAATCCTCCAAATGGTATTTAATTAACTTCCCGGGGTGAAGAAACCCTTTTTGAGAACTCAGAGTGAGTAAATTGGCCATTTTCATGCACTTTTAACCATTCCATAAATCTTGTGTTTTGGGCACCTGGAAGCATGAAAATCACTTTAAACATGCTAATTTTAGCTCTAACACTGATGATCCACCTACAAATGTGAACTGACGTTCAAAAATAAAACATTTGAAAACGGACCATTTTCCACATTTCTGAAGCATGACGTAATGGGGGGGTGTTATCTCTTTTGTCGAAAATCAGCCGTTTTTGCTCGAACATTAAATGCCTCCAAATGGTATTTAATTAACTTCCCGAGCCCCTGGAAGCATGAAAATCACTTTAAACATGCTAATTTTAGCTTTAACACTGATGATCCACCTACAAATGTGAACTGACGTTCAAAAATAAAACATTTGAAAACGGACCATTTTCCACATTTCTGAAGCATGACGTAATGGGGGGGTGTTATCTCTTTTGTCGAAAATCAGCCGTTTTTGCTCGAACATTAAATGCCTCCAAATGGTATTTATTTCACTTCCCGAGCCCCTGGATGCATGAAAATCACTTTAAACATGCTAATTTTAGCTCTAACACTGATGATCCACCTACAAATGTGAACTGACGTTCAAAAATAAAACATTTGAAAACGGACCATTTTCCACATTTCTAAAGCATGACGTAATGGGGGGGTGTTAGCTCTTTCGTCGAAAATCAGCCGTTTTTGCTCGAACATTAAAATCCTCCAAATGGTATTTAATTAACTTCCCGGGGTGAAGAAACCCTTTTTGAGAACTCAGAGTGAGTAAATTGGCCATTTTCATGCACTTTTAACCATTCCATAAATCTTGTGTTTTGGGCCCCTGGAAGCATGAAAATCACTTTAAACATGCTAATTTTAGCTCTAACACTGATGATCCACCTACAAATGTGAACTGACGTTCAAAAATAAAACATTTGAAAACGGACCATTTTCCACATTTCTGAAGCGTGACGTAATGGGGGGGTGTTATCTCTTTTGTCGAAAATCAGCCGTTTTTGCTCGAACATTAAATGCCTCCAAATGGTATTTAATTAACTTCCCGAGCCCCTGGAAGCATGAAAATCACTTTAAACATGCTAATTTTAGCTCTAACACTGATGATCCACCTACAAATGTGAACTGACGTTCAAAAATAAAACATTTGAAAACGGACCATTTTCCACATTTCTAAAGCATGACGTAATGGGGGGGTGTTAGCTCTTTCGTCGAAAATCAGCCGTTTTTGCTCGAACATTAAAATCCTCCAAATGGTATTTAATTAACTTCCCGGGGTGAAGAAACCCTTTTTGAGAACTCAGAGTGAGTAAATTGGCCATTTTCATGCACTTTTAACCATTCCATAAATCTTGTGTTTTGGGCCCCTGGAGGCATGAAAATCACTTTAAACATGCTAATTTTAGCTCTAACACTGATGATCCACCTACAAATGTGAACTGACGTTCAAAAATAAAACATTTGAAAACAGACTATTTTCCACATTTCTGAAGCATGACGTAATGGGGGGGTGTTATCTCTTTTGTCGAAAATCAGCCGTTTTTGCTCGAACATTAAATGCCTCCAAATGGTATTTAATTAACTTCCCGAGCCCCTGGAAGCATGAAAATCACTTTAAACATGCTAATTTTAGCTCTAACACTGATGATCCACCTACAAATGTGAACTGACGTTCAAAAATAAAACATTTGAAAACGGACCATTTTCCACATTTCTGAAGCATGACGTAATGGGGGGGTGTTATCTCTTTTGTCGAAAATCAGCCGTTTTTGCTCGAACATTAAATGCCTCCAAATGGTATTTATTTCACTTCCCGAGCCCGTGGAAGCATGAAAATCACTTTAAACATGCTAATTTTAGCTCTAACACTGATGATCCACCCACAAATGTGAACTGACGTTCAAAAATAAAACATTTGAAAACGGACCATTTTCCACATTTCTAAAGCATGACGTAATGGGGGGGTGTTAGCTCTTTCGTCGAAAATCAGCCGTTTTTGCTCGAACATTAAAATCCTCCAAATGGTATTTAATTAACTTCCCGGGGTGAAGAAACCCTTTTTGAGAACTCAGAGTGAGTAAATTGGCCATTTTCATGCACTTTTAACCATTCCATAAATCTTGTGTTTTGGGCCCCTGGAAGCATGAAAATCACTTTAAACATGCTAATTTTAGCTCTAACACTGATGATCCACCTACAAATGTGAACTGACGTTCAAAAATAAAACATTTGAAAACGGACCATTTTCCACATTTCTGAAGCGTGACGTAATGGGGGGGTGTTATCTCTTTTGTCGAAAATCAGCCATTTTTGCTCGAACATTAAATGCCTCCAAATGGTATTTAATTAACTTCCCGAGCCCCTGGAAGCATGAAAATCACTTTAAACATGCTAATTTTAGCTCTAACACTGATGATCCACCTACAAATGTGAACTGACGTTCAAAAATAAAACATTTGAAAACGGACCATTTTCCACATTTCTGAAGCATGACGTAATGGGGGGGTGTTATCTCTTTTGTCGAAAATCAGCCATTTTTGCTCGAACATTAAATGCCTCCAAATGGTATTTAATTAACTTCCCGAGCCCCTGGAAGCATGAAAATCACTTTAAACATGCTAATTTTAGCTCTAACACTGATGATCCACCTACAAATGTGAACTGACGTTCAAAAATAAAACATTTGAAAACGGACCATTTTCCACATTTCTGAAGCATGACGTAATGGGGGGGTGTTATCTCTTTTGTGGAAAATCAGCCTTTTTTGCTCGAACATTAAATGCCTCCAAATGGTATTTATTTCACTTCCCGAGCCCCTGGAAGCATGAAAATCACTTTAAACATGCTAATTTTAGCTCTAACACTGATGATCCACCTACAAATGTGAACTGACGTTCAAAAATAAAACATTTGAAAACGGACCATTTTCCACATTTCTGAAGCATGACGTAATGGGGGGGTGTTATCTCTTTTGTCAAAAATCAGCCGTTTTTGCTCGAACATTAAATGCCTCCAAATGGTATTTAATTAACTTCCCGAGCCCCTGGAAGCATGAAAATCACTTTAAACATGCTAATTTTAGCTCTAACACTGATGATCCACCTACAAATGTGAACTGACGTTCAAAAATAAAACATTTGAAAACGGACCATTTTCCACATTTCTGAAGCATGATGTAATGGGGGGGTGTTATCTCTTTTGTCGAAAATCAGCCGTTTTTGCTCGAACATTAAATGCCTCCAAATGGTATTTATTTCACTTCCCGAGCCCCTGGAAGCATGAAAATCACTTTAAACATGCTAATTTTAGCTCTAACACTGATGATCCACCTACAAATGTGAACTGACGTTCAAAAATAAAACATTTGAAAACGGACCATTTTCCACATTTCTAAAGCATGACGTAATGGGGGGGTGTTAGCTCTTTCGTCGAAAATCAGCCGTTTTTGCTCGAACATTAAAATCCTCCAAATGGTATTTAATTAACTTCCCGGGGTGAAGAAACCCTTTTTGAGAACTCAGAGTGAGTAAATTGGCCATTTTCATGCACTTTTAACCATTCCATAAATCTTGTGTTTTGGGCACCTGGAAGCATGAAAATCACTTTAAACATGCTAATTTTAGCTCTAACACTGATGATCCACCTACAAATGTGAACTGACGTTCAAAAATAAAACATTTGAAAACGGACCATTTTCCACATTTCTGAAGCATGACGTAATGGGGGGGTGTTATCTCTTTTGTCGAAAATCAGCCGTTTTTGCTCGAACATTAAATGCCTCCAAATGGTATTTAATTAACTTCCCGAGCCCCTGGAAGCATGAAAATCACTTTAAACATGCTAATTTTAGCTTTAACACTGATGATCCACCTACAAATGTGAACTGACGTTCAAAAATAAAACATTTGAAAACGGACCATTTTCCACATTTCTGAAGCATGACGTAATGGGGGGGTGTTATCTCTTTTGTCGAAAATCAGCCGTTTTTGCTCGAACATTAAATGCCTCCAAATGGTATTTATTTCACTTCCCGAGCCCCTGGATGCATGAAAATCACTTTAAACATGCTAATTTTAGCTCTAACACTGATGATCCACCTACAAATGTGAACTGACGTTCAAAAATAAAACATTTGAAAACGGACCATTTTCCACATTTCTAAAGCATGACGTAATGGGGGGGTGTTAGCTCTTTCGTCGAAAATCAGCCGTTTTTGCTCGAACATTAAAATCCTCCAAATGGTATTTAATTAACTTCCCGGGGTGAAGAAACCCTTTTTGAGAACTCAGAGTGAGTAAATTGGCCATTTTCATGCACTTTTAACCATTCCATAAATCTTGTGTTTTGGGCCCCTGGAAGCATGAAAATCACTTTAAACATGCTAATTTTAGCTCTAACACTGATGATCCACCTACAAATGTGAACTGACGTTCAAAAATAAAACATTTGAAAACGGACCATTTTCCACATTTCTGAAGCGTGACGTAATGGGGGGGTGTTATCTCTTTTGTCGAAAATCAGCCGTTTTTGCTCGAACATTAAATGCCTCCAAATGGTATTTAATTAACTTCCCGAGCCCCTGGAAGCATGAAAATCACTTTAAACATGCTAATTTTAGCTCTAACACTGATGATCCACCTACAAATGTGAACTGACGTTCAAAAATAAAACATTTGAAAACGGACCATTTTCCACATTTCTAAAGCATGACGTAATGGGGGGGTGTTAGCTCTTTCGTCGAAAATCAGCCGTTTTTGCTCGAACATTAAAATCCTCCAAATGGTATTTAATTAACTTCCCGGGGTGAAGAAACCCTTTTTGAGAACTCAGAGTGAGTAAATTGGCCATTTTCATGCACTTTTAACCATTCCATAAATCTTGTGTTTTGGGCCCCTGGAGGCATGAAAATCACTTTAAACATGCTAATTTTAGCTCTAACACTGATGATCCACCTACAAATGTGAACTGACGTTCAAAAATAAAACATTTGAAAACAGACTATTTTCCACATTTCTGAAGCATGACGTAATGGGGGGGTGTTATCTCTTTTGTCGAAAATCAGCCGTTTTTGCTCGAACATTAAATGCCTCCAAATGGTATTTAATTAACTTCCCGAGCCCCTGGAAGCATGAAAATCACTTTAAACATGCTAATTTTAGCTCTAACACTGATGATCCACCTACAAATGTGAACTGACGTTCAAAAATAAAACATTTGAAAACGGACCATTTTCCACATTTCTGAAGCATGACGTAATGGGGGGGTGTTATCTCTTTTGTCGAAAATCAGCCGTTTTTGCTCGAACATTAAATGCCTCCAAATGGTATTTATTTCACTTCCCGAGCCCGTGGAAGCATGAAAATCACTTTAAACATGCTAATTTTAGCTCTAACACTGATGATCCACCCACAAATGTGAACTGACGTTCAAAAATAAAACATTTGAAAACGGACCATTTTCCACATTTCTGAAGCATGACGTAATGGGGGGGTGTTATCTCTTTTGTGGAAAATCAGCCTTTTTTGCTCGAACATTAAATGCCTCCAAATGGTATTTATTTCACTTCCCGAGCCCCTGGAAGCATGAAAATCACTTTAAACATGCTAATTTTAGCTCTAACACTGATGATCCACCTACAAATGTGAACTGACGTTCAAAAATAAAACATTTGAAAACGGACCATTTTCCACATTTCTGAAGCATGACGTAATGGGGGGGTGTTATCTCTTTTGTCAAAAATCAGCCGTTTTTGCTCGAACATTAAATGCCTCCAAATGGTATTTAATTAACTTCCCGAGCCCCTGGAAGCATGAAAATCACTTTAAACATGCTAATTTTAGCTCTAACACTGATGATCCACCTACAAATGTGAACTGACGTTCAAAAATAAAACATTTGAAAACGGACCATTTTCCACATTTCTGAAGCATGACGTAATGGGGGGGTGTTATCTCTTTTGTCGAAAATCAGCCGTTTTTGCTCGAACATTAAATGCCTCCAAATGGTATTTATTTCACTTCCCGAGCCCCTGGAAGCATGAAAATCACTTTAAACATGCTAATTTTAGCTCTAACACTGATGATCCACCTACAAATGTGAACTGACGTTCAAAAATAAAACATTTGAAAACGGACCATTTTCCACATTTCTAAAGCATGACGTAATGGGGGGGTGTTAGCTCTTTCGTCGAAAATCAGCCGTTTTTGCTCGAACATTAAAATCCTCCAAATGGTATTTAATTAACTTCCCGGGGTGAAGAAACCCTTTTTGAGAACTCAGAGTGAGTAAATTGGCCATTTTCATGCACTTTTAACCATTCCATAAATCTTGTGTTTTGGGCCCCTGGAAGCATGAAAATCACTTTAAACATGCTAATTTTAGCTCTAACACTGATGATCCACCTACAAATGTGAACTGACGTTCAAAAATAAAACATTTGAAAACGGACCATTTTCCACATTTCTGAAGCGTGACGTAATGGGGGGGTGTTATCTCTTTTGTCGAAAATCAGCCGTTTTTGCTCGAACATTAAATGCCTCCAAATGGTATTTAATTAACTTCCCGAGCCCCTGGAAGCATGAAAATCACTTTAAACATGCTAATTTTAGCTCTAACACTGATGATCCACCTACAAATGTGAACTGACGTTCAAAAATAAAACATTTGAAAACGGACCATTTTCCACATTTCTGAAGCATGACGTAATGGGGGGGTGTTATCTCTTTTGTCGAAAATCAGCCGTTTTTGCTCGAACATTAAATGCCTCCAAATGGTATTTAATTAACTTCCCGAGCCCCTGGAAGCATGAAAATCACTTTAAACATGCTAATTTTAGCTCTAACACTGATGATCCACCTACAAATGTGAACTGACGTTCAAAAATAAAACATTTGAAAACGGACCATTTTCCACATTTCTGAAGCATGACGTAATGGGGGGGTGTTATCTCTTTTGTGGAAAATCAGCCTTTTTTGCTCGAACATTAAATGCCTCCAAATGGTATTTATTTCACTTCCCGAGCCCCTGGAAGCATGAAAATCACTTTAAACATGCTAATTTTAGCTCTAACACTGATGATCCACCTACAAATGTGAACTGACGTTCAAAAATAAAACATTTAAAAACGGACCATTTTCCACATTTCTGAAGCATGACGTAATGGGGGGGTGTTATCTCTTTTGTCGAAAATCAGCCGTTTTTGCTCGAACATTAAATGCCTCCAAATGGTATTTAATTAACTTCCCGAGCCCCTGGAAGCATGAAAATCACTTTAAACATGCTAATTTTAGCTCTAACACTGATGATCCACCTACAAATGTGAACTGACGTTCAAAAATAAAACATTTGAAAACGGACCATTTTCCACATTTCTGAAGCATGACGTAATGGGGGGGTGTTATCTCTTTTGTCGAAAATCAGCCGTTTTTGCTCGAACATTAAATGCCTCCAAATGGTATTTATTTCACTTCCCGAGCCCCTGGAAGCATGAAAATCACTTTAAACATGCTAATTTTAGCTCTAACACTGATGATCCACCTACAAATGTGAACTGACGTTCAAAAATAAAACATTTGAAAACGGACCATTTTCCACATTTCTAAAGCATGACGTAATGGGGGGGTGTTAGCTCTTTCGTCGAAAATCAGCCGTTTTTGTGCTCGAACATTAAAATCCTCCAAATGTTATTTAATTAACTTCCCGGGGTGAAGAAACCCTTTTTGAGAACTCAGAGTGAGTAAACTGGCCATTTTCATGCACTTTTAACGATTCCATAAATCTTGTGTTTTGGGCCCCTGGAAGCATGAAAATCACTTTAAACATGCTAATTTTAGCTCTAACACTGATGATCCACCTACAAATGTGAACTGACTTTCAAAAATTAAACATTTGAAAACGGACCATTTTCCACATTTCTGAAGCATGACGTAATGGGGGGGTGTTATCTCTTTTGTCGAAAATCAGCCGTTTTTGCTCGAACATTAAATGCCTCCAAATGGTATTTATTTCACTTCCCGAGCCCCTGGAAGCATGAAAATCACTTTAAACATGCTAATTTTAGCTCTAACACTGATGATCCACCTACAAATGTGAACTGACGTTCAAAAATAAAACATTTGAAAACGGACCATTTTCCACATTTCTAAAGCATGACGTAATGGGGGGTGTTAGCTCTTTCGTCGAAAATCAGCCGTTTTTGCTCGAACATTAAAATCCTCCAAATGGTATTTAATTAACTTCCCGGGGTGAAGAAACCCTTTTTGAGAACTCAGAGTGAGTAAATTGGCCATTTTCATGCACTTTTAACCATTCCATAAATCTTGTGTTTTGGGCCCCTGGAAGCATGAAAATCACTTTAAACATGCTAATTTTAGCTCTAACACTGATGATCCACCTACAAATGTGAACTGACGTTCAAAAATAAAACATTTGAAAACAGACCATTTTCCACATTTCTGAAGCATGACGTAATGGGGGGGTGTTATCTCTTTTGTGGAAAATCAGCCGTTTTTGCTCGAACATTAAATGCCTCCAAATGGTATTTAATTAACTTCCCGAGCCCCTGGAAGCATGAAAATCACTTTAAACATGCTAATTTTAGCTCTAACACTGATGATCCACCTACAAATGTGAACTGACGTTCAAAAATAAAACATTTGAAAACGGACCATTTTCCACATTTCTGAAGCATGACGTAATGGGGGGGTGTTATCTCTTTTGTCGAAAATCAGCCGTTTTTGCTCGAACATTAAATGCCTCCAAATGGTATTTAATTAACTTCCCGAGCCCCTGGAAGCATGAAAATCACTTTAAACATGCTAATTTTAGCTCTAACACTGATGATCCACCTACAAATGTGAACTGACGTTCAAAAATAAAACATTTGAAAACGGACCATTTTCCACATTTCTGAAGCATGACGTAATGGGGGGTGTTATCTCTTTTGTCGAAAATCAGCCGTTTTTGCTCGAACATTAAATGCCTCCAAATGGTATTTAATTAACTTCCCGAGCCCCTGGAAGCATGAAAATCACTTTAAACATGCTAATTTTAGCTCTAACACTGATGATCCACCTACAAATGTGAACTGACGTTCAAAAATAAAACATTTGAAAACGGACCATTTTCCACATTTCTGAAGCATGACGTAATGGGGGGGTGTTATCTCTTTTGTGGAAAATCAGCCTTTTTTGCTCGAACATTAAATGCCTCCAAATGGTATTTAATTAACTTCCCGAGCCCCTGGAAGCATAAAAATCACTTTAAACATGCTAATTTTAGCTTTAACACTGATGATCCACCTACAAATGTGAACTGACGTTCAAAAATAAAACATTTGAAAACGGACCATTTTCCACATTTCTGAAGCATGACGTAATGGGGGGGTGTTATCTCTTTTGTCGAAAATCAGCCGTTTTTGCTCGAACATTAAATGCCTCCAAATGGTATTTATTTCACTTCCCGAGCCCCTGGAAGCATGAAAATCACTTTAAACATGCTAATTTTAGCTCTAACACTGATGATCCACCTACAAATGTGAACTGACGTTCAAAAATAAAACATTTGAAAACGGACCATTTTCCACATTTCTAAAGCATGACGTAATGGGGGGGTGTTAGCTCTTTCGTCGAAAATCAGCCGTTTTTGCTCGAACATTAAAATCCTCCAAATGGTATTTAATTAACTTCCCGGGGTGAAGAAACCCTTTTTGAGAACTCAGAGTGAGTAAATTGGCCATTTTCATGCACTTTTAACCATTCCATAAATCTTGTGTTTTGGGCCCCTGGAAGCATGAAAATCACTTTAAACATGCTAATTTTAGCTCTAACACTGATGATCCACCTACAAATGTGAACTGACGTTCAAAAATAAAACATTTGAAAACGGACCATTTTCCACATTTCTGAAGCGTGACGTAATGGGGGGGTGTTATCTCTTTTGTCGAAAATCAGCCGTTTTTGCTCGAACATTAAATGCCTCCAAATGGTATTTAATTAACTTCCCGAGCCCCTGGAAGCATGAAAATCACTTTAAACATGCTAATTTTAGCTCTAACACTGATGATCCACCTACAAATGTGAACTGACGTTCAAAAATAAAACATTTGAAAACGGACCATTTTCCACATTTCTAAAGCATGACGTAATGGGGGGGTGTTAGCTCTTTCGTCGAAAATCAGCCGTTTTTGCTCGAACATTAAAATCCTCCAAATGGTATTTAATTAACTTCCCGGGGTGAAGAAACCCTTTTTGAGAACTCAGAGTGAGTAAATTGGCCATTTTCATGCACTTTTAACCATTCCATAAATCTTGTGTTTTGGGCCCCTGGAAGCATGAAAATCACTTTAAACATGCTAATTTTAGCTCTAACACTGATGATCCACCTACAAATGTGAACTGACGTTCAAAAATAAAACATTTGAAAACGGACTATTTTCCACATTTCTGAAGCATGACGTAATGGGGGGGTGTTATCTCTTTTGTCGAAAATCAGCCGTTTTTGCTCGAACATTAAATGCCTCCAAATGGTATTTAATTAACTTCCCGAGCCCCTGGAAGCATGAAAATCACTTTAAACATGCTAATTTTAGCTCTAACACTGATGATCCACCTACAAATGTGAACTGACGTTCAAAAATAAAACATTTGAAAACGGACCATTTTCCACATTTCTGAAGCATGACGTAATGGGGGGGTGTTATCTCTTTTGTCGAAAATCAGCCGTTTTTGCTCGAACATTAAATGCCTCCAAATGGTATTTATTTCACTTCCCGAGCCCGTGGAAGCATGAAAATCACTTTAAACATGCTAATTTTAGCTCTAACACTGATGATCCACCCACAAATGTGAACTGACGTTCAAAAATAAAACATTTGAAAACGGACCATTTTCCACATTTCTGAAGCATGACGTAATGGGGGGGTGTTATCTCTTTTGTCGAAAATCAGCCGTTTTTGCTCGAACATTAAATGCCTCCAAATGGTATTTATTTCACTTCCCGAGCCCGTGGAAGCATGAAAATCACTTTAAACATGCTAATTTTAGCTCTAACACTGATGATCCACCCACAAATGTGAACTGACGTTCAAAAATAAAACATTTGAAAACGGACCATTTTCCACATTTCTAAAGCATGACGTAATGGGGGGGTGTTAGCTCTTTCGTCGAAAATCAGCCGTTTTTGCTCGAACATTAAAATCCTCCAAATGGTATTTAATTAACTTCCCGGGGTGAAGAAACCCTTTTTGAGAACTCAGAGTGAGTAAATTGGCCATTTTCATGCACTTTTAACCATTCCATAAATCTTGTGTTTTGGGCCCCTGGAAGCATGAAAATCACTTTAAACATGCTAATTTTAGCTCTAACACTGATGATCCACCTACAAATGTGAACTGACGTTCAAAAATAAAACATTTGAAAACGGACCATTTTCCACATTTCTGAAGCGTGACGTAATGGGGGGGTGTTATCTCTTTTGTCGAAAATCAGCCATTTTTGCTCGAACATTAAATGCCTCCAAATGGTATTTAATTAACTTCCCGAGCCCCTGGAAGCATGAAAATCACTTTAAACATGCTAATTTTAGCTCTAACACTGATGATCCACCTACAAATGTGAACTGACGTTCAAAAATAAAACATTTGAAAACGGACCATTTTCCACATTTCTGAAGCATGACGTAATGGGGGGGTGTTATCTCTTTTGTCGAAAATCAGCCATTTTTGCTCGAACATTAAATGCCTCCAAATGGTATTTAATTAACTTCCCGAGCCCCTGGAAGCATGAAAATCACTTTAAACATGCTAATTTTAGCTCTAACACTGATGATCCACCTACAAATGTGAACTGACGTTCAAAAATAAAACATTTGAAAACGGACCATTTTCCACATTTCTGAAGCATGACGTAATGGGGGGGTGTTATCTCTTTTGTGGAAAATCAGCCTTTTTTGCTCGAACATTAAATGCCTCCAAATGGTATTTATTTCACTTCCCGAGTCCCTGGAAGCATGAAAATCACTTTAAACATGCTAATTTTAGCTCTAACACTGATGATCCACCTACAAATGTGAACTGACGTTCAAAAATAAAACATTTGAAAACGGACCATTTTCCACATTTCTGAAGCATGACGTAATGGGGGGGGTGTTATCTCTTTTGTCAAAAATCAGCCGTTTTTGCTCGAACATTAAATGCCTCCAAATGGTATTTAATTAACTTCCCGAGCCCCTGGAAGCATGAAAATCACTTTAAACATGCTAATTTTAGCTCTAACACTGATGATCCACCTACAAATGTGAACTGACGTTCAAAAATAAAACATTTGAAAACGGACCATTTTCCACATTTCTGAAGCATGACGTAATGGGGGGGTGTTATCTCTTTTGTCGAAAATCAGCCGTTTTTGCTCGAACATTAAATGCCTCCAAATGGTATTTATTTCACTTCCCGAGCCCCTGGAAGCATGAAAATCACTTTAAACATGCTAATTTTAGCTCTAACACTGATGATCCACCTACAAATGTGAACTGACGTTCAAAAATAAAACATTTGAAAACGGACCATTTTCCACATTTCTAAAGCATGACGTAATGGGGGGGTGTTAGCTCTTTCGTCGAAAATCAGCCGTTTTTGCTCGAACATTAAAATCCTCCAAATGGTATTTAATTAACTTCCCGGGGTGAAGAAACCCTTTTTGAGAACTCAGAGTGAGTAAATTGGCCATTTTCATGCACTTTTAACCATTCCATAAATCTTGTGTTTTGGGCCCCTGGAAGCATGAAAATCACTTTAAACATGCTAATTTTAGCTCTAACACTGATGATCCACCTACAAATGTGAACTGACGTTCAAAAATAAAACATTTGAAAACGGACCATTTTCCACATTTCTGAAGCGTGACGTAATGGGGGGGTGTTATCTCTTTTGTCGAAAATCAGCCGTTTTTGCTCGAACATTAAATGCCTCCAAATGGTATTTAATTAACTTCCCGAGCCCCTGGAAGCATGAAAATCACTTTGAACATGCTAATTTTAGCTCTAACACTGATGATCCACCTACAAATGTGAACTGACGTTCAAAAATAAAACATTTGAAAACGGACCATTTTCCACATTTCTGAAGCATGACGTAATGGGGGGGTGTTATCTCTTTTGTCGAAAATCAGCCGTTTTTGCTCGAACATTAAATGCCTCCAAATGGTATTTAATTAACTTCCCGAGCCCCTGGAAGCATGAAAATCACTTTAAACATGCTAATTTTAGCTCTAACACTGATGATCCACCTACAAATGTGAACTGACGTTCAATAATAAAACATTTGAAAACGGACCATTTTCCACATTTCTGAAGCATGACGTAATGGGGGGGTGTTATCTCTTTTGTGGAAAATCAGCCTTTTTTGCTCGAACATTAAATGCCTCCAAATGGTATTTATTTCACTTCCCGAGCCCCTGGAAGCATGAAAATCACTTTAAACATGCTAATTTTAGCTCTAACACTGATGATCCACCTACAAATGTGAACTGACGTTCAAAAATAAAACATTTAAAAACGGACCATTTTCCACATTTCTGAAGCATGACGTAATGGGGGGGTGTTATCTCTTTTGTCGAAAATCAGCCGTTTTTGCTCGAACATTAAATGCCTCCAAATGGTATTTAATTAACTTCCCGAGCCCCTGGAAGCATGAAAATCACTTTAAACATGCTAATTTTAGCTCTAACACTGATGATCCACCTACAAATGTGAACTGACGTTCAAAAATAAAACATTTGAAAACGGACCATTTTCCACATTTCTGAAGCATGACGTAATGGGGGGGTGTTATCTCTTTTGTCGAAAATCAGCCGTTTTTGCTCGAACATTAAATGCCTCCAAATGGTATTTATTTCACTTCCCGAGCCCCTGGAAGCATGAAAATCACTTTAAACATGCTAATTTTAGCTCTAACACTGATGATCCACCTACAAATGTGAACTGACGTTCAAAAATAAAACATTTGAAAACGGACCATTTTCCACATTTCTAAAGCATGACGTAATGGGGGGGTGTTAGCTCTTTCGTCGAAAATCAGCCGTTTTTGTGCTCGAACATTAAAATCCTCCAAATGTTATTTAATTAACTTCCCGGGGTGAAGAAACCCTTTTTGAGAACTCAGAGTGAGTAAATTGGCCATTTTCATGCACTTTTAACGATTCCATAAATCTTGTGTTTTGGGCCCCTGGAAGCATGAAAATCACTTTAAACATGCTAATTTTAGCTCTAACACTGATGATCCACCTACAAATGTGAACTGACGTTCAAAAATTAAACATTTGAAAACGGACCATTTTCCACATTTCTGAAGCATGACGTAATGGGGGGGTGTTATCTCTTTTGTCGAAAATCAGCCGTTTTTGCTCGAACATTAAATGCCTCCAAATGGTATTTATTTCACTTCCCGAGCCCCTGGAAGCATGAAAATCACTTTAAACATGCTAATTTTAGCTCTAACACTGATGATCCACCTACAAATGTGAACTGACGTTCAAAAATAAAACATTTGAAAACGGACCATTTTCCACATTTCTAAAGCATGACGTAATGGGGGGGTGTTAGCTCTTTTGTCGAAAATCAGCCGTTTTTGCACGAACATTAAAATCCTCCAAATGGTATTTAATTAACTTCCCGGGGTGAAGAAACCCTTTTTGAGAACTCAGAGTGAGTAAATTGGCCATTTTCATGCACTTTTAACCATTCCATAAATCTTGTGTTTTGGGCCCCTGGAAGCATGAAAATCACTTTAAACATGCTAATTTTAGCTCTAACACTGATGATCCACCTACAAATGTGAACTGACGTTCAAAAATAAAACATTTGAAAACAGACCATTTTCCACATTTCTGAAGCATGACGTAATGGGGGGGTGTTATCTCTTTTGTGGAAAATCAGCCGTTTTTGCTCGAACATTAAATGCCTCCAAATGGTATTTAATTAACTTCCCGAGCCCCTGGAAGCATGAAAATCACTTTAAACATGCTAATTTTAGCTCTAACACTGATGATCCACCTACAAATGTGAACTGACGTTCAAAAATAAAACATTTGAAAACGGACCATTTTCCACATTTCTGAAGCATGACGTAATGGGGGGGTGTTATCTCTTTTATCGAAAATCAGCCGTTTTTGCTCGAACATTAAATGCCTCCAAATGGTATTTAATTAACTTCCCGAGCCCCTGGAAGCATGAAAATCACTTTAAACATGCTAATTTTAGCTCTAACACTGATGATCCACCTACAAATGTGAACTGACGTTCAAAAATAAAACATTTGAAAACGGACCATTTTCCACATTTCTGAAGCATGACGTAATGGGGGGTGTTATCTCTTTTGTCGAAAATCAGCCGTTTTTGCTCGAACATTAAATGCCTCCAAATGGTATTTAATTAACTTCCCGAGCCCCTGGAAGCATGAAAATCACTTTAAACATGCTAATTTTAGCTCTAACACTGATGATCCACCTACAAATGTGAACTGACGTTCAAAAATAAAACATTTGAAAACGGACCATTTTCCACATTTCTGAAGCATGACGTAATGGGGGGGTGTTATCTCTTTTGTGGAAAATCAGCCTTTTTTGCTCGAACATTAAATGCCTCCAAATGGTATTTATTTCACTTCCCGAGCCCCTGGAAGCATGAAAATCACTTTAAACATGCTAATTTTAGCTCTAACACTGATGCTCCACCTACAAATGTGAACTGACGTTCAAAAATAAAACATTTGAAAACGGACCATTTTCCAAATTTCTGAAGCATGACGTAATGGGGGGGTGTTATCTCTTTTGTCGAAAATCAGCCGTTTTTGCTCGAACATTAAACGCCTCCAAATGGTATTTAATTAACTTCCCGGGGTGAAGAAACCCTTTTTGAGAACTCAGAGTGAGTAAATTGGCCATTTTCATGCACTTTTAACCATTCCATAAATCTTGTGTTTTGGGCCCCTGGAAGCATGAAAATCACTTTAAACATGCTAATTTTAGCTCTAACACTGATGATCCACCTACAAATGTGAACTGACGTTCAAAAATAAAACATTTGAAAACGGACCATTTTCCACATTTCTGAAGCATGACGTAATGGGGGGGTGTTATCTCTTTTGTCAAAAATCAGCCGTTTTTGCTCGAACATTAAATGCCTCCAAATGGTATTTATTTCACTTCCCGAGCCCCTGGAAGCATGAAAATCACTTTAAACATGCTAATTTTAGCTCTAACACTGATGATCCACCTACAAATGTGAACTGACGTTCAAAAATAAAACATTTGAAAACGGACCATTTTCCACATTTCTGAAGCATGACGTAATGGAGGGGTGTTATCTCTTTTGTCGAAAATCAGCCGTTTTTGCTCGAACATTAAATGCCTCCAAATGGTATTTATTTCACTTCCCGAGCCCCTGGAAGCATGAAAATCACTTTAAACATGCTAATTTTAGCTCTAACACTGATGATCCACCTACAAATGTGAACTGACGTTCAAAAATAAAACATTTGAAAACGGACTATTTTCCACATTTCTAAAGCATGACGTAATGGGGGGGTGTTAGCTCTTTCGTCGAAAATCAGCCGTTTTTGCTCGAACATTAAAATCCTCCAAATGGTATTTAATTAACTTCCCGGGGTGAAGAAACCCTTTTTGAGAACTCAGAGTGAGTAAATTGGCCATTTTCATGCACTTTTAACCATTCCATAAATCTTGTGTTTTGGGCCCCTGGAAGCATGAAAATCACTTTAAACATGCTAATTTTAGCTCTAACACTGATGATCCACCTACAAATGTGAACTGACGTTCAAAAATAAAACATTTGAAAACGGACCATTTTCCACATTTCTGAAGCATGACGTAATGAGGGGGTGTTATCTCTTTTGTCGAAAATCAGCCGTTTATGCTCGAACATTAAATGCCTCCAAATGGTATTTAATTAACTTCCCGAGCCCCTGGAAGCATGAAAATCACTTTAAACATGCTAATTTTAGCTCTAACACTGATGATCCACCTACAAATGTGAACTGACGTTCAAAAATAAAACATTTGAAAACGGACCATTTTCCACATTTCTGAAGCATGACGTAATAGGGGGGTGTTATCTCTTTTTTGTGTAAAATCAGCCTTTTTTGCTCGAACATTAAATGCCTCCAAATGGTATTTATTTCACTTCCCGAGCCCCTGGAAGCATGAAAATCACTTTAAACATGCTAATTTTAGCTCTAACACTCATGATCCACCTACAAATGTGAACTGACGTTCAAAAATAAAACATTTGAAAACGGACCATTTTCCACATTTCTGAAGCATGACGTAATGGGGGGGTGTTATCTCTTTTGTCGAAAATCAGCCGTTTTTGCTCGAACATTAAATGCCTCCAAATGGTATTTATTTCACTTCCCGAGCCCCTGGAAGCATGAAAATCACTTTAAACATGCTAATTTTAGCTCTAACACTGATGATCCACCTACAAATGTGAACTGACGTTCAAAAATAAAACATTTAAAACGGACCATTTTCCACATTTCTAAAGCATGACGTAATGGGGGGGTGTTAGCTCTTTCGTCGAAAATCAGCCGTTTTTGCTCGAACATTAAATGCCTCCAAATGGTATTTATTTCACTTCCCGAGCCCCTGGAAGCATGAAAATCACTTTAAACATGCTAATTTTAGCTCTAACACTGATGATCCACCTACAAATGTGAACTGACGTTCAAAAATAAAACATTTGAAAACGGACCATTTTCCACATTTCTAAAGCATGACGTAATGGGGGGGTGTTAGCTCTTTCGTCGAAAATCAGCCGTTTTTGCTCGAACATTAAAATCCTCCAAATGGTATTTAATTAACTTCCCGGGGTGAAGAAACCCTTTTTGAGAACTCAGAGTGAGTAAATTGGCCATTTTCATGCACTTTTAACCATTCCATAAATCTTGTGTTTTGGGCCCCTGGAAGCATGAAAATCACTTTAAACATGCTAATTTTAGCTCTAACACTGATGATCCACCTACAAATGTGAACTGACGTTCAAAAATAAAACATTTGAAAACGGACCATTTTCCACATTTCTGAAGCGTGACGTAATGGGGGGGTGTTATCTCTTTTGTCGAAAATCAGCCGTTTTTGCTCGAACATTAAATGCCTCCAAATGGTATTTAATTAACTTCCCGAGCCCCTGGAAGCATGAAAATCACTTTAAACATGCTAATTTTAGCTCTAACACTGATGATCCACCTACAAATGTGAACTGACGTTCAAAAATAAAACATTTGAAAACGGACCATTTTCCACATTTCTGAAGCATGACGTAATGGGGGGGTGTTATCTCTTTTGTCGAAAATCAGCCGTTTTTGCTCGAACATTAAATGCCTCCAAATGGTATTTAATTAACTTCCCGAGCCCCTGGAAGCATGAAAATCACTTTAAACATGCTAATTTTAGCTCTAACACTGATGATCCACCTACAAATGTGAACTGACGTTCAATAATAAAACATTTGAAAACGGACCATTTTCCACATTTCTGAAGCATGACGTAATGGGGGGGTGTTATCTCTTTTGTGGAAAATCAGCCTTTTTTGCTCGAACATTAAATGCCTCCAAATGGTATTTATTTCACTTCCCGAGCCCCTGGAAGCATGAAAATCACTTTAAACATGCTAATTTTAGCTCTAACACTGATGATCCACCTACAAATGTGAACTGACGTTCAAAAATAAAACATTTAAAAACGGACCATTTTCCACATTTCTGAAGCATGACGTAATGGGGGGGTGTTATCTCTTTTGTCGAAAATCAGCCGTTTTTGCTCGAACATTAAATGCCTCCAAATGGTATTTAATTAACTTCCCGAGCCCCTGGAAGCATGAAAATCACTTTAAACATGCTAATTTTAGCTCTAACACTGATGATCCACCTACAAATGTGAACTGACGTTCAAAAATAAAACATTTGAAAACGGACCATTTTCCACATTTCTGAAGCATGACGTAATGGGGGGGTGTTATCTCTTTTGTCGAAAATCAGCCGTTTTTGCTCGAACATTAAATGCCTCCAAATGGTATTTATTTCACTTCCCGAGCCCCTGGAAGCATGAAAATCACTTTAAACATGCTAATTTTAGCTCTAACACTGATGATCCACCTACAAATGTGAACTGACGTTCAAAAATAAAACATTTGAAAACGGACCATTTTCCACATTTCTAAAGCATGACGTAATGGGGGGGTGTTAGCTCTTTCGTCGAAAATCAGCCGTTTTTGTGCTCGAACATTAAAATCCTCCAAATGTTATTTAATTAACTTCCCGGGGTGAAGAAACCCTTTTTGAGAACTCAGAGTGAGTAAATTGGCCATTTTCATGCACTTTTAACGATTCCATAAATCTTGTGTTTTGGGCCCCTGGAAGCATGAAAATCACTTTAAACATGCTAATTTTAGCTCTAACACTGATGATCCACCTACAAATGTGAACTGACGTTCAAAAATTAAACATTTGAAAACGGACCATTTTCCACATTTCTGAAGCATGACGTAATGGGGGGGTGTTATCTCTTTTGTCGAAAATCAGCCGTTTTTGCTCGAACATTAAATGCCTCCAAATGGTATTTATTTCACTTCCCGAGCCCCTGGAAGCATGAAAATCACTTTAAACATGCTAATTTTAGCTCTAACACTGATGATCCACCTACAAATGTGAACTGACGTTCAAAAATAAAACATTTGAAAACGGACCATTTTCCACATTTCTAAAGCATGACGTAATGGGGGGGTGTTAGCTCTTTCGTCGAAAATCAGCCGTTTTTGCTCGAACATTAAAATCCTCCAAATGGTATTTAATTAACTTCCCGGGGTGAAGAAACCCTTTTTGAGAACTCAGAGTGAGTAAATTGGCCATTTTCATGCACTTTTAACCATTCCATAAATCTTGTGTTTTGGGCCCCTGGAAGCATGAAAATCACTTTAAACATGCTAATTTTAGCTCTAACACTGATGATCCACCTACAAATGTGAACTGACGTTCAAAAATAAAACATTTGAAAACAGACCATTTTCCACATTTCTGAAGCATGACGTAATGGGGGGGTGTTATCTCTTTTGTGGAAAATCAGCCGTTTTTGCTCGAACATTAAATGCCTCCAAATGGTATTTAATTAACTTCCCGAGCCCCTGGAAGCATGAAAATCACTTTAAACATGCTAATTTTAGCTCTAACACTGATGATCCACCTACAAATGTGAACTGACGTTCAAAAATAAAACATTTGAAAACGGACCATTTTCCACATTTCTGAAGCATGACGTAATGGGGGGGTGTTATCTCTTTTGTCGAAAATCAGCCGTTTTTGCTCGAACATTAAATGCCTCCAAATGGTATTTAATTAACTTCCCGAGCCCCTGGAAGCATGAAAATCACTTTAAACATGCTAATTTTAGCTCTAACACTGATGATCCACCTACAAATGTGAACTGACGTTCAAAAATAAAACATTTGAAAACGGACCATTTTCCACATTTCTGAAGCATGACGTAATGGGGGGTGTTATCTCTTTTGTCGAAAATCAGCCGTTTTTGCTCGAACATTAAATGCCTCCAAATGGTATTTAATTAACTTCCCGAGCCCCTGGAAGCATGAAAATCACTTTAAACATGCTAATTTTAGCTCTAACACTGATGATCCACCTACAAATGTGAACTGACGTTCAAAAATAAAACATTTGAAAACGGACCATTTTCCACATTTCTGAAGCATGACGTAATGGGGGGGTGTTATCTCTTTTGTGGAAAATCAGCCTTTTTTGCTCGAACATTAAATGCCTCCAAATGGTATTTATTTCACTTCCCGAGCCCCTGGAAGCATGAAAATCACTTTAAACATGCTAATTTTAGCTCTAACACTGATGCTCCACCTACAAATGTGAACTGACGTTCAAAAATAAAACATTTGAAAACGGACCATTTTCCAAATTTCTGAAGCATGACGTAATGGGGGGGTGTTATCTCTTTTGTCGAAAATCAGCCGTTTTTGCTCGAACATTAAACGCCTCCAAATGGTATTTAATTAACTTCCCGGGGTGAAGAAACCCTTTTTGAGAACTCAGAGTGAGTAAATTGGCCATTTTCATGCACTTTTAACCATTCCATAAATCTTGTGTTTTGGGCCCCTGGAAGCATGAAAATCACTTTAAACATGCTAATTTTAGCTCTAACACTGATGATCCACCTACAAATGTGAACTGACGTTCAAAAATAAAACATTTGAAAACGGACCATTTTCCACATTTCTGAAGCATGACGTAATGGGGGGGTGTTATCTCTTTTGTCAAAAATCAGCCGTTTTTGCTCGAACATTAAATGCCTCCAAATGGTATTTATTTCACTTCCCGAGCCCCTGGAAGCATGAAAATCACTTTAAACATGCTAATTTTAGCTCTAACACTGATGATCCACCTACAAATGTGAACTGACGTTCAAAAATAAAACATTTGAAAACGGACCATTTTCCACATTTCTGAAGCATGACGTAATGGAGGGGTGTTATCTCTTTTGTCGAAAATCAGCCGTTTTTGCTCGAACATTAAATGCCTCCAAATGGTATTTATTTCACTTCCCGAGCCCCTGGAAGCATGAAAATCACTTTAAACATGCTAATTTTAGCTCTAACACTGATGATCCACCTACAAATGTGAACTGACGTTCAAAAATAAAACATTTGAAAACGGACTATTTTCCACATTTCTAAAGCATGACGTAATGGGGGGGTGTTAGCTCTTTCGTCGAAAATCAGCCGTTTTTGCTCGAACATTAAAATCCTCCAAATGGTATTTAATTAACTTCCCGGGGTGAAGAAACCCTTTTTGAGAACTCAGAGTGAGTAAATTGGCCATTTTCATGCACTTTTAACCATTCCATAAATCTTGTGTTTTGGGCCCCTGGAAGCATGAAAATCACTTTAAACATGCTAATTTTAGCTCTAACACTGATGATCCACCTACAAATGTGAACTGACGTTCAAAAATAAAACATTTGAAAACGGACCATTTTCCACATTTCTGAAGCATGACGTAATGAGGGGGTGTTATCTCTTTTGTCGAAAATCAGCCGTTTATGCTCGAACATTAAATGCCTCCAAATGGTATTTAATTAACTTCCCGAGCCCCTGGAAGCATGAAAATCACTTTAAACATGCTAATTTTAGCTCTAACACTGATGATCCACCTACAAATGTGAACTGACGTTCAAAAATAAAACATTTGAAAACGGACCATTTTCCACATTTCTGAAGCATGACGTAATAGGGGGGTGTTATCTCTTTTTTGTGTAAAATCAGCCTTTTTTGCTCGAACATTAAATGCCTCCAAATGGTATTTATTTCACTTCCCGAGCCCCTGGAAGCATGAAAATCACTTTAAACATGCTAATTTTAGCTCTAACACTGATGATCCACCTACAAATGTGAACTGACGTTCAAAAATAAAACATTTGAAAACGGACCATTTTCCACATTTCTGAAGCATGACGTAATGGGGGGGTGTTATCTCTTTTGTCGAAAATCAGCCGTTTTTGCTCGAACATTAAATGCCTCCAAATGGTATTTATTTCACTTCCCGAGCCCCTGGAAGCATGAAAATCACTTTAAACATGCTAATTTTAGCTCTAACACTGATGATCCACCTACAAATGTGAACTGACGTTCAAAAATAAAACATTTAAAACGGACCATTTTCCGCATTTCTGAAGCATGACGTAATGGGGGGGTGTTATCTCTTTTGTCGAAAATCAGCCGTTTTTGCTCGAACATTAAATGCCTCCAAATGGTATTTATTTCACTTCCCGAGCCCCTGGAAGCATGAAAATCACTTTAAACATGCTAATTTTAGCTCTAACACTGATGATCCACCTACAAATGTGAACTGACGTTCAAAAATAAAACATTTGAAAACGGACCATTTTCCACATTTCTAAAGCATGACGTAATGGGGGGGTGTTAGCTCTTTCGTCGAAAATCAGCCGTTTTTGCTCGAACATTAAAATCCTCCAAATGGTATTTAATTAACTTCCCGGGGTGAAGAAACCCTTTTTGAGAACTCAGAGTGAGTAAATTGGCCATTTTCATGCACTTTTAACCATTCCATAAATCTTGTGTTTTGGGCCCCTGGAAGCATGAAAATCACTTTAAACATGCTAATTTTAGCTCTAACACTGATGATCCACCTACAAATGTGAACTGACGTTCAAAAATAAAACATTTGAAAACGGACCATTTTCCACATTTCTGAAGCGTGACGTAATGGGGGGGTGTTATCTCTTTTGTCGAAAATCAGCCGTTTTTGCTCGAACATTAAATGCCTCCAAATGGTATTTAATTAACTTCCCGAGCCCCTGGAAGCATGAAAATCACTTTAAACATGCTAATTTTAGCTCTAACACTGATGATCCACCTACAAATGTGAACTGACGTTCAAAAATAAAACATTTGAAAACGGACCATTTTCCACATTTCTGAAGCATGACGTAATGGGGGGGTGTTATCTCTTTTGTCGAAAATCAGCCGTTTTTGCTCGAACATTAAATGCCTCCAAATGGTATTTAATTAACTTCCCGAGCCCCTGGAAGCATGAAAATCACTTTAAACATGCTAATTTTAGCTCTAACACTGATGATCCACCTACAAATGTGAACTGACGTTCAAAAATAAAACATTTGAAAACGGACCATTTTCCACATTTCTGAAGCATGACGTAATGGGGGGGTGTTATCTCTTTTGTGGAAAATCAGCCTTTTTTGCTCGAACATTAAATGCCTCCAAATGGTATTTATTTCACTTCCCGAGCCCCTGGAAGCATGAAAATCACTTTAAACATGCTAATTTTAGCTCTAACACTGATGATCCACCTACAAATGTGAACTGACGTTCAAAAATAAAACATTTAAAAACGGACCATTTTCCACATTTCTGAAGCATGACGTAATGGGGGGGTGTTATCTCTTTTGTCGAAAATCAGCCGTTTTTGCTCGAACATTAAATGCCTCCAAATGGTATTTAATTAACTTCCCGAGCCCCTGGAAGCATGAAAATCACTTTAAACATGCTAATTTTAGCTCTAACACTGATGATCTACCTACAAATGTGAACTGACGTTCAAAAATAAAACATTTGAAAACGGACCATTTTCCACATTTCTGAAGCATGACGTAATGGGGGGGTGTTATCTCTTTTGTCGAAAATCAGCCGTTTTTGCTCGAACATTAAATGCCTCCAAATGGTATTTATTTCACTTCCCGAGCCCCTGGAAGCATTAAAATCACTTTAAACATGCTAATTTTAGCTCTAACACTGATGATCCACCTACAAATGTGAACTGACGTTCAAAAATAAAACATTTGAAAACGGACCATTTTCCACATTTCTAAAGCATGACGTAATGGGGGGTGTTAGCTCTTTCGTCGAAAATCAGCCGTTTTTGTGCTCGAACATTAAAATCCTCCAAATGTTATTTAATTAACTTCCCGGGGTGAAGAAACCCTTTTTGAGAACTCAGAGTGAGTAAATTGGCCATTTTCATGCACTTTTAACGATTCCATAAATCTTGTGTTTTGGGCCCCTGGAAGCATGAAAATCACTTTAAACATGCTAATTTTAGCTCTAACACTGATGATCCACCTACAAATGTGAACTGACGTTCAAAAATAAAACATTTGAAAACGGACCATTTTCCACATTTCTGAAGCATGACGTAATGGGGGGGTGTTATCTCTTTTGTCGAAAATCAGCCGTTTTTGCTCGAACATTAAATGCCTCCAAATGGTATTTAATTAACTTCCCGAGCCCCTGGAAGCATGAAAATCACTTTAAACATGCTAATTTTAGCTCTAACACTGATGATCCACCTACAAATGTGAACTGACGTTCAAAAATTAAACATTTGAAAACGGACCATTTTCCACATTTCTGAAGCATGACGTAATGGGGGGGTGTTATCTCTTTTGTCGAAAATCAGCCGTTTTTGCTCGAACATTAAATGCCTCCAAATGGTATTTATTTCACTTCCCGAGCCCCTGGAAGCATGAAAATCACTTTAAACATGCTAATTTTAGCTCTAACACTGATGATCCACCTACAAATGTGAACTGACGTTCAAAAATAAAACATTTGAAAACGGACCATTTTCCACATTTCTGAAGCATGACGTAATGGGAGGGTGTTATCTCTTTTGTCGAAAATCAGCCGTTTTTGCTCTAACATTAAATGCCTCCAAATGGTATTTAATTAACTTCCCGGGGTGAAGAAACCCTTTTTGAGAACTCAGAGTGAGTAAATTGGCCATTTTCATGCACTTTTAACCATTCCATAAATCTTGTGTTTTGGGCCCCTGGAAGCATGAAAATCACTTTAAACATGCTAATTTTAGCTCTAACACTGATGATCCACCTACAAATGTGAACTGACGTTCAAAAATAAAACATTTGAAAACGGACCATTTTCCACATTTCTGAAGCATGACGTAATGGGGGGGTGTTATCTCTTTTGTCGAAAATCAGCCGTTTTTGCTCGAACATTAAATGCCTCCAAATGGTATTTAATTAACTTCCCGAGCCCCTGGAAGCATGAAAATCACTTTAAACATGCTAATTTTAGCTCTAACACTGATGGTCCACCTACAAATGTGAACTGACGTTCAAAAATGAAACATTTGAAAACGGACCATTTTCCACATTTCTGAAGCATGACGTAATGGGCGGGTGTTATCTCTTTTGTCGAAAATCAGCCGTTTTTGCTCGAACATTAAATGCCTCCAAATGGTATTTATTTCACTTCCCGAGCCCCTGGAAGCATGAAAATCACTTTAAACATGCTAATTTTAGCTCTAACACTGATGATCCACCTACAAATGTGAACTGACGTTCAAAAATAAAACATTTGAAAACGGACCATTTTCCACATTTCTAAAGCATGACGTAATGGGGGGGTGTTAGCTCTTTCGTCGAAAATCAGCCGTTTTTGCTCGAACATTAAAATCCTCCAAATGGTATTTAATTAACTTCCCGGGGTGAAGAAACCCTTTTTGAGAACTCAGAGTGAGTAAATTGGCCATTTTCATGCACTTTTAACGATTCCATAAATCTTGTGTTTTGGGCCCCTGGAAGCATGAAAATCACTTTAAACATGCTAATTTTAGCTCTAACACTGATGATCCACCTACAAATGTGAACTGACGTTCAAAAATTAAACATTTGAAAACGGACCATTTTCCACATTTCTGAAGCATGACGTAATGGGGGGGTGTTATCTCTTTTGTCGAAAATCAGCCGTTTTTGCTCGAACATTAAATGCCTCCAAATGGTATTTATTTCACTTCCCGAGCCCCTGGAAGCATGAAAATCACTTTAAACATGCTAATTTTAGCTCTAACACTGATGATCCACCTACAAATGTGAACTGACGTTCAAAAATAAAACATTTGAAAACGGACCATTTTCCACATTTCTAAAGCATGACGTAATGGGGGGGTGTTAGCTCTTTCGTCGAAAATCAGCCGTTTTTGCTCGAACATTAAAATCCTCCAAATGGTATTTAATTAACTTCCCGGGGTGAAGAAACCCTTTTTGAGAACTCAGAGTGAGTAAATTGGCCATTTTCATGCACTTTTAACCATTCCATAAATCTTGTGTTTTGGGCCCCTGGAAGCATGAAAATCACTTTAAACATGCTAATTTTAGCTCTAACACTGATGATCCACCTACAAATGTGAACTGACGTTCAAAAATAAAACATTTGAAAACAGACCATTTTCCACATTTCTGAAGCATGACGTAATGGGGGGGTGTTATCTCTTTTGTGGAAAATCAGCCGTTTTTGCTCGAACATTAAATGCCTCCAAATGGTATTTAATTAACTTCCCGAGCCCCTGGAAGCATGAAAATCACTTTAAACATGCTAATTTTAGCTCTAACACTGATGATCCACCTACAAATGTGAACTGACGTTCAAAAATAAAACATTTGAAAACGGACCATTTTCCACATTTCTGAAGCATGACGTAATGGGGGGGTGTTATCTCTTTTGTCGAAAATCAGCCGTTTTTGCTCGAACATTAAATGCCTCCAAATGGTATTTAATTAACTTCCCGAGCCCCTGGAAGCATGAAAATCACTTTAAACATGCTAATTTTAGCTCTAACACTGATGATCCACCTACAAATGTGAACTGACGTTCAAAAATAAAACATTTGAAAACGGACCATTTTCCACATTTCTGAAGCATGACGTAATGGGGGGTGTTATCTCTTTTGTCGAAAATCAGCCGTTTTTGCTCGAACATTAAATGCCTCCAAATGGTATTTAATTAACTTCCCGAGCCCCTGGAAGCATGAAAATCACTTTAAACATGCTAATTTTAGCTCTAACACTGATGATCCACCTACAAATGTGAACTGACGTTCAAAAATAAAACATTTGAAAACGGACCATTTTCCACATTTCTGAAGCATGACGTAATGGGGGGGTGTTATCTCTTTTGTGGAAAATCAGCCTTTTTTGCTCGAACATTAAATGCCTCCAAATGGTATTTATTTCACTTCCCGAGCCCCTGGAAGCATGAAAATCACTTTAAACATGCTAATTTTAGCTCTAACACTGATGATCCACCTACAAATGTGAACTGACGTTCAAAAATAAAACATTTGAAAACGGACCATTTTCCACATTTCTGAAGCATGACGTAATGGGGGGGTGTTATCTCTTTTGTGGAAAATCAGCCTTTTTTGCTCGAACATTAAATGCCTCCAAATGGTATTTATTTCACTTCCCGAGCCCCTGGAAGCATGAAAATCACTTTAAACATGCTAATTTTAGCTCTAACACTGATGCTCCACCTACAAATGTGAACTGACGTTCAAAAATAAAACATTTGAAAACGGACCATTTTCCAAATTTCTGAAGCATGACGTAATGGGGGGGTGTTATCTCTTTTGTCGAAAATCAGCCGTTTTTGCTCGAACATTAAACGCCTCCAAATGGTATTTAATTAACTTCCCGGGGTGAAGAAACCCTTTTTGAGAACTCAGAGTGAGTAAATTGGCCATTTTCATGCACTTTTAACCATTCCATAAATCTTGTGTTTTGGGCCCCTGGAAGCATGAAAATCACTTTAAACATGCTAATTTTAGCTCTAACACTGATGATCCACCTACAAATGTGAACTGACGTTCAAAAATAAAACATTTGAAAACGGACCATTTTCCACATTTCTGAAGCATGACGTAATGGGGGGGTGTTATCTCTTTTGTCAAAAATCAGCCGTTTTTGCTCGAACATTAAATGCCTCCAAATGGTATTTATTTCACTTCCCGAGCCCCTGGAAGCATGAAAATCACTTTAAACATGCTAATTTTAGCTCTAACACTGATGATCCACCTACAAATGTGAACTGACGTTCAAAAATAAAACATTTGAAAACGGACCATTTTCCACATTTCTAAAGCATGACGTAATGGGGGGGTGTTAGCTCTTTCGTCGAAAATCAGCCGTTTTTGTGCTCGAACATTAAAATCCTCCAAATGTTATTTAATTAACTTCCCGGGGTGAAGAAACCCTTTTTGAGAACTCAGAGTGAGTAAATTGGCCATTTTCATGCACTTTTAACGATTCCATAAATCTTGTGTTTTGGGCCCCTGGAAGCATGAAAATCACTTTAAACATGCTAATTTTAGCTCTAACACTGATGATCCACCTACAAATGTGAACTGACGTTCAAAAATTAAACATTTGAAAACGGACCATTTTCCACATTTCTGAAGCATGACGTAATGGGGGGGTGTTATCTCTTTTGTCGAAAATCAGCCGTTTTTGCTCGAACATTAAATGCCTCCAAATGGTATTTATTTCACTTCCCGAGCCCCTGGAAGCATGAAAATCACTTTAAACATGCTAATTTTAGCTCTAACACTGATGATCCACCTACAAATGTGAACTGACGTTCAAAAATAAAACATTTGAAAACGGACCATTTTCCACATTTCTAAAGCATGACGTAATGGGGGGGTGTTAGCTCTTTCGTCGAAAATCAGCCGTTTTTGCTCGAACATTAAAATCCTCCAAATGGTATTTAATTAACTTCCCGGGGTGAAGAAACCCTTTTTGAGAACTCAGAGTGAGTAAATTGGCCATTTTCATGCACTTTTAACCATTCCATAAATCTTGTGTTTTGGGCCCCTGGAAGCATGAAAATCACTTTAAACATGCTAATTTTAGCTCTAACACTGATGATCCACCTACAAATGTGAACTGACGTTCAAAAATAAAACATTTGAAAACAGACCATTTTCCACATTTCTGAAGCATGACGTAATGGGGGGGTGTTATCTCTTTTGTGGAAAATCAGCCGTTTTTGCTCGAACATTAAATGCCTCCAAATGGTATTTAATTAACTTCCCGAGCCCCTGGAAGCATGAAAATCACTTTAAACATGCTAATTTTAGCTCTAACACTGATGATCCACCTACAAATGTGAACTGACGTTCAAAAATAAAACATTTGAAAACGGACCATTTTCCACATTTCTGAAGCATGACGTAATGGGGGGGTGTTATCTCTTTTGTCGAAAATCAGCCGTTTTTGCTCGAACATTAAATGCCTCCAAATGGTATTTAATTAACTTCCCGAGCCCCTGGAAGCATGAAAATCACTTTAAACATGCTAATTTTAGCTCTAACACTGATGATCCACCTACAAATGTGAACTGACGTTCAAAAATAAAACATTTGAAAACGGACCATTTTCCACATTTCTGAAGCATGACGTAATGGGGGGTGTTATCTCTTTTGTCGAAAATCAGCCGTTTTTGCTCGAACATTAAATGCCTCCAAATGGTATTTAATTAACTTCCCGAGCCCCTGGAAGCATGAAAATCACTTTAAACATGCTAATTTTAGCTCTAACACTGATGATCCACCTACAAATGTGAACTGACGTTCAAAAATAAAACATTTGAAAACGGACCATTTTCCACATTTCTGAAGCATGACGTAATGGGGGGGTGTTATCTCTTTTGTGGAAAATCAGCCTTTTTTGCTCGAACATTAAATGCCTCCAAATGGTATTTATTTCACTTCCCGAGCCCCTGGAAGCATGAAAATCACTTTAAACATGCTAATTTTAGCTCTAACACTGATGCTCCACCTACAAATGTGAACTGACGTTCAAAAATAAAACATTTGAAAACGGACCATTTTCCAAATTTCTGAAGCATGACGTAATGGGGGGGTGTTATCTCTTTTGTCGAAAATCAGCCGTTTTTGCTCGAACATTAAACGCCTCCAAATGGTATTTAATTAACTTCCCGGGGTGAAGAAACCCTTTTTGAGAACTCAGAGTGAGTAAATTGGCCATTTTCATGCACTTTTAACCATTCCATAAATCTTGTGTTTTGGGCCCCTGGAAGCATGAAAATCACTTTAAACATGCTAATTTTAGCTCTAACACTGATGATCCACCTACAAATGTGAACTGACGTTCAAAAATAAAACATTTGAAAACGGACCATTTTCCACATTTCTGAAGCATGACGTAATGGGGGGGTGTTATCTCTTTTGTCAAAAATCAGCCGTTTTTGCTCGAACATTAAATGCCTCCAAATGGTATTTATTTCACTTCCCGAGCCCCTGGAAGCATGAAAATCACTTTAAACATGCTAATTTTAGCTCTAACACTGATGATCCACCTACAAATGTGAACTGACGTTCAAAAATAAAACATTTGAAAACGGACCATTTTCCACATTTCTGAAGCATGACGTAATGGAGGGGTGTTATCTCTTTTGTCGAAAATCAGCCGTTTTTGCTCGAACATTAAATGCCTCCAAATGGTATTTATTTCACTTCCCGAGCCCCTGGAAGCATGAAAATCACTTTAAACATGCTAATTTTAGCTCTAACACTGATGATCCACCTACAAATGTGAACTGACGTTCAAAAATAAAACATTTGAAAACGGACTATTTTCCACATTTCTAAAGCATGACGTAATGGGGGGGTGTTAGCTCTTTCGTCGAAAATCAGCCGTTTTTGCTCGAACATTAAAATCCTCCAAATGGTATTTAATTAACTTCCCGGGGTGAAGAAACCCTTTTTGAGAACTCAGAGTGAGTAAATTGGCCATTTTCATGCACTTTTAACCATTCCATAAATCTTGTGTTTTGGGCCCCTGGAAGCATGAAAATCACTTTAAACATGCTAATTTTAGCTCTAACACTGATGATCCACCTACAAATGTGAACTGACGTTCAAAAATAAAACATTTGAAAACGGACCATTTTCCACATTTCTGAAGCATGACGTAATGAGGGGGTGTTATCTCTTTTGTCGAAAATCAGCCGTTTATGCTCGAACATTAAATGCCTCCAAATGGTATTTAATTAACTTCCCGAGCCCCTGGAAGCATGAAAATCACTTTAAACATGCTAATTTTAGCTCTAACACTGATGATCCACCTACAAATGTGAACTGACGTTCAAAAATAAAACATTTGAAAACGGACCATTTTCCACATTTCTGAAGCATGACGTAATAGGGGGGTGTTATCTCTTTTTTGTGTAAAATCAGCCTTTTTTGCTCGAACATTAAATGCCTCCAAATGGTATTTATTTCACTTCCCGAGCCCCTGGAAGCATGAAAATCACTTTAAACATGCTAATTTTAGCTCTAACACTGATGATCCACCTACAAATGTGAACTGACGTTCAAAAATAAAACATTTGAAAACGGACCATTTTCCACATTTCTGAAGCATGACGTAATGGGGGGGTGTTATCTCTTTTGTCGAAAATCAGCCGTTTTTGCTCGAACATTAAATGCCTCCAAATGGTATTTATTTCACTTCCCGAGCCCCTGGAAGCATGAAAATCACTTTAAACATGCTAATTTTAGCTCTAACACTGATGATCCACCTACAAATGTGAACTGACGTTCAAAAATAAAACATTTAAAACGGACCATTTTCCGCATTTCTGAAGCATGACGTAATGGGGGGGTGTTATCTCTTTTGTCGAAAATCAGCCGTTTTTGCTCGAACATTAAATGCCTCCAAATGGTATTTATTTCACTTCCCGAGCCCCTGGAAGCATGAAAATCACTTTAAACATGCTAATTTTAGCTCTAACACTGATGATCCACCTACAAATGTGAACTGACGTTCAAAAATAAAACATTTGAAAACGGACCATTTTCCACATTTCTAAAGCATGACGTAATGGGGGGGTGTTAGCTCTTTCGTCGAAAATCAGCCGTTTTTGCTCGAACATTAAAATCCTCCAAATGGTATTTAATTAACTTCCCGGGGTGAAGAAACCCTTTTTGAGAACTCAGAGTGAGTAAATTGGCCATTTTCATGCACTTTTAACCATTCCATAAATCTTGTGTTTTGGGCCCCTGGAAGCATGAAAATCACTTTAAACATGCTAATTTTAGCTCTAACACTGATGATCCACCTACAAATGTGAACTGACGTTCAAAAATAAAACATTTGAAAACGGACCATTTTCCACATTTCTGAAGCGTGACGTAATGGGGGGGTGTTATCTCTTTTGTCGAAAATCAGCCGTTTTTGCTCGAACATTAAATGCCTCCAAATGGTATTTAATTAACTTCCCGAGCCCCTGGAAGCATGAAAATCACTTTAAACATGCTAATTTTAGCTCTAACACTGATGATCCACCTACAAATGTGAACTGACGTTCAAAAATAAAACATTTGAAAACGGACCATTTTCCACATTTCTGAAGCATGACGTAATGGGGGGGTGTTATCTCTTTTGTCGAAAATCAGCCGTTTTTGCTCGAACATTAAATGCCTCCAAATGGTATTTAATTAACTTCCCGAGCCCCTGGAAGCATGAAAATCACTTTAAACATGCTAATTTTAGCTCTAACACTGATGATCCACCTACAAATGTGAACTGACGTTCAAAAATAAAACATTTGAAAACGGACCATTTTCCACATTTCTGAAGCATGACGTAATGGGGGGGTGTTATCTCTTTTGTGGAAAATCAGCCTTTTTTGCTCGAACATTAAATGCCTCCAAATGGTATTTATTTCACTTCCCGAGCCCCTGGAAGCATGAAAATCACTTTAAACATGCTAATTTTAGCTCTAACACTGATGATCCACCTACAAATGTGAACTGACGTTCAAAAATAAAACATTTAAAAACGGACCATTTTCCACATTTCTGAAGCATGACGTAATGGGGGGGTGTTATCTCTTTTGTCGAAAATCAGCCGTTTTTGCTCGAACATTAAATGCCTCCAAATGGTATTTAATTAACTTCCCGAGCCCCTGGAAGCATGAAAATCACTTTAAACATGCTAATTTTAGCTCTAACACTGATGATCTACCTACAAATGTGAACTGACGTTCAAAAATAAAACATTTGAAAACGGACCATTTTCCACATTTCTGAAGCATGACGTAATGGGGGGGTGTTATCTCTTTTGTCGAAAATCAGCCGTTTTTGCTCGAACATTAAATGCCTCCAAATGGTATTTATTTCACTTCCCGAGCCCCTGGAAGCATTAAAATCACTTTAAACATGCTAATTTTAGCTCTAACACTGATGATCCACCTACAAATGTGAACTGACGTTCAAAAATAAAACATTTGAAAACGGACCATTTTCCACATTTCTAAAGCATGACGTAATGGGGGGTGTTAGCTCTTTCGTCGAAAATCAGCCGTTTTTGTGCTCGAACATTAAAATCCTCCAAATGTTATTTAATTAACTTCCCGGGGTGAAGAAACCCTTTTTGAGAACTCAGAGTGAGTAAATTGGCCATTTTCATGCACTTTTAACGATTCCATAAATCTTGTGTTTTGGGCCCCTGGAAGCATGAAAATCACTTTAAACATGCTAATTTTAGCTCTAACACTGATGATCCACCTACAAATGTGAACTGACGTTCAAAAATAAAACATTTGAAAACGGACCATTTTCCACATTTCTGAAGCATGACGTAATGGGGGGGTGTTATCTCTTTTGTCGAAAATCAGCCGTTTTTGCTCGAACATTAAATGCCTCCAAATGGTATTTAATTAACTTCCCGAGCCCCTGGAAGCATGAAAATCACTTTAAACATGCTAATTTTAGCTCTAACACTGATGATCCACCTACAAATGTGAACTGACGTTCAAAAATTAAACATTTGAAAACGGACCATTTTCCACATTTCTGAAGCATGACGTAATGGGGGGGTGTTATCTCTTTTGTCGAAAATCAGCCGTTTTTGCTCGAACATTAAATGCCTCCAAATGGTATTTATTTCACTTCCCGAGCCCCTGGAAGCATGAAAATCACTTTAAACATGCTAATTTTAGCTCTAACACTGATGATCCACCTACAAATGTGAACTGACGTTCAAAAATAAAACATTTGAAAACGGACCATTTTCCACATTTCTGAAGCATGACGTAATGGGAGGGTGTTATCTCTTTTGTCGAAAATCAGCCGTTTTTGCTCTAACATTAAATGCCTCCAAATGGTATTTAATTAACTTCCCGGGGTGAAGAAACCCTTTTTGAGAACTCAGAGTGAGTAAATTGGCCATTTTCATGCACTTTTAACCATTCCATAAATCTTGTGTTTTGGGCCCCTGGAAGCATGAAAATCACTTTAAACATGCTAATTTTAGCTCTAACACTGATGATCCACCTACAAATGTGAACTGACGTTCAAAAATAAAACATTTGAAAACGGACCATTTTCCACATTTCTGAAGCATGACGTAATGGGGGGGTGTTATCTCTTTTGTCGAAAATCAGCCGTTTTTGCTCGAACATTAAATGCCTCCAAATGGTATTTAATTAACTTCCCGAGCCCCTGGAAGCATGAAAATCACTTTAAACATGCTAATTTTAGCTCTAACACTGATGGTCCACCTACAAATGTGAACTGACGTTCAAAAATGAAACATTTGAAAACGGACCATTTTCCACATTTCTGAAGCATGACGTAATGGGCGGGTGTTATCTCTTTTGTCGAAAATCAGCCGTTTTTGCTCGAACATTAAATGCCTCCAAATGGTATTTATTTCACTTCCCGAGCCCCTGGAAGCATGAAAATCACTTTAAACATGCTAATTTTAGCTCTAACACTGATGATCCACCTACAAATGTGAACTGACGTTCAAAAATAAAACATTTGAAAACGGACCATTTTCCACATTTCTAAAGCATGACGTAATGGGGGGGTGTTAGCTCTTTCGTCGAAAATCAGCCGTTTTTGCTCGAACATTAAAATCCTCCAAATGGTATTTAATTAACTTCCCGGGGTGAAGAAACCCTTTTTGAGAACTCAGAGTGAGTAAATTGGCCATTTTCATGCACTTTTAACGATTCCATAAATCTTGTGTTTTGGGCCCCTGGAAGCATGAAAATCACTTTAAACATGCTAATTTTAGCTCTAACACTGATGATCCACCTACAAATGTGAACTGACGTTCAAAAATTAAACATTTGAAAACGGACCATTTTCCACATTTCTGAAGCATGACGTAATGGGGGGGTGTTATCTCTTTTGTCGAAAATCAGCCGTTTTTGCTCGAACATTAAATGCCTCCAAATGGTATTTATTTCACTTCCCGAGCCCCTGGAAGCATGAAAATCACTTTAAACATGCTAATTTTAGCTCTAACACTGATGATCCACCTACAAATGTGAACTGACGTTCAAAAATAAAACATTTGAAAACGGACCATTTTCCACATTTCTAAAGCATGACGTAATGGGGGGGTGTTAGCTCTTTCGTCGAAAATCAGCCGTTTTTGCTCGAACATTAAAATCCTCCAAATGGTATTTAATTAACTTCCCGGGGTGAAGAAACCCTTTTTGAGAACTCAGAGTGAGTAAATTGGCCATTTTCATGCACTTTTAACCATTCCATAAATCTTGTGTTTTGGGCCCCTGGAAGCATGAAAATCACTTTAAACATGCTAATTTTAGCTCTAACACTGATGATCCACCTACAAATGTGAACTGACGTTCAAAAATAAAACATTTGAAAACAGACCATTTTCCACATTTCTGAAGCATGACGTAATGGGGGGGTGTTATCTCTTTTGTGGAAAATCAGCCGTTTTTGCTCGAACATTAAATGCCTCCAAATGGTATTTAATTAACTTCCCGAGCCCCTGGAAGCATGAAAATCACTTTAAACATGCTAATTTTAGCTCTAACACTGATGATCCACCTACAAATGTGAACTGACGTTCAAAAATAAAACATTTGAAAACGGACCATTTTCCACATTTCTGAAGCATGACGTAATGGGGGGGTGTTATCTCTTTTGTCGAAAATCAGCCGTTTTTGCTCGAACATTAAATGCCTCCAAATGGTATTTAATTAACTTCCCGAGCCCCTGGAAGCATGAAAATCACTTTAAACATGCTAATTTTAGCTCTAACACTGATGATCCACCTACAAATGTGAACTGACGTTCAAAAATAAAACATTTGAAAACGGACCATTTTCCACATTTCTGAAGCATGACGTAATGGGGGGTGTTATCTCTTTTGTCGAAAATCAGCCGTTTTTGCTCGAACATTAAATGCCTCCAAATGGTATTTAATTAACTTCCCGAGCCCCTGGAAGCATGAAAATCACTTTAAACATGCTAATTTTAGCTCTAACACTGATGATCCACCTACAAATGTGAACTGACGTTCAAAAATAAAACATTTGAAAACGGACCATTTTCCACATTTCTGAAGCATGACGTAATGGGGGGGTGTTATCTCTTTTGTGGAAAATCAGCCTTTTTTGCTCGAACATTAAATGCCTCCAAATGGTATTTATTTCACTTCCCGAGCCCCTGGAAGCATGAAAATCACTTTAAACATGCTAATTTTAGCTCTAACACTGATGATCCACCTACAAATGTGAACTGACGTTCAAAAATAAAACATTTGAAAACGGACCATTTTCCACATTTCTGAAGCATGACGTAATGGGGGGGTGTTATCTCTTTTGTGGAAAATCAGCCTTTTTTGCTCGAACATTAAATGCCTCCAAATGGTATTTATTTCACTTCCCGAGCCCCTGGAAGCATGAAAATCACTTTAAACATGCTAATTTTAGCTCTAACACTGATGCTCCACCTACAAATGTGAACTGACGTTCAAAAATAAAACATTTGAAAACGGACCATTTTCCAAATTTCTGAAGCATGACGTAATGGGGGGGTGTTATCTCTTTTGTCGAAAATCAGCCGTTTTTGCTCGAACATTAAACGCCTCCAAATGGTATTTAATTAACTTCCCGGGGTGAAGAAACCCTTTTTGAGAACTCAGAGTGAGTAAATTGGCCATTTTCATGCACTTTTAACCATTCCATAAATCTTGTGTTTTGGGCCCCTGGAAGCAT
The DNA here is from genome assembly GCF_964263255.1 of Lissotriton vulgaris. Taxonomy (NCBI): domain Eukaryota; kingdom Metazoa; phylum Chordata; class Amphibia; order Caudata; family Salamandridae; genus Lissotriton; species Lissotriton vulgaris. The sequence goes on along the minus strand of NW_028253575.1, from coordinate 1,257,425 downwards.
GAAAATCACTTTAAACATGCTAATTTTAGCTCTAACACTGATGATCCACCTACAAATGTGAACTGACGTTCAAAAATAAAACATTTGAAAACGGACCATTTTCCACATTTCTGAAGCATGACGTAATGGGGGGGTGTTATCTCTTTTGTCAAAAATCAGCCGTTTTTGCTCGAACATTAAATGCCTCCAAATGGTATTTATTTCACTTCCCGAGCCCCTGGAAGCATGAAAATCACTTTAAACATGCTAATTTTAGCTCTAACACTGATGATCCACCTACAAATGTGAACTGACGTTCAAAAATAAAACATTTGAAAACGGACCATTTTCCACATTTCTGAAGCATGACGTAATGGAGGGGTGTTATCTCTTTTGTCGAAAATCAGCCGTTTTTGCTCGAACATTAAATGCCTCCAAATGGTATTTATTTCACTTCCCGAGCCCCTGGAAGCATGAAAATCACTTTAAACATGCTAATTTTAGCTCTAACACTGATGATCCACCTACAAATGTGAACTGACGTTCAAAAATAAAACATTTGAAAACGGACTATTTTCCACATTTCTAAAGCATGACGTAATGGGGGGGTGTTAGCTCTTTCGTCGAAAATCAGCCGTTTTTGCTCGAACATTAAAATCCTCCAAATGGTATTTAATTAACTTCCCGGGGTGAAGAAACCCTTTTTGAGAACTCAGAGTGAGTAAATTGGCCATTTTCATGCACTTTTAACCATTCCATAAATCTTGTGTTTTGGGCCCCTGGAAGCATGAAAATCACTTTAAACATGCTAATTTTAGCTCTAACACTGATGATCCACCTACAAATGTGAACTGACGTTCAAAAATAAAACATTTGAAAACGGACCATTTTCCACATTTCTGAAGCATGACGTAATGAGGGGGTGTTATCTCTTTTGTCGAAAATCAGCCGTTTATGCTCGAACATTAAATGCCTCCAAATGGTATTTAATTAACTTCCCGAGCCCCTGGAAGCATGAAAATCACTTTAAACATGCTAATTTTAGCTCTAACACTGATGATCCACCTACAAATGTGAACTGACGTTCAAAAATAAAACATTTGAAAACGGACCATTTTCCACATTTCTGAAGCATGACGTAATAGGGGGGTGTTATCTCTTTTTTGTGTAAAATCAGCCTTTTTTGCTCGAACATTAAATGCCTCCAAATGGTATTTATTTCACTTCCCGAGCCCCTGGAAGCATGAAAATCACTTTAAACATGCTAATTTTAGCTCTAACACTGATGATCCACCTACAAATGTGAACTGACGTTCAAAAATAAAACATTTGAAAACGGACCATTTTCCACATTTCTGAAGCATGACGTAATGGGGGGGTGTTATCTCTTTTGTCGAAAATCAGCCGTTTTTGCTCGAACATTAAATGCCTCCAAATGGTATTTATTTCACTTCCCGAGCCCCTGGAAGCATGAAAATCACTTTAAACATGCTAATTTTAGCTCTAACACTGATGATCCACCTACAAATGTGAACTGACGTTCAAAAATAAAACATTTAAAACGGACCATTTTCCGCATTTCTGAAGCATGACGTAATGGGGGGGTGTTATCTCTTTTGTCGAAAATCAGCCGTTTTTGCTCGAACATTAAATGCCTCCAAATGGTATTTATTTCACTTCCCGAGCCCCTGGAAGCATGAAAATCACTTTAAACATGCTAATTTTAGCTCTAACACTGATGATCCACCTACAAATGTGAACTGACGTTCAAAAATAAAACATTTGAAAACGGACCATTTTCCACATTTCTAAAGCATGACGTAATGGGGGGGTGTTAGCTCTTTCGTCGAAAATCAGCCGTTTTTGCTCGAACATTAAAATCCTCCAAATGGTATTTAATTAACTTCCCGGGGTGAAGAAACCCTTTTTGAGAACTCAGAGTGAGTAAATTGGCCATTTTCATGCACTTTTAACCATTCCATAAATCTTTTGTTTTGGGCCCCTGGAAGCATGAAAATCACTTTAAACATGCTAATTTTAGCTCTAACACTGATGATCCACCTACAAATGTGAACTGACGTTCAAAAATAAAACATTTGAAAACGGACCATTTTCCACATTTCTGAAGCATGACGTAATGGGGGGGTGTTATCTCTTTTGTCGAAAATCAGCCGTTTTTGCTCGAACATTAAATGCCTCCAAATGGTATTTAATTAACTTCCCGAGCCCCTGGAAGCATGAAAATCACTTTAAACATGCTAATTTTAGCTCTAACACTGATGATCCACCTACAAATGTGAACTGACGTTCAAAAATAAAACATTTGAAAACGGACCATTTTCCACATTTCTGAAGCGTGACGTAATGGGGGGGTGTTATCTCTTTTGTCGAAAATCAGCCGTTTTTGCTCGAACATTAAATGCCTCCAAATGGTATTTAATTAACTTCCCGAGCCCCTGGAAGCATGAAAATCACTTTAAACATGCTAATTTTAGCTCTAACACTGATGATCCACCTACAAATGTGAACTGACGTTCAAAAATAAAACATTTGAAAACGGACCATTTTCCACATTTCTGAAGCATGACGTAATGGGGGGGTGTTATCTCTTTTGTCGAAAATCAGCCGTTTTTGCTCGAACATTAAATGCCTCCAAATGGTATTTAATTAACTTCCCGAGCCCCTGGAAGCATGAAAATCACTTTAAACATGCTAATTTTAGCTCTAACACTGATGATCCACCTACAAATGTGAACTGACGTTCAAAAATAAAACATTTGAAAACGGACCATTTTCCACATTTCTGAAGCATGACGTAATGGGGGGGTGTTATCTCTTTTGTGGAAAATCAGCCTTTTTTGCTCGAACATTAAATGCCTCCAAATGGTATTTATTTCACTTCCCGAGCCCCTGGAAGCATGAAAATCACTTTAAACATGCTAATTTTAGCTCTAACACTGATGATCCACCTACAAATGTGAACTGACGTTCAAAAATAAAACATTTAAAAACGGACCATTTTCCACATTTCTGAAGCATGACGTAATGGGGGGGTGTTATCTCTTTTGTCGAAAATCAGCCGTTTTTGCTCGAACATTAAATGCCTCCAAATGGTATTTAATTAACTTCCCGAGCCCCTGGAAGCATGAAAATCACTTTAAACATGCTAATTTTAGCTCTAACACTGATGATCTACCTACAAATGTGAACTGACGTTCAAAAATAAAACATTTGAAAACGGACCATTTTCCACATTTCTGAAGCATGACGTAATGGGGGGGTGTTATCTCTTTTGTCGAAAATCAGCCGTTTTTGCTCGAACATTAAATGCCTCCAAATGGTATTTATTTCACTTCCCGAGCCCCTGGAAGCATTAAAATCACTTTAAACATGCTAATTTTAGCTCTAACACTGATGATCCACCTACAAATGTGAACTGACGTTCAAAAATAAAACATTTGAAAACGGACCATTTTCCACATTTCTAAAGCATGACGTAATGGGGGGGTGTTAGCTCTTTCGTCGAAAATCAGCCGTTTTTGTGCTCGAACATTAAAATCCTCCAAATGTTATTTAATTAACTTCCCGGGGTGAAGAAACCCTTTTTGAGAACTCAGAGTGAGTAAATTGGCCATTTTCATGCACTTTTAACGATTCCATAAATCTTGTGTTTTGGGCCCCTGGAAGCATGAAAATCACTTTAAACATGCTAATTTTAGCTCTAACACTGATGATCCACCTACAAATGTGAACTGACGTTCAAAAATAAAACATTTGAAAACGGACCATTTTCCACATTTCTGAAGCATGACGTAATGGGGGGGTGTTATCTCTTTTGTCGAAAATCAGCCGTTTTTGCTCGAACATTAAATGCCTCCAAATGGTATTTAATTAACTTCCCGAGCCCCTGGAAGCATGAAAATCACTTTAAACATGCTAATTTTAGCTCTAACACTGATGATCCACCTACAAATGTGAACTGATGTTCAAAAATTAAACATTTGAAAACGGACCATTTTCCACATTTCTGAAGCATGACGTAATGGGGGGGTGTTATCTCTTTTGTCGAAAATCAGCCGTTTTTGCTCGAACATTAAATGCCTCCAAATGGTATTTATTTCACTTCCCGAGCCCCTGGAAGCATGAAAATCACTTTAAACATGCTAATTTTAGCTCTAACACTGATGATCCACCTACAAATGTGAACTGACGTTCAAAAATAAAACATTTGAAAACGGACCATTTTCCACATTTCTGAAGCATGACGTAATGGGAGGGTGTTATCTCTTTTGTCGAAAATCAGCCGTTTTTGCTCTAACATTAAATGCCTCCAAATGGTATTTAATTAACTTCCCGGGGTGAAGAAACCCTTTTTGAGAACTCAGAGTGAGTAAATTGGCCATTTTCATGCACTTTTAACCATTCCATAAATCTTGTGTTTTGGGCCCCTGGAAGCATGAAAATCACTTTAAACATGCTAATTTTAGCTCTAACACTGATGATCCACCTACAAATGTGAACTGACGTTCAAAAATAAAACATTTGAAAACGGACCATTTTCCACATTTCTGAAGCATGACGTAATGGGGGGGTGTTATCTCTTTTGTCGAAAATCAGCCGTTTTTGCTCGAACATTAAATGCCTCCAAATGGTATTTAATTAACTTCCCGAGCCCCTGGAAGCATGAAAATCACTTTAAACATGCTAATTTTAGCTCTAACACTGATGGTCCACCTACAAATGTGAACTGACGTTCAAAAATGAAACATTTGAAAACGGACCATTTTCCACATTTCTGAAGCATGACGTAATGGGCGGGTGTTATCTCTTTTGTCGAAAATCAGCCGTTTTTGCTCGAACATTAAATGCCTCCAAATGGTATTTATTTCACTTCCCGAGCCCCTGGAAGCATGAAAATCACTTTAAACATGCTAATTTTAGCTCTAACACTGATGATCCACCTACAAATGTGAACTGACGTTCAAAAATAAAACATTTGAAAACGGACCATTTTCCACATTTCTAAAGCATGACGTAATGGGGGGGTGTTAGCTCTTTCGTCGAAAATCAGCCGTTTTTGCTCGAACATTAAAATCCTCCAAATGGTATTTAATTAACTTCCCGGGGTGAAGAAACCCTTTTTGAGAACTCAGAGTGAGTAAATTGGCCATTTTCATGCACTTTTAACGATTCCATAAATCTTGTGTTTTGGGCCCCTGGAAGCATGAAAATCACTTTAAACATGCTAATTTTAGCTCTAACACTGATGATCCACCTACAAATGTGAACTGACGTTCAAAAATAAAACATTTGAAAACGGACCATTTTCCACATTTCTGAAGCATGACGTAATGGGGGGGTGTTATCTCTTTTGTGGAAAATCAGCCTTTTTTGCTCGAACATTAAATGCCTCCAAATGGTATTTATTTCACTTCCCGAGCCCCTGGAAGCATGAAAATCACTTTAAACATGCTAATTTTAGCTCTAACACTGATGCTCCACCTACAAATGTGAACTGACGTTCAAAAATAAAACATTTGAAAACGGACCATTTTCCAAATTTCTGAAGCATGACGTAATGGGGGGGTGTTATCTCTTTTGTCGAAAATCAGCCGTTTTTGCTCGAACATTAAACGCCTCCAAATGGTATTTAATTAACTTCCCGGGGTGAAGAAACCCTTTTTGAGAACTCAGAGTGAGTAAATTGGCCATTTTCATGCACTTTTAACCATTCCATAAATCTTGTGTTTTGGGCCCCTGGAAGCATGAAAATCACTTTAAACATGCTAATTTTAGCTCTAACACTGATGATCCACCTACAAATGTGAACTGACGTTCAAAAATAAAACATTTGAAAACGGACCATTTTCCACATTTCTGAAGCATGACGTAATGGGGGGGTGTTATCTCTTTTGTCAAAAATCAGCCGTTTTTGCTCGAACATTAAATGCCTCCAAATGGTATTTATTTCACTTCCCGAGCCCCTGGAAGCATGAAAATCACTTTAAACATGCTAATTTTAGCTCTAACACTGATGATCCACCTACAAATGTGAACTGACGTTCAAAAATAAAACATTTGAAAACGGACCATTTTCCACATTTCTGAAGCATGACGTAATGGAGGGGTGTTATCTCTTTTGTCGAAAATCAGCCGTTTTTGCTCGAACATTAAATGCCTCCAAATGGTATTTATTTCACTTCCCGAGCCCCTGGAAGCATGAAAATCACTTTAAACATGCTAATTTTAGCTCTAACACTGATGATCCACCTACAAATGTGAACTGACGTTCAAAAATAAAACATTTGAAAACGGACTATTTTCCACATTTCTAAAGCATGACGTAATGGGGGGGTGTTAGCTCTTTCGTCGAAAATCAGCCGTTTTTGCTCGAACATTAAAATCCTCCAAATGGTATTTAATTAACTTCCCGGGGTGAAGAAACCCTTTTTGAGAACTCAGAGTGAGTAAATTGGCCATTTTCATGCACTTTTAACCATTCCATAAATCTTGTGTTTTGGGCCCCTGGAAGCATGAAAATCACTTTAAACATGCTAATTTTAGCTCTAACACTGATGATCCACCTACAAATGTGAACTGACGTTCAAAAATAAAACATTTGAAAACGGACCATTTTCCACATTTCTGAAGCATGACGTAATGAGGGGGTGTTATCTCTTTTGTCGAAAATCAGCCGTTTATGCTCGAACATTAAATGCCTCCAAATGGTATTTAATTAACTTCCCGAGCCCCTGGAAGCATGAAAATCACTTTAAACATGCTAATTTTAGCTCTAACACTGATGATCCACCTACAAATGTGAACTGACGTTCAAAAATAAAACATTTGAAAACGGACCATTTTCCACATTTCTGAAGCATGACGTAATAGGGGGGTGTTATCTCTTTTTTGTGTAAAATCAGCCTTTTTTGCTCGAACATTAAATGCCTCCAAATGGTATTTATTTCACTTCCCGAGCCCCTGGAAGCATGAAAATCACTTTAAACATGCTAATTTTAGCTCTAACACTGATGATCCACCTACAAATGTGAACTGACGTTCAAAAATAAAACATTTGAAAACGGACCATTTTCCACATTTCTGAAGCATGACGTAATGGGGGGGTGTTATCTCTTTTGTCGAAAATCAGCCGTTTTTGCTCGAACATTAAATGCCTCCAAATGGTATTTATTTCACTTCCCGAGCCCCTGGAAGCATGAAAATCACTTTAAACATGCTAATTTTAGCTCTAACACTGATGATCCACCTACAAATGTGAACTGACGTTCAAAAATAAAACATTTAAAACGGACCATTTTCCGCATTTCTGAAGCATGACGTAATGGGGGGGTGTTATCTCTTTTGTCGAAAATCAGCCGTTTTTGCTCGAACATTAAATGCCTCCAAATGGTATTTATTTCACTTCCCGAGCCCCTGGAAGCATGAAAATCACTTTAAACATGCTAATTTTAGCTCTAACACTGATGATCCACCTACAAATGTGAACTGACGTTCAAAAATAAAACATTTGAAAACGGACCATTTTCCACATTTCTAAAGCATGACGTAATGGGGGGGTGTTAGCTCTTTCGTCGAAAATCAGCCGTTTTTGCTCGAACATTAAAATCCTCCAAATGGTATTTAATTAACTTCCCGGGGTGAAGAAACCCTTTTTGAGAACTCAGAGTGAGTAAATTGGCCATTTTCATGCACTTTTAACCATTCCATAAATCTTGTGTTTTGGGCCCCTGGAAGCATGAAAATCACTTTAAACATGCTAATTTTAGCTCTAACACTGATGATCCACCTACAAATGTGAACTGACGTTCAAAAATAAAACATTTGAAAACGGACCATTTTCCACATTTCTGAAGCGTGACGTAATGGGGGGGTGTTATCTCTTTTGTCGAAAATCAGCCGTTTTTGCTCGAACATTAAATGCCTCCAAATGGTATTTAATTAACTTCCCGAGCCCCTGGAAGCATGAAAATCACTTTAAACATGCTAATTTTAGCTCTAACACTGATGATCCACCTACAAATGTGAACTGACGTTCAAAAATAAAACATTTGAAAACGGACCATTTTCCACATTTCTGAAGCATGACGTAATGGGGGGGTGTTATCTCTTTTGTCGAAAATCAGCCGTTTTTGCTCGAACATTAAATGCCTCCAAATGGTATTTAATTAACTTCCCGAGCCCCTGGAAGCATGAAAATCACTTTAAACATGCTAATTTTAGCTCTAACACTGATGATCCACCTACAAATGTGAACTGACGTTCAAAAATAAAACATTTGAAAACGGACCATTTTCCACATTTCTGAAGCATGACGTAATGGGGGGGTGTTATCTCTTTTGTGGAAAATCAGCCTTTTTTGCTCGAACATTAAATGCCTCCAAATGGTATTTATTTCACTTCCCGAGCCCCTGGAAGCATGAAAATCACTTTAAACATGCTAATTTTAGCTCTAACACTGATGATCCACCTACAAATGTGAACTGACGTTCAAAAATAAAACATTTAAAAACGGACCATTTTCCACATTTCTGAAGCATGACGTAATGGGGGGGTGTTATCTCTTTTGTCGAAAATCAGCCGTTTTTGCTCGAACATTAAATGCCTCCAAATGGTATTTAATTAACTTCCCGAGCCCCTGGAAGCATGAAAATCACTTTAAACATGCTAATTTTAGCTCTAACACTGATGATCTACCTACAAATGTGAACTGACGTTCAAAAATAAAACATTTGAAAACGGACCATTTTCCACATTTCTGAAGCATGACGTAATGGGGGGGTGTTATCTCTTTTGTCGAAAATCAGCCGTTTTTGCTCGAACATTAAATGCCTCCAAATGGTATTTATTTCACTTCCCGAGCCCCTGGAAGCATTAAAATCACTTTAAACATGCTAATTTTAGCTCTAACACTGATGATCCACCTACAAATGTGAACTGACGTTCAAAAATAAAACATTTGAAAACGGACCATTTTCCACATTTCTAAAGCATGACGTAATGGGGGGGTGTTAGCTCTTTCGTCGAAAATCAGCCGTTTTTGTGCTCGAACATTAAAATCCTCCAAATGTTATTTAATTAACTTCCCGGGGTGAAGAAACCCTTTTTGAGAACTCAGAGTGAGTAAATTGGCCATTTTCATGCACTTTTAACCATTCCATAAATCTTGTCTTTTGGGCCCCTGGAAGCATGAAAATCACTTTAAACATGCTAATTTTAGCTCTAACACTGATGATCCACCTACAAATGTGAACTGACGTTCAAAAATAAAACATTTGAAAACGGACCATTTTCCACATTTCTGAAGCATGACGTAATGGGGGGGTGTTATCTCTTTTGTCGAAAATCAGCCGTTTTTGCTCGAACATTAAATGCCTCCAAATGGTATTTAATTAACTTCCCGAGCCCCTGGAAGCATGAAAATCACTTTAAACATGCTAATTTTAGCTCTAACACTGATGATCCACCTACAAATGTGAACTGACGTTCAAAAATTAAACATTTGAAAACGGACCATTTTCCACATTTCTGAAGCATGACGTAATGGGGGGGTGTTATCTCTTTTGTCGAAAATCAGCCGTTTTTGCTCGAACATTAAATGCCTCCAAATGGTATTTATTTCACTTCCCGAGCCCCTGGAAGCATGAAAATCACTTTAAACATGCTAATTTTAGCTCTAACACTGATGATCCACCTACAAATGTGAACTGACGTTCAAAAATAAAACATTTGAAAACGGACCATTTTCCACATTTCTGAAGCATGACGTAATGGGAGGGTGTTATCTCTTTTGTCGAAAATCAGCCGTTTTTGCTCTAACATTAAATGCCTCCAAATGGTATTTAATTAACTTCCCGGGGTGAAGAAACCCTTTTTGAGAACTCAGAGTGAGTAAATTGGCCATTTTCATGCACTTTTAACCATTCCATAAATCTTGTGTTTTGGGCCCCTGGAAGCATGAAAATCACTTTAAACATGCTAATTTTAGCTCTAACACTGATGATCCACCTACAAATGTGAACTGACGTTCAAAAATAAAACATTTGAAAACGGACCATTTTCCACATTTCTGAAGCATGACGTAATGGGGGGGTGTTATCTCTTTTGTCGAAAATCAGCCGTTTTTGCTCGAACATTAAATGCCTCCAAATGGTATTTAATTAACTTCCCGAGCCCCTGGAAGCATGAAAATCACTTTAAACATGCTAATTTTAGCTCTAACACTGATGGTCCACCTACAAATGTGAACTGACGTTCAAAAATGAAACATTTGAAAACGGACCATTTTCCACATTTCTGAAGCATGACGTAATGGGCGGGTGTTATCTCTTTTGTCGAAAATCAGCCGTTTTTGCTCGAACATTAAATGCCTCCAAATGGTATTTATTTCACTTCCCGAGCCCCTGGAAGCATGAAAATCACTTTAAACATGCTAATTTTAGCTCTAACACTGATGATCCACCTACAAATGTGAACTGACGTTCAAAAATAAAACATTTGAAAACGGACCATTTTCCACATTTCTAAAGCATGACGTAATGGGGGGGTGTTAGCTCTTTCGTCGAAAATCAGCCGTTTTTGCTCGAACATTAAAATCCTCCAAATGGTATTTAATTAACTTCCCGGGGTGAAGAAACCCTTTTTGAGAACTCAGAGTGAGTAAATTGGCCATTTTCATGCACTTTTAACGATTCCATAAATCTTGTGTTTTGGGCCCCTGGAAGCATGAAAATCACTTTAAACATGCTAATTTTAGCTCTAACACTGATGATCCACCTACAAATGTGAACTGACGTTCAAAAATTAAACATTTGAAAACGGACCATTTTCCACATTTCTGAAGCATGACGTAATGGGGGGGTGTTATCTCTTTTGTCGAAAATCAGCCGTTTTTGCTCGAACATTAAATGCCTCCAAATGGTATTTATTTCACTTCCCGAGCCCCTGGAAGCATGAAAATCACTTTAAACATGCTAATTTTAGCTCTAACACTGATGATCCACCTACAAATGTGAACTGACGTTCAAAAATAAAACATTTGAAAACGGACCATTTTCCACATTTCTAAAGCATGACGTAATGGGGGGGTGTTAGCTCTTTCGTCGAAAATCAGCCGTTTTTGCTCGAACATTAAAATCCTCCAAATGGTATTTAATTAACTTCCCGGGGTGAAGAAACCCTTTTTGAGAACTCAGAGTGAGTAAATTGGCCATTTTCATGCACTTTTAACCATTCCATAAATCTTGTGTTTTGGGCCCCTGGAAGCATGAAAATCACTTTAAACATGCTAATTTTAGCTCTAACACTGATGATCCACCTACAAATGTGAACTGACGTTCAAAAATAAAACATTTGAAAACAGACCATTTTCCACATTTCTGAAGCATGACGTAATGGGGGGGTGTTATCTCTTTTGTGGAAAATCAGCCGTTTTTGCTCGAACATTAAATGCCTCCAAATGGTATTTAATTAACTTCCCGAGCCCCTGGAAGCATGAAAATCACTTTAAACATGCTAATTTTAGCTCTAACACTGATGATCCACCTACAAATGTGAACTGACGTTCAAAAATAAAACATTTGAAAACGGACCATTTTCCACATTTCTGAAGCATGACGTAATGGGGGGGTGTTATCTCTTTTGTCGAAAATCAGCCGTTTTTGCTCGAACATTAAATGCCTCCAAATGGTATTTAATTAACTTCCCGAGCCCCTGGAAGCATGAAAATCACTTTAAACATGCTAATTTTAGCTCTAACACTGATGATCCACCTACAAATGTGAACTGACGTTCAAAAATAAAACATTTGAAAACGGACCATTTTCCACATTTCTGAAGCATGACGTAATGGGGGGTGTTATCTCTTTTGTCGAAAATCAGCCGTTTTTGCTCGAACATTAAATGCCTCCAAATGGTATTTAATTAACTTCCCGAGCCCCTGGAAGCATGAAAATCACTTTAAACATGCTAATTTTAGCTCTAACACTGATGATCCACCTACAAATGTGAACTGACGTTCAAAAATAAAACATTTGAAAACGGACCATTTTCCACATTTCTGAAGCATGACGTAATGGGGGGGTGTTATCTCTTTTGTGGAAAATCAGCCTTTTTTGCTCGAACATTAAATGCCTCCAAATGGTATTTATTTCACTTCCCGAGCCCCTGGAAGCATGAAAATCACTTTAAACATGCTAATTTTAGCTCTAACACTGATGCTCCACCTACAAATGTGAACTGACGTTCAAAAATAAAACATTTGAAAACGGACCATTTTCCAAATTTCTGAAGCATGACGTAATGGGGGGGTGTTATCTCTTTTGTCGAAAATCAGCCGTTTTTGCTCGAACATTAAACGCCTCCAAATGGTATTTAATTAACTTCCCGGGGTGAAGAAACCCTTTTTGAGAACTCAGAGTGAGTAAATTGGCCATTTTCATGCACTTTTAACGATTCCATAAATCTTGTGTTTTGGGCCCCTGGAAGCATGAAAATCACTTTAAACATGCTAATTTTAGCTCTAACACTGATGATCCACCTACAAATGTGAACTGACGTTCAAAAATTAAACATTTGAAAACGGACCATTTTCCACATTTCTGAAGCATGACGTAATGGGGGGGTGTTATCTCTTTTGTCGAAAATCAGCCGTTTTTGCTCGAACATTAAATGCCTCCAAATGGTATTTATTTCACTTCCCGAGCCCCTGGAAGCATGAAAATCACTTTAAACATGCTAATTTTAGCTCTAACACTGATGATCCACCTACAAATGTGAACTGACGTTCAAAAATAAAACATTTGAAAACGGACCATTTTCCACATTTCTAAAGCATGACGTAATGGGGGGGTGTTAGCTCTTTCGTCGAAAATCAGCCGTTTTTGCTCGAACATTAAAATCCTCCAAATGGTATTTAATTAACTTCCCGGGGTGAAGAAACCCTTTTTGAGAACTCAGAGTGAGTAAATTGGCCATTTTCATGCACTTTTAACCATTCCATAAATCTTGTGTTTTGGGCCCCTGGAAGCATGAAAATCACTTTAAACATGCTAATTTTAGCTCTAACACTGATGATCCACCTACAAATGTGAACTGACGTTCAAAAATAAAACATTTGAAAACAGACCATTTTCCACATTTCTGAAGCATGACGTAATGGGGGGGTGTTATCTCTTTTGTGGAAAATCAGCCGTTTTTGCTCGAACATTAAATGCCTCCAAATGGTATTTAATTAACTTCCCGAGCCCCTGGAAGCATGAAAATCACTTTAAACATGCTAATTTTAGCTCTAACACTGATGATCCACCTACAAATGTGAACTGACGTTCAAAAATAAAACATTTGAAAACGGACCATTTTCCACATTTCTGAAGCATGACGTAATGGGGGGGTGTTATCTCTTTTGTCGAAAATCAGCCGTTTTTGCTCGAACATTAAATGCCTCCAAATGGTATTTAATTAACTTCCCGAGCCCCTGGAAGCATGAAAATCACTTTAAACATGCTAATTTTAGCTCTAACACTGATGATCCACCTACAAATGTGAACTGACGTTCAAAAATAAAACATTTGAAAACGGACCATTTTCCACATTTCTGAAGCATGACGTAATGGGGGGTGTTATCTCTTTTGTCGAAAATCAGCCGTTTTTGCTCGAACATTAAATGCCTCCAAATGGTATTTAATTAACTTCCCGAGCCCCTGGAAGCATGAAAATCACTTTAAACATGCTAATTTTAGCTCTAACACTGATGATCCACCTACAAATGTGAACTGACGTTCAAAAATAAAACATTTGAAAACGGACCATTTTCCACATTTCTGAAGCATGACGTAATGGGGGGGTGTTATCTCTTTTGTGGAAAATCAGCCTTTTTTGCTCGAACATTAAATGCCTCCAAATGGTATTTATTTCACTTCCCGAGCCCCTGGAAGCATGAAAATCACTTTAAACATGCTAATTTTAGCTCTAACACTGATGCTCCACCTACAAATGTGAACTGACGTTCAAAAATAAAACATTTGAAAACGGACCATTTTCCAAATTTCTGAAGCATGACGTAATGGGGGGGTGTTATCTCTTTTGTCGAAAATCAGCCGTTTTTGCTCGAACATTAAACGCCTCCAAATGGTATTTAATTAACTTCCCGGGGTGAAGAAACCCTTTTTGAGAACTCAGAGTGAGTAAATTGGCCATTTTCATGCACTTTTAACCATTCCATAAATCTTGTGTTTCGGGCCCCTGGAAGCATGAAAATCACTTTAAACATGCTAATTTTAGCTCTAACACTGATGATCCACCTACAAATGTGAACTGACGTTCAAAAATAAAACATTTGAAAACGGACCATTTTCCACATTTCTGAAGCATGACGTAATGGGGGGGTGTTATCTCTTTTGTCAAAAATCAGCCGTTTTTGCTCGAACATTAAATGCCTCCAAATGGTATTTATTTCACTTCCCGAGCCCCTGGAAGCATGAAAATCACTTTAAACATGCTAATTTTAGCTCTAACACTGATGATCCACCTACAAATGTGAACTGACGTTCAAAAATAAAACATTTGAAAACGGACCATTTTCCGCATTTCTGAAGCATGACGTAATGGAGGGGTGTTATCTCTTTTGTCGAAAATCAGCCGTTTTTGCTCGAACATTAAATGCCTCCAAATGGTATTTATTTCACTTCCCGAGCCCCTGGAAGCATGAAAATCACTTTAAACATGCTAATTTTAGCTCTAACACTGATGATCCACCTACAAATGTGAACTGACGTTCAAAAATAAAACATTTGAAAACGGACTATTTTCCACATTTCTAAAGCATGACGTAATGGGGGGGTGTTAGCTCTTTCGTCGAAAATCAGCCGTTTTTGCTCGAACATTAAAATCCTCCAAATGGTATTTAATTAACTTCCCGGGGTGAAGAAACCCTTTTTGAGAACTCAGAGTGAGTAAATTGGCCATTTTCATGCACTTTTAACCATTCCATAAATCTTGTGTTTTGGGCCCCTGGAAGCATGAAAATCACTTTAAACATGCTAATTTTAGCTCTAACACTGATGATCCACCTACAAATGTGAACTGACGTTCAAAAATAAAACATTTGAAAACGGACCATTTTCCACATTTCTGAAGCGTGACGTAATGGGGGGGTGTTATCTCTTTTGTCGAAAATCAGCCGTTTTTGCTCGAACATTAAATGCCTCCAAATGGTATTTAATTAACTTCCCGAGCCCCTGGAAGCATGAAAATCACTTTAAACATGCTAATTTTAGCTCTAACACTGATGATCCACCTACAAATGTGAACTGACGTTCAAAAATAAAACATTTGAAAACGGACCATTTTCCACATTTCTGAAGCATGACGTAATGGGGGGGGTGTTATCTCTTTTGTCGAAAATCAGCCGTTTTTGCTCGAACATTAAATGCCTCCAAATGGTATTTAATTAACTTCCCGAGCCCCTGGAAGCATGAAAATCACTTTAAACATGCTAATTTTAGCTCTAACACTGATGATCCACCTACAAATGTGAACTGACGTTCAAAAATAAAACATTTGAAAACGGACCATTTTCCACATTTCTGAAGCATGACGTAATGGGGGGGTGTTATCTCTTTTGTGGAAAATCAGCCTTTTTTGCTCGAACATTAAATGCCTCCAAATGGTATTTATTTCACTTCCCGAGCCCCTGGAAGCATGAAAATCACTTTAAACATGCTAATTTTAGCTCTAACACTGATGATCCACCTACAAATGTGAACTGACGTTCAAAAATAAAACATTTAAAAACGGACCATTTTCCACATTTCTGAAGCATGACGTAATGGGGGGGTGTTATCTCTTTTGTCGAAAATCAGCCGTTTTTGCTCGAACATTAAATGCCTCCAAATGGTATTTAATTAACTTCCCGAGCCCCTGGAAGCATGAAAATCACTTTAAACATGCTAATTTTAGCTCTAACACTGATGATCTACCTACAAATGTGAACTGACGTTCAAAAATAAAACATTTGAAAACGGACCATTTTCCACATTTCTGAAGCATGACGTAATGGGGGGGTGTTATCTCTTTTGTCGAAAATCAGCCGTTTTTGCTCGAACATTAAATGCCTCCAAATGGTATTTATTTCACTTCCCGAGCCCCTGGAAGCATTAAAATCACTTTAAACATGCTAATTTTAGCTCTAACACTGATGATCCACCTACAAATGTGAACTGACGTTCAAAAATAAAACATTTGAAAACGGACCATTTTCCACATTTCTAAAGCATGACGTAATGGGGGGGTGTTAGCTCTTTCGTCGAAAATCAGCCGTTTTTGTGCTCGAACATTAAAATCCTCCAAATGTTATTTAATTAACTTCCCGGGGTGAAGAAACCCTTTTTGAGAACTCAGAGTGAGTAAATTGGCCATTTTCATGCACTTTTAACGATTCCATAAATCTTGTGTTTTGGGCCCCTGGAAGCATGAAAATCACTTTAAACATGCTAATTTTAGCTCTAACACTGATGATCCACCTACAAATGTGAACTGACGTTCAAAAATAAAACATTTGAAAACGGACCATTTTCCACATTTCTGAAGCATGACGTAATGGGGGGGTGTTATCTCTTTTGTCGAAAATCAGCCGTTTTTGCTCGAACATTAAATGCCTCCAAATGGTATTTAATTAACTTCCCGAGCCCCTGGAAGCATGAAAATCACTTTAAACATGCTAATTTTAGCTCTAACACTGATGATCCACCTACAAATGTGAACTGACGTTCAAAAATTAAACATTTGAAAACGGACCATTTTCCACATTTCTGAAGCATGACGTAATGGGGGGGTGTTATCTCTTTTGTCGAAAATCAGCCGTTTTTGCTCGAACATTAAATGCCTCCAAATGGTATTTATTTCACTTCCCGAGCCCCTGGAAGCATGAAAATCACTTTAAACATGCTAATTTTAGCTCTAACACTGATGATCCACCTACAAATGTGAACTGACGTTCAAAAATAAAACATTTGAAAACGGACCATTTTCCACATTTCTGAAGCATGACGTAATGGGAGGGTGTTATCTCTTTTGTCGAAAATCAGCCGTTTTTGCTCTAACATTAAATGCCTCCAAATGGTATTTAATTAACTTCCCGGGGTGAAGAAACCCTTTTTGAGAACTCAGAGTGAGTAAATTGGCCATTTTCATGCACTTTTAACCATTCCATAAATCTTGTGTTTTGGGCCCCTGGAAGCATGAAAATCACTTTAAACATGCTAATTTTAGCTCTAACACTGATGATCCACCTACAAATGTGAACTGACGTTCAAAAATAAAACATTTGAAAACGGACCATTTTCCACATTTCTGAAGCATGACGTAATGGGGGGGTGTTATCTCTTTTGTCGAAAATCAGCCGTTTTTGCTCGAACATTAAATGCCTCCAAATGGTATTTAATTAACTTCCCGAGCCCCTGGAAGCATGAAAATCACTTTAAACATGCTAATTTTAGCTCTAACACTGATGGTCCACCTACAAATGTGAACTGACGTTCAAAAATGAAACATTTGAAAACGGACCATTTTCCACATTTCTGAAGCATGACGTAATGGGCGGGTGTTATCTCTTTTGTCGAAAATCAGCCGTTTTTGCTCGAACATTAAATGCCTCCAAATGGTATTTATTTCACTTCCCGAGCCCCTGGAAGCATGAAAATCACTTTAAACATGCTAATTTTAGCTCTAACACTGATGATCCACCTACAAATGTGAACTGACGTTCAAAAATAAAACATTTGAAAACGGACCATTTTCCACATTTCTAAAGCATGACGTAATGGGGGGGTGTTAGCTCTTTCGTCGAAAATCAGCCGTTTTTGCTCGAACATTAAAATCCTCCAAATGGTATTTAATTAACTTCCCGGGGTGAAGAAACCCTTTTTGAGAACTCAGAGTGAGTAAATTGGCCATTTTCATGCACTTTTAACGATTCCATAAATCTTGTGTTTTGGGCCCCTGGAAGCATGAAAATCACTTTAAACATGCTAATTTTAGCTCTAACACTGATGATCCACCTACAAATGTGAACTGACGTTCAAAAATTAAACATTTGAAAACGGACCATTTTCCACATTTCTGAAGCATGACGTAATGGGGGGGTGTTATCTCTTTTGTCGAAAATCAGCCGTTTTTGCTCGAACATTAAATGCCTCCAAATGGTATTTATTTCACTTCCCGAGCCCCTGGAAGCATGAAAATCACTTTAAACATGCTAATTTTAGCTCTAACACTGATGATCCACCTACAAATGTGAACTGACGTTCAAAAATAAAACATTTGAAAACGGACCATTTTCCACATTTCTAAAGCATGACGTAATGGGGGGGTGTTAGCTCTTTCGTCGAAAATCAGCCGTTTTTGCTCGAACATTAAAATCCTCCAAATGGTATTTAATTAACTTCCCGGGGTGAAGAAACCCTTTTTGAGAACTCAGAGTGAGTAAATTGGCCATTTTCATGCACTTTTAACCATTCCATAAATCTTGTGTTTTGGGCCCCTGGAAGCATGAAAATCACTTTAAACATGCTAATTTTAGCTCTAACACTGATGATCCACCTACAAATGTGAACTGACGTTCAAAAATAAAACATTTGAAAACAGACCATTTTCCACATTTCTGAAGCATGACGTAATGGGGGGGTGTTATCTCTTTTGTGGAAAATCAGCCGTTTTTGCTCGAACATTAAATGCCTCCAAATGGTATTTAATTAACTTCCCGAGCCCCTGGAAGCATGAAAATCACTTTAAACATGCTAATTTTAGCTCTAACACTGATGATCCACCTACAAATGTGAACTGACGTTCAAAAATAAAACATTTGAAAACGGACCATTTTCCACATTTCTGAAGCATGACGTAATGGGGGGGTGTTATCTCTTTTGTCGAAAATCAGCCGTTTTTGCTCGAACATTAAATGCCTCCAAATGGTATTTAATTAACTTCCCGAGCCCCTGGAAGCATGAAAATCACTTTAAACATGCTAATTTTAGCTCTAACACTGATGATCCACCTACAAATGTGAACTGACGTTCAAAAATAAAACATTTGAAAACGGACCATTTTCCACATTTCTGAAGCATGACGTAATGGGGGGTGTTATCTCTTTTGTCGAAAATCAGCCGTTTTTGCTCGAACATTAAATGCCTCCAAATGGTATTTAATTAACTTCCCGAGCCCCTGGAAGCATGAAAATCACTTTAAACATGCTAATTTTAGCTCTAACACTGATGATCCACCTACAAATGTGAACTGACGTTCAAAAATAAAACATTTGAAAACGGACCATTTTCCACATTTCTGAAGCATGACGTAATGGGGGGGTGTTATCTCTTTTGTGGAAAATCAGCCTTTTTTGCTCGAACATTAAATGCCTCCAAATGGTATTTATTTCACTTCCCGAGCCCCTGGAAGCATGAAAATCACTTTAAACATGCTAATTTTAGCTCTAACACTGATGCTCCACCTACAAATGTGAACTGACGTTCAAAAATAAAACATTTGAAAACGGACCATTTTCCAAATTTCTGAAGCATGACGTAATGGGGGGGTGTTATCTCTTTTGTCGAAAATCAGCCGTTTTTGCTCGAACATTAAACGCCTCCAAATGGTATTTAATTAACTTCCCGGGGTGAAGAAACCCTTTTTGAGAACTCAGAGTGAGTAAATTGGCCATTTTCATGCACTTTTAACGATTCCATAAATCTTGTGTTTTGGGCCCCTGGAAGCATGAAAATCACTTTAAACATGCTAATTTTAGCTCTAACACTGATGATCCACCTACAAATGTGAACTGACGTTCAAAAATTAAACATTTGAAAACGGACCATTTTCCACATTTCTGAAGCATGACGTAATGGGGGGGTGTTATCTCTTTTGTCGAAAATCAGCCGTTTTTGCTCGAACATTAAATGCCTCCAAATGGTATTTATTTCACTTCCCGAGCCCCTGGAAGCATGAAAATCACTTTAAACATGCTAATTTTAGCTCTAACACTGATGATCCACCTACAAATGTGAACTGACGTTCAAAAATAAAACATTTGAAAACGGACCATTTTCCACATTTCTAAAGCATGACGTAATGGGGGGGTGTTAGCTCTTTCGTCGAAAATCAGCCGTTTTTGCTCGAACATTAAAATCCTCCAAATGGTATTTAATTAACTTCCCGGGGTGAAGAAACCCTTTTTGAGAACTCAGAGTGAGTAAATTGGCCATTTTCATGCACTTTTAACCATTCCATAAATCTTGTGTTTTGGGCCCCTGGAAGCATGAAAATCACTTTAAACATGCTAATTTTAGCTCTAACACTGATGATCCACCTACAAATGTGAACTGACGTTCAAAAATAAAACATTTGAAAACAGACCATTTTCCACATTTCTGAAGCATGACGTAATGGGGGGGTGTTATCTCTTTTGTGGAAAATCAGCCGTTTTTGCTCGAACATTAAATGCCTCCAAATGGTATTTAATTAACTTCCCGAGCCCCTGGAAGCATGAAAATCACTTTAAACATGCTAATTTTAGCTCTAACACTGATGATCCACCTACAAATGTGAACTGACGTTCAAAAATAAAACATTTGAAAACGGACCATTTTCCACATTTCTGAAGCATGACGTAATGGGGGGGTGTTATCTCTTTTGTCGAAAATCAGCCGTTTTTGCTCGAACATTAAATGCCTCCAAATGGTATTTAATTAACTTCCCGAGCCCCTGGAAGCATGAAAATCACTTTAAACATGCTAATTTTAGCTCTAACACTGATGATCCACCTACAAATGTGAACTGACGTTCAAAAATAAAACATTTGAAAACGGACCATTTTCCACATTTCTGAAGCATGACGTAATGGGGGGTGTTATCTCTTTTGTCGAAAATCAGCCGTTTTTGCTCGAACATTAAATGCCTCCAAATGGTATTTAATTAACTTCCCGAGCCCCTGGAAGCATGAAAATCACTTTAAACATGCTAATTTTAGCTCTAACACTGATGATCCACCTACAAATGTGAACTGACGTTCAAAAATAAAACATTTGAAAACGGACCATTTTCCACATTTCTGAAGCATGACGTAATGGGGGGGTGTTATCTCTTTTGTGGAAAATCAGCCTTTTTTGCTCGAACATTAAATGCCTCCAAATGGTATTTATTTCACTTCCCGAGCCCCTGGAAGCATGAAAATCACTTTAAACATGCTAATTTTAGCTCTAACACTGATGCTCCACCTACAAATGTGAACTGACGTTCAAAAATAAAACATTTGAAAACGGACCATTTTCCAAATTTCTGAAGCATGACGTAATGGGGGGGTGTTATCTCTTTTGTCGAAAATCAGCCGTTTTTGCTCGAACATTAAACGCCTCCAAATGGTATTTAATTAACTTCCCGGGGTGAAGAAACCCTTTTTGAGAACTCAGAGTGAGTAAATTGGCCATTTTCATGCACTTTTAACCATTCCATAAATCTTGTGTTTTGGGCCCCTGGAAGCATGAAAATCACTTTAAACATGCTAATTTTAGCTCTAACACTGATGATCCACCTACAAATGTGAACTGACGTTCAAAAATAAAACATTTGAAAACGGACCATTTTCCACATTTCTGAAGCATGACGTAATGGGGGGGTGTTATCTCTTTTGTCAAAAATCAGCCGTTTTTGCTCGAACATTAAATGCCTCCAAATGGTATTTATTTCACTTCCCGAGCCCCTGGAAGCATGAAAATCACTTTAAACATGCTAATTTTAGCTCTAACACTGATGATCCACCTACAAATGTGAACTGACGTTCAAAAATAAAACATTTGAAAACGGACCATTTTCCACATTTCTGAAGCATGACGTAATGGAGGGGTGTTATCTCTTTTGTCGAAAATCAGCCGTTTTTGCTCGAACATTAAATGCCTCCAAATGGTATTTATTTCACTTCCCGAGCCCCTGGAAGCATGAAAATCACTTTAAACATGCTAATTTTAGCTCTAACACTGATGATCCACCTACAAATGTGAACTGACGTTCAAAAATAAAACATTTGAAAACGGACTATTTTCCACATTTCTAAAGCATGACGTAATGGGGGGGTGTTAGCTCTTTCGTCGAAAATCAGCCGTTTTTGCTCGAACATTAAAATCCTCCAAATGGTATTTAATTAACTTCCCGGGGTGAAGAAACCCTTTTTGAGAACTCAGAGTGAGTAAATTGGCCATTTTCATGCACTTTTAACCATTCCATAAATCTTGTGTTTTGGGCCCCTGGAAGCATGAAAATCACTTTAAACATGCTAATTTTAGCTCTAACACTGATGATCCACCTACAAATGTGAACTGACGTTCAAAAATAAAACATTTGAAAACGGACCATTTTCCACATTTCTGAAGCGTGACGTAATGGGGGGGTGTTATCTCTTTTGTCGAAAATCAGCCGTTTTTGCTCGAACATTAAATGCCTCCAAATGGTATTTAATTAACTTCCCGAGCCCCTGGAAGCATGAAAATCACTTTAAACATGCTAATTTTAGCTCTAACACTGATGATCCACCTACAAATGTGAACTGACGTTCAAAAATAAAACATTTGAAAACGGACCATTTTCCACATTTCTGAAGCATGACGTAATGGGGGGGTGTTATCTCTTTTGTCGAAAATCAGCCGTTTTTGCTCGAACATTAAATGCCTCCAAATGGTATTTAATTAACTTCCCGAGCCCCTGGAAGCATGAAAATCACTTTAAACATGCTAATTTTAGCTCTAACACTGATGATCCACCTACAAATGTGAACTGACGTTCAAAAATAAAACATTTGAAAACGGACCATTTTCCACATTTCTGAAGCATGACGTAATGGGGGGGTGTTATCTCTTTTGTGGAAAATCAGCCTTTTTTGCTCGAACATTAAATGCCTCCAAATGGTATTTATTTCACTTCCCGAGCCCCTGGAAGCATGAAAATCACTTTAAACATGCTAATTTTAGCTCTAACACTGATGATCCACCTACAAATGTGAACTGACGTTCAAAAATAAAACATTTGAAAACGGACCATTTTCCACATTTCTGAAGCATGACGTAATGGGGGGGTGTTATCTCTTTTGTCGAAAATCAGCCGTTTTTGCTCGAACATTAAATGCCTCCAAATGGTATTTATTTCACTTCCCGAGCCCCTGGAAGCATTAAAATCACTTTAAACATGCTAATTTTAGCTCTAACACTGATGATCCACCTACAAATGTGAACTGACGTTCAAAAATAAAACATTTGAAAACGGACCATTTTCCACATTTCTAAAGCATGACGTAATGGGGGGGTGTTAGCTCTTTCGTCGAAAATCAGCCGTTTTTGTGCTCGAACATTAAAATCCTCCAAATGTTATTTAATTAACTTCCCGGGGTGAAGAAACCCTTTTTGAGAACTCAGAGTGAGTAAATTGGCCATTTTCATGCACTTTTAACGATTCCATAAATCTTGTGTTTTGGGCCCCTGGAAGCATGAAAATCACTTTAAACATGCTAATTTTAGCTCTAACACTGATGATCCACCTACAAATGTGAACTGACGTTCAAAAATAAAACATTTGAAAACGGACCATTTTCCACATTTCTGAAGCATGACGTAATGGGGGGGTGTTATCTCTTTTGTCGAAAATCAGCCGTTTTTGCTCGAACATTAAATGCCTCCAAATGGTATTTAATTAACTTCCCGAGCCCCTGGAAGCATGAAAATCACTTTAAACATGCTAATTTTAGCTCTAACACTGATGATCCACCTACAAATGTGAACTGACGTTCAAAAATTAAACATTTGAAAACGGACCATTTTCCACATTTCTGAAGCATGACGTAATGGGGGGGTGTTATCTCTTTTGTCGAAAATCAGCCGTTTTTGCTCGAACATTAAATGCCTCCAAATGGTATTTATTTCACTTCCCGAGCCCCTGGAAGCATGAAAATCACTTTAAACATGCTAATTTTAGCTCTAACACTGATGATCCACCTACAAATGTGAACTGACGTTCAAAAATAAAACATTTGAAAACGGACCATTTTCCACATTTCTGAAGCATGACGTAATGGGAGGGTGTTATCTCTTTTGTCGAAAATCAGCCGTTTTTGCTCTAACATTAAATGCCTCCAAATGGTATTTAATTAACTTCCCGGGGTGAAGAAACCCTTTTTGAGAACTCAGAGTGAGTAAATTGGCCATTTTCATGCACTTTTAACCATTCCATAAATCTTGTGTTTTGGGCCCCTGGAAGCATGAAAATCACTTTAAACATGCTAATTTTAGCTCTAACACTGATGATCCACCTACAAATGTGAACTGACGTTCAAAAATAAAACATTTGAAAACGGACCATTTTCCACATTTCTGAAGCATGACGTAATGGGGGGGTGTTATCTCTTTTGTCGAAAATCAGCCGTTTTTGCTCGAACATTAAATGCCTCCAAATGGTATTTAATTAACTTCCCGAGCCCCTGGAAGCATGAAAATCACTTTAAACATGCTAATTTTAGCTCTAACACTGATGGTCCACCTACAAATGTGAACTGACGTTCAAAAATGAAACATTTGAAAACGGACCATTTTCCACATTTCTGAAGCATGACGTAATGGGCGGGTGTTATCTCTTTTGTCGAAAATCAGCCGTTTTTGCTCGAACATTAAATGCCTCCAAATGGTATTTATTTCACTTCCCGAGCCCCTGGAAGCATGAAAATCACTTTAAACATGCTAATTTTAGCTCTAACACTGATGATCCACCTACAAATGTGAACTGACGTTCAAAAATAAAACATTTGAAAACGGACCATTTTCCACATTTCTAAAGCATGACGTAATGGGGGGGTGTTAGCTCTTTCGTCGAAAATCAGCCGTTTTTGCTCGAACATTAAAATCCTCCAAATGGTATTTAATTAACTTCCCGGGGTGAAGAAACCCTTTTTGAGAACTCAGAGTGAGTAAATTGGCCATTTTCATGCACTTTTAACGATTCCATAAATCTTGTGTTTTGGGCCCCTGGAAGCATGAAAATCACTTTAAACATGCTAATTTTAGCTCTAACACTGATGATCCACCTACAAATGTGAACTGACGTTCAAAAATTAAACATTTGAAAACGGACCATTTTCCACATTTCTGAAGCATGACGTAATGGGGGGGTGTTATCTCTTTTGTCGAAAATCAGCCGTTTTTGCTCGAACATTAAATGCCTCCAAATGGTATTTATTTCACTTCCCGAGCCCCTGGAAGCATGAAAATCACTTTAAACATGCTAATTTTAGCTCTAACACTGATGATCCACCTACAAATGTGAACTGACGTTCAAAAATAAAACATTTGAAAACGGACCATTTTCCACATTTCTAAAGCATGACGTAATGGGGGGGTGTTAGCTCTTTCGTCGAAAATCAGCCGTTTTTGCTCGAACATTAAAATCCTCCAAATGGTATTTAATTAACTTCCCGGGGTGAAGAAACCCTTTTTGAGAACTCAGAGTGAGTAAATTGGCCATTTTCATGCACTTTTAACCATTCCATAAATCTTGTGTTTTGGGCCCCTGGAAGCATGAAAATCACTTTAAACATGCTAATTTTAGCTCTAACACTGATGATCCACCTACAAATGTGAACTGACGTTCAAAAATAAAACATTTGAAAACAGACCATTTTCCACATTTCTGAAGCATGACGTAATGGGGGGGTGTTATCTCTTTTGTGGAAAATCAGCCGTTTTTGCTCGAACATTAAATGCCTCCAAATGGTATTTAATTAACTTCCCGAGCCCCTGGAAGCATGAAAATCACTTTAAACATGCTAATTTTAGCTCTAACACTGATGATCCACCTACAAATGTGAACTGACGTTCAAAAATAAAACATTTGAAAACGGACCATTTTCCACATTTCTGAAGCATGACGTAATGGGGGGGTGTTATCTCTTTTGTCGAAAATCAGCCGTTTTTGCTCGAACATTAAATGCCTCCAAATGGTATTTAATTAACTTCCCGAGCCCCTGGAAGCATGAAAATCACTTTAAACATGCTAATTTTAGCTCTAACACTGATGATCCACCTACAAATGTGAACTGACGTTCAAAAATAAAACATTTGAAAACGGACCATTTTCCACATTTCTGAAGCATGACGTAATGGGGGGTGTTATCTCTTTTGTCGAAAATCAGCCGTTTTTGCTCGAACATTAAATGCCTCCAAATGGTATTTAATTAACTTCCCGAGCCCCTGGAAGCATGAAAATCACTTTAAACATGCTAATTTTAGCTCTAACACTGATGATCCACCTACAAATGTGAACTGACGTTCAAAAATAAAACATTTGAAAACGGACCATTTTCCACATTTCTGAAGCATGACGTAATGGGGGGGTGTTATCTCTTTTGTGGAAAATCAGCCTTTTTTGCTCGAACATTAAATGCCTCCAAATGGTATTTATTTCACTTCCCGAGCCCCTGGAAGCATGAAAATCACTTTAAACATGCTAATTTTAGCTCTAACACTGATGCTCCACCTACAAATGTGAACTGACGTTCAAAAATAAAACATTTGAAAACGGACCATTTTCCAAATTTCTGAAGCATGACGTAATGGGGGGGTGTTATCTCTTTTGTCGAAAATCAGCCGTTTTTGCTCGAACATTAAACGCCTCCAAATGGTATTTAATTAACTTCCCGGGGTGAAGAAACCCTTTTTGAGAACTCAGAGTGAGTAAATTGGCCATTTTCATGCACTTTTAACCATTCCATAAATCTTGTGTTTTGGGCCCCTGGAAGCATGAAAATCACTTTAAACATGCTAATTTTAGCTCTAACACTGATGATCCACCTACAAATGTGAACTGACGTTCAAAAATAAAACATTTGAAAACGGACCATTTTCCACATTTCTGAAGCATGACGTAATGGGGGGGGTGTTATCTCTTTTGTCAAAAATCAGCCGTTTTTGCTCGAACATTAAATGCCTCCAAATGGTATTTATTTCACTTCCCGAGCCCCTGGAAGCATGAAAATCACTTTAAACATGCTAATTTTAGCTCTAACACTGATGATCCACCTACAAATGTGAACTGACGTTCAAAAATAAAACATTTGAAAACGGACCATTTTCCACATTTCTGAAGCATGACGTAATGGAGGGGTGTTATCTCTTTTGTCGAAAATCAGCCGTTTTTGCTCGAACATTAAATGCCTCCAAATGGTATTTATTTCACTTCCCGAGCCCCTGGAAGCATGAAAATCACTTTAAACATGCTAATTTTAGCTCTAACACTGATGATCCACCTACAAATGTGAACTGACGTTCAAAAATAAAACATTTGAAAACGGACTATTTTCCACATTTCTAAAGCATGACGTAATGGGGGGGTGTTAGCTCTTTCGTCGAAAATCAGCCGTTTTTGCTCGAACATTAAAATCCTCCAAATGGTATTTAATTAACTTCCCGGGGTGAAGAAACCCTTTTTGAGAACTCAGAGTGAGTAAATTGGCCATTTTCATGCACTTTTAACCATTCCATAAATCTTGTGTTTTGGGCCCCTGGAAGCATGAAAATCACTTTAAACATGCTAATTTTAGCTCTAACACTGATGATCCACCTACAAATGTGAACTGACGTTCAAAAATAAAACATTTGAAAACGGACCATTTTCCACATTTCTGAAGCATGACGTAATGAGGGGGTGTTATCTCTTTTGTCGAAAATCAGCCGTTTATGCTCGAACATTAAATGCCTCCAAATGGTATTTAATTAACTTCCCGAGCCCCTGGAAGCATGAAAATCACTTTAAACATGCTAATTTTAGCTCTAACACTGATGATCCACCTACAAATGTGAACTGACGTTCAAAAATAAAACATTTGAAAACGGACCATTTTCCACATTTCTGAAGCATGACGTAATAGGGGGGTGTTATCTCTTTTTTGTGTAAAATCAGCCTTTTTTGCTCGAACATTAAATGCCTCCAAATGGTATTTATTTCACTTCCCGAGCCCCTGGAAGCATGAAAATCACTTTAAACATGCTAATTTTAGCTCTAACACTGATGATCCACCCACAAATGTGAACTGACGTTCAAAAATAAAACATTTGAAAACGGACCATTTTCAACATTTCTGAAGCATGACGTAATGGGGGGGTGTTATCTCTTTTGTCGAAAATCAGCCGTTTTTGCTCGAACATTAAATGCCTCCAAATGGTATTTATTTCACTTCCCGAGCCCCTGGAAGCATGAAAATCACTTTAAACATGCTAATTTTAGCTCTAACACTGATGATCCACCTACAAATGTGAACTGACGTTCAAAAATAAAACATTTAAAACGGACCATTTTCCGCATTTCTGAAGCATGACGTAATGGGGGGGTGTTATCTCTTTTGTCGAAAATCAGCCGTTTTTGCTCGAACATTAAATGCCTCCAAATGGTATTTATTTCACTTCCCGAGCCCCTGGAAGCATGAAAATCACTTTAAACATGCTAATTTTAGCTCTAACACTGATGATCCACCTACAAATGTGAACTGACGTTCAAAAATAAAACATTTGAAAACGGACCATTTTCCACATTTCTAAAGCATGACGTAATGGGGGGGTGTTAGCTCTTTCGTCGAAAATCAGCCGTTTTTGCTCGAACATTAAATGCCTCCAAATGGTATTTATTTCACTTCCCGAGCCCCTGGAAGCATGAAAATCACTTTAAACATGCTAATTTTAGCTCTAACACTGATGCTCCACCTACAAATTTGAACTGACGTTCAAAAATAAAACATTTGAAAACAGACCATTTTCCACATTTCTGAAGCATGACGTAATGGGGGGGTGTTATCTCTTTTGTGGAAAATCAGCCGTTTTTGCTCGAACATTAAATGCCTCCAAATGGTATTTAATTAACTTCCCGAGCCCCTGGAAGCATGAAAATCACTTTAAACATGCTAATTTTAGCTCTAACACTGATGATCCACCTACAAATGTGAACTGACGTTCAAAAATAAAACATTTGAAAACGGACCATTTTCCACATTTCTGAAGCATGACGTAATGGGGGGGTGTTATCTCTTTTGTCGAAAATCAGCCGTTTTTGCTCGAACATTAAATGCCTCCAAATGGTATTTAATTAACTTCCCGAGCCCCTGGAAGCATGAAAATCACTTTAAACATGCTAATTTTAGCTCTAACACTGATGATCCACCTACAAATGTGAACTGACGTTCAAAAATAAAACATTTGAAAACGGACCATTTTCCACATTTCTGAAGCATGACGTAATGGGGGGTGTTATCTCTTTTGTCGAAAATCAGCCGTTTTTGCTCGAACATTAAATGCCTCCAAATGGTATTTAATTAACTTCCCGAGCCCCTGGAAGCATGAAAATCACTTTAAACATGCTAATTTTAGCTCTAACACTGATGATCCACCTACAAATGTGAACTGACGTTCAAAAATAAAACATTTGAAAACGGACCATTTTCCACATTTCTGAAGCATGACGTAATGGGGGGGTGTTATCTCTTTTGTGGAAAATCAGCCTTTTTTGCTCGAACATTAAATGCCTCCAAATGGTATTTATTTCACTTCCCGAGCCCCTGGAAGCATGAAAATCAATTTAAACATGCTAATTTTAGCTCTAACACTGATGCTCCACCTACAAATGTGAACTGACGTTCAAAAATAAAACATTTGAAAACGGACCATTTTCCAAATTTCTGAAGCATGACGTAATGGGGGGGTGTTATCTCTTTTGTCGAAAATCAGCCGTTTTTGCTCGAACATTAAACGCCTCCAAATGGTATTTAATTAACTTCCCGGGGTGAAGAAACCCTTTTTGAGAACTCAGAGTGAGTAAATTGGCCATTTTCATGCACTTTTAACCATTCCATAAATCTTGTGTTTTGGGCCCCTGGAAGCATGAAAATCACTTTAAACATGCTAATTTTAGCTCTAACACTGATGATCCACCTACAAATGTGAACTGACGTTCAAAAATAAAACATTTGAAAACGGACCATTTTCCACATTTCTGAAGCATGACGTAATGGGGGGGTGTTATCTCTTTTGTCAAAAATCAGCCGTTTTTGCTCGAACATTAAATGCCTCCAAATGGTATTTATTTCACTTCCCGAGCCCCTGGAAGCATGAAAATCACTTTAAACATGCTAATTTTAGCTCTAACACTGATGATCCACCTACAAATGTGAACTGACGTTCAAAAATAAAACATTTGAAAACGGACCATTTTCCACATTTCTGAAGCATGACGTAATGGAGGGGTGTTATCTCTTTTGTCGAAAATCAGCCGTTTTTGCTCGAACATTAAATGCCTCCAAATGGTATTTATTTCACTTCCCGAGCCCCTGGAAGCATGAAAATCACTTTAAACATGCTAATTTTAGCTCTAACACTGATGATCCACCTACAAATGTGAACTGACGTTCAAAAATAAAACATTTGAAAACGGACTATTTTCCACATTTCTAAAGCATGACGTAATGGGGGGGTGTTAGCTCTTTCGTCGAAAATCAGCCGTTTTTGCTCGAACATTAAAATCCTCCAAATGGTATTTAATTAACTTCCCGGGGTGAAGAAACCCTTTTTGAGAACTCAGAGTGAGTAAATTGGCCATTTTCATGCACTTTTAACCATTCCATAAATCTTGTGTTTTGGGCCCCTGGAAGCATGAAAATCACTTTAAACATGCTAATTTTAGCTCTAACACTGATGATCCACCTACAAATGTGAACTGACGTTCAAAAATAAAACATTTGAAAACGGACCATTTTCCACATTTCTGAAGCATGACGTAATGAGGGGGTGTTATCTCTTTTGTCGAAAATCAGCCGTTTATGCTCGAACATTAAATGCCTCCAAATGGTATTTAATTAACTTCCCGAGCCCCTGGAAGCATGAAAATCACTTTAAACATGCTAATTTTAGCTCTAACACTGATGATCCACCTACAAATGTGAACTGACGTTCAAAAATAAAACATTTGAAAACGGACCATTTTCCACATTTCTGAAGCATGACGTAATAGGGGGGTGTTATCTCTTTTTTGTGTAAAATCAGCCTTTTTTGCTCGAACATTAAATGCCTCCAAATGGTATTTATTTCACTTCCCGAGCCCCTGGAAGCATGAAAATCACTTTAAACATGCTAATTTTAGCTCTAACACTGATGATCCACCTACAAATGTGAACTGACGTTCAAAAATAAAACATTTGAAAACGGACCATTTTCCACATTTCTGAAGCATGACGTAATGGGGGGGTGTTATCTCTTTTGTCGAAAATCAGCCGTTTTTGCTCGAACATTAAATGCCTCCAAATGGTATTTATTTCACTTCCCGAGCCCCTGGAAGCATGAAAATCACTTTAAACATGCTAATTTTAGCTCTAACACTGATGATCCACCTACAAATGTGAACTGACGTTCAAAAATAAAACATTTAAAACGGACCATTTTCCGCATTTCTGAAGCATGACGTAATGGGGGGGTGTTATCTCTTTTGTCGAAAATCAGCCGTTTTTGCTCGAACATTAAATGCCTCCAAATGGTATTTATTTCACTTCCCGAGCCCCTGGAAGCATGAAAATCACTTTAAACATGCTAATTTTAGCTCTAACACTGATGATCCACCTACAAATGTGAACTGACGTTCAAAAATAAAACATTTGAAAACGGACCATTTTCCACATTTCTAAAGCATGACGTAATGGGGGGGTGTTAGCTTTTTCGTCGAAAATCAGCCGTTTTTGCTCGAACATTAAAATCCTCCAAATGGTATTTAATTAACTTCCCGGGGTGAAGAAACCCTTTTTGAGAACTCAGAGTGAGTAAATTGGCCATTTTCATGCACTTTTAACCATTCCATAAATCTTGTGTTTTGGGCCCCTGGAAGCATGAAAATCACTTTAAACATGCTAATTTTAGCTCTAACACTGATGATCCACCTACAAATGTGAACTGACGTTCAAAAATAAAACATTTGAAAACGGACCATTTTCCACATTTCTGAAGCGTGACGTAATGGGGGGGTGTTATCTCTTTTGTCGAAAATCAGCCGTTTTTGCTCGAACATTAAATGCCTCCAAATGGTATTTAATTAACTTCCCGAGCCCCTGGAAGCATGAAAATCACTTTAAACATGCTAATTTTAGCTCTAACACTGATGATCTACCTACAAATGTGAACTGACGTTCAAAAATAAAACATTTGAAAACGGACCATTTTCCACATTTCTGAAGCATGACGTAATGGGGGGGTGTTATCTCTTTTGTCGAAAATCAGCCGTTTTTGCTCGAACATTAAATGCCTCCAAATGGTATTTATTTCACTTCCCGAGCCCCTGGAAGCATTAAAATCACTTTAAACATGCTAATTTTAGCTCTAACACTGATGATCCACCTACAAATGTGAACTGACGTTCAAAAATAAAACATTTGAAAACGGACCATTTTCCACATTTCTAAAGCATGACGTAATGGGGGGGTGTTAGCTCTTTCGTCGAAAATCAGCCGTTTTTGTGCTCGAACATTAAAATCCTCCAAATGTTATTTAATTAACTTCCCGGGGTGAAGAAACCCTTTTTGAGAACTCAGAGTGAGTAAATTGGCCATTTTCATGCACTTTTAACGATTCCATAAATCTTGTGTTTTGGGCCCCTGGAAGCATGAAAATCACTTTAAACATGCTAATTTTAGCTCTAACACTGATGATCCACCTACAAATGTGAACTGACGTTCAAAAATAAAACATTTGAAAACGGACCATTTTCCACATTTCTGAAGCATGACGTAATGGGGGGGTGTTATCTCTTTTGTCGAAAATCAGCCGTTTTTGCTCGAACATTAAATGCCTCCAAATGGTATTTAATTAACTTCCCGAGCCCCTGGAAGCATGAAAATCACTTTAAACATGCTAATTTTAGCTCTAACACTGATGATCCACCTACAAATGTGAACTGACGTTCAAAAATTAAACATTTGAAAACGGACCATTTTCCACATTTCTGAAGCATGACGTAATGGGGGGGTGTTATCTCTTTTGTCGAAAATCAGCCGTTTTTGCTCGAACATTAAATGCCTCCAAATGGTATTTATTTCACTTCCCGAGCCCCTGGAAGCATGAAAATCACTTTAAACATGCTAATTTTAGCTCTAACACTGATGATCCACCTACAAATGTGAACTGACGTTCAAAAATAAAACATTTGAAAACGGACCATTTTCCACATTTCTGAAGCATGACGTAATGGGAGGGTGTTATCTCTTTTGTCGAAAATCAGCCGTTTTTGCTCTAACATTAAATGCCTCCAAATGGTATTTAATTAACTTCCCGGGGTGAAGAAACCCTTTTTGAGAACTCAGAGTGAGTAAATTGGCCATTTTCATGCACTTTTAACCATTCCATAAATCTTGTGTTTTGGGCCCCTGGAAGCATGAAAATCACTTTAAACATGCTAATTTTAGCTCTAACACTGATGATCCACCTACAAATGTGAACTGACGTTCAAAAATAAAACATTTGAAAACGGACCATTTTCCACATTTCTGAAGCATGACGTAATGGGGGGGTGTTATCTCTTTTGTCGAAAATCAGCCGTTTTTGCTCGAACATTAAATGCCTCCAAATGGTATTTAATTAACTTCCCGAGCCCCTGGAAGCATGAAAATCACTTTAAACATGCTAATTTTAGCTCTAACACTGATGGTCCACCTACAAATGTGAACTGACGTTCAAAAATGAAACATTTGAAAACGGACCATTTTCCACATTTCTGAAGCATGACGTAATGGGCGGGTGTTATCTCTTTTGTCGAAAATCAGCCGTTTTTGCTCGAACATTAAATGCCTCCAAATGGTATTTATTTCACTTCCCGAGCCCCTGGAAGCATGAAAATCACTTTAAACATGCTAATTTTAGCTCTAACACTGATGATCCACCTACAAATGTGAACTGACGTTCAAAAATAAAACATTTGAAAACGGACCATTTTCCACATTTCTAAAGCATGACGTAATGGGGGGGTGTTAGCTCTTTCGTCGAAAATCAGCCGTTTTTGCTCGAACATTAAAATCCTCCAAATGGTATTTAATTAACTTCCCGGGGTGAAGAAACCCTTTTTGAGAACTCAGAGTGAGTAAATTGGCCATTTTCATGCACTTTTAACGATTCCATAAATCTTGTGTTTTGGGCCCCTGGAAGCATGAAAATCACTTTAAACATGCTAATTTTAGCTCTAACACTGATGATCCACCTACAAATGTGAACTGACGTTCAAAAATTAAACATTTGAAAACGGACCATTTTCCACATTTCTGAAGCATGACGTAATGGGGGGGTGTTATCTCTTTTGTCGAAAATCAGCCGTTTTTGCTCGAACATTAAATGCCTCCAAATGGTATTTATTTCACTTCCCGAGCCCCTGGAAGCATGAAAATCACTTTAAACATGCTAATTTTAGCTCTAACACTGATGATCCACCTACAAATGTGAACTGACGTTCAAAAATAAAACATTTGAAAACGGACCATTTTCCACATTTCTAAAGCATGACGTAATGGGGGGGTGTTAGCTCTTTCGTCGAAAATCAGCCGTTTTTGCTCGAACATTAAAATCCTCCAAATGGTATTTAATTAACTTCCCGGGGTGAAGAAACCCTTTTTGAGAACTCAGAGTGAGTAAATTGGCCATTTTCATGCACTTTTAACCATTCCATAAATCTTGTGTTTTGGGCCCCTGGAAGCATGAAAATCACTTTAAACATGCTAATTTTAGCTCTAACACTGATGATCCACCTACAAATGTGAACTGACGTTCAAAAATAAAACATTTGAAAACAGACCATTTTCCACATTTCTGAAGCATGACGTAATGGGGGGGTGTTATCTCTTTTGTGGAAAATCAGCCGTTTTTGCTCGAACATTAAATGCCTCCAAATGGTATTTAATTAACTTCCCGAGCCCCTGGAAGCATGAAAATCACTTTAAACATGCTAATTTTAGCTCTAACACTGATGATCCACCTACAAATGTGAACTGACGTTCAAAAATAAAACATTTGAAAACGGACCATTTTCCACATTTCTGAAGCATGACGTAATGGGGGGGTGTTATCTCTTTTGTCGAAAATCAGCCGTTTTTGCTCGAACATTAAATGCCTCCAAATGGTATTTAATTAACTTCCCGAGCCCCTGGAAGCATGAAAATCACTTTAAACATGCTAATTTTAGCTCTAACACTGATGATCCACCTACAAATGTGAACTGACGTTCAAAAATAAAACATTTGAAAACGGACCATTTTCCACATTTCTGAAGCATGACGTAATGGGGGGTGTTATCTCTTTTGTCGAAAATCAGCCGTTTTTGCTCGAACATTAAATGCCTCCAAATGGTATTTAATTAACTTCCCGAGCCCCTGGAAGCATGAAAATCACTTTAAACATGCTAATTTTAGCTCTAACACTGATGATCCACCTACAAATGTGAACTGACGTTCAAAAATAAAACATTTGAAAACGGACCATTTTCCACATTTCTGAAGCATGACGTAATGGGGGGGTGTTATCTCTTTTGTGGAAAATCAGCCTTTTTTGCTCGAACATTAAATGCCTCCAAATGGTATTTATTTCACTTCCCGAGCCCCTGGAAGCATGAAAATCACTTTAAACATGCTAATTTTAGCTCTAACACTGATGATCCACCTACAAATGTGAACTGACGTTCAAAAATAAAACATTTGAAAACGGACCATTTTCCACATTTCTGAAGCATGACGTAATGGGGGGTGTTATCTCTTTTGTCGAAAATCAGCCGTTTTTGCTCGAACATTAAATGCCTCCAAATGGTATTTAATTAACTTCCCGAGCCCCTGGAAGCATGAAAATCACTTTAAACATGCTAATTTTAGCTCTAACACTGATGATCCACCTACAAATGTGAACTGACGTTCAAAAATAAAACATTTGAAAACGGACCATTTTCCACATTTCTGAAGCATGACGTAATGGGGGGGTGTTATCTCTTTTGTGGAAAATCAGCCTTTTTTGCTCGAACATTAAATGCCTCCAAATGGTATTTATTTCACTTCCCGAGCCCCTGGAAGCATGAAAATCACTTTAAACATGCTAATTTTAGCTCTAACACTGATGCTCCACCTACAAATGTGAACTGACGTTCAAAAATAAAACATTTGAAAACGGACCATTTTCCAAATTTCTGAAGCATGACGTAATGGGGGGGTGTTATCTCTTTTGTCGAAAATCAGCCGTTTTTGCTCGAACATTAAACGCCTCCAAATGGTATTTAATTAACTTCCCGGGGTGAAGAAACCCTTTTTGAGAACTCAGAGTGAGTAAATTGGCCATTTTCATGCACTTTTAACCATTCCATAAATCTTGTGTTTTGGGCCCCTGGAAGCATGAAAATCACTTTAAACATGCTAATTTTAGCTCTAACACTGATGATCCACCTACAAATGTGAACTGACGTTCAAAAATAAAACATTTGAAAACGGACCATTTTCCACATTTCTGAAGCATGACGTAATGGGGGGGGTGTTATCTCTTTTGTCAAAAATCAGCCGTTTTTGCTCGAACATTAAATGCCTCCAAATGGTATTTATTTCACTTCCCGAGCCCCTGGAAGCATGAAAATCACTTTAAACATGCTAATTTTAGCTCTAACACTGATGATCCACCTACAAATGTGAACTGACGTTCAAAAATAAAACATTTGAAAACGGACCATTTTCCACATTTCTGAAGCATGACGTAATGGAGGGGTGTTATCTCTTTTGTCGAAAATCAGCCGTTTTTGCTCGAACATTAAATGCCTCCAAATGGTATTTATTTCACTTCCCGAGCCCCTGGAAGCATGAAAATCACTTTAAACATGCTAATTTTAGCTCTAACACTGATGATCCACCTACAAATGTGAACTGACGTTCAAAAATAAAACATTTGAAAACGGACTATTTTCCACATTTCTAAAGCATGACGTAATGGGGGGGTGTTAGCTCTTTCGTCGAAAATCAGCCGTTTTTGCTCGAACATTAAAATCCTCCAAATGGTATTTAATTAACTTCCCGGGGTGAAGAAACCCTTTTTGAGAACTCAGAGTGAGTAAATTGGCCATTTTCATGCACTTTTAACCATTCCATAAATCTTGTGTTTTGGGCCCCTGGAAGCATGAAAATCACTTTAAACATGCTAATTTTAGCTCTAACACTGATGATCCACCTACAAATGTGAACTGACGTTCAAAAATAAAACATTTGAAAACGGACCATTTTCCACATTTCTGAAGCATGACGTAATGAGGGGGTGTTATCTCTTTTGTCGAAAATCAGCCGTTTATGCTCGAACATTAAATGCCTCCAAATGGTATTTAATTAACTTCCCGAGCCCCTGGAAGCATGAAAATCACTTTAAACATGCTAATTTTAGCTCTAACACTGATGATCCACCTACAAATGTGAACTGACGTTCAAAAATAAAACATTTGAAAACGGACCATTTTCCACATTTCTGAAGCATGACGTAATAGGGGGGTGTTATCTCTTTTTTGTGTAAAATCAGCCTTTTTTGCTCGAACATTAAATGCCTCCAAATGGTATTTATTTCACTTCCCGAGCCCCTGGAAGCATGAAAATCACTTTAAACATGCTAATTTTAGCTCTAACACTGATGATCCACCTACAAATGTGAACTGACGTTCAAAAATAAAACATTTGAAAACGGACCATTTTCAACATTTCTGAAGCATGACGTAATGGGGGGGTGTTATCTCTTTTGTCGAAAATCAGCCGTTTTTGCTCGAACATTAAATGCCTCCAAATGGTATTTATTTCACTTCCCGAGCCCCTGGAAGCATGAAAATCACTTTAAACATGCTAATTTTAGCTCTAACACTGATGATCCACCTACAAATGTGAACTGACGTTCAAAAATAAAACATTTAAAACGGACCATTTTCCGCATTTCTGAAGCATGACGTAATGGGGGGGTGTTATCTCTTTTGTCGAAAATCAGCCGTTTTTGCTCGAACATTAAATGCCTCCAAATGGTATTTATTTCACTTCCCGAGCCCCTGGAAGCATGAAAATCACTTTAAACATGCTAATTTTAGCTCTAACACTGATGATCCACCTACAAATGTGAACTGACGTTCAAAAATAAAACATTTGAAAACGGACCATTTTCCACATTTCTAAAGCATGACGTAATGGGGGGGTGTTAGCTCTTTCGTCGAAAATCAGCCGTTTTTGCTCGAACATTAAATGCCTCCAAATGGTATTTATTTCACTTCCCGAGCCCCTGGAAGCATGAAAATCACTTTAAACATGCTAATTTTAGCTCTAACACTGATGCTCCACCTACAAATTTGAACTGACGTTCAAAAATAAAACATTTGAAAACAGACCATTTTCCACATTTCTGAAGCATGACGTAATGGGGGGGTGTTATCTCTTTTGTGGAAAATCAGCCGTTTTTGCTCGAACATTAAATGCCTCCAAATGGTATTTAATTAACTTCCCGAGCCCCTGGAAGCATGAAAATCACTTTAAACATGCTAATTTTAGCTCTAACACTGATGATCCACCTACAAATGTGAACTGACGTTCAAAAATAAAACATTTGAAAACGGACCATTTTCCACATTTCTGAAGCATGACGTAATGGGGGGGTGTTATCTCTTTTGTCGAAAATCAGCCGTTTTTGCTCGAACATTAAATGCCTCCAAATGGTATTTAATTAACTTCCCGAGCCCCTGGAAGCATGAAAATCACTTTAAACATGCTAATTTTAGCTCTAACACTGATGATCCACCTACAAATGTGAACTGACGTTCAAAAATAAAACATTTGAAAACGGACCATTTTCCACATTTCTGAAGCATGACGTAATGGGGGGTGTTATCTCTTTTGTCGAAAATCAGCCGTTTTTGCTCGAACATTAAATGCCTCCAAATGGTATTTAATTAACTTCCCGAGCCCCTGGAAGCATGAAAATCACTTTAAACATGCTAATTTTAGCTCTAACACTGATGATCCACCTACAAATGTGAACTGACGTTCAAAAATAAAACATTTGAAAACGGACCATTTTCCACATTTCTGAAGCATGACGTAATGGGGGGGTGTTATCTCTTTTGTGGAAAATCAGCCTTTTTTGCTCGAACATTAAATGCCTCCAAATGGTATTTATTTCACTTCCCGAGCCCCTGGAAGCATGAAAATCAATTTAAACATGCTAATTTTAGCTCTAACACTGATGCTCCACCTACAAATGTGAACTGACGTTCAAAAATAAAACATTTGAAAACGGACCATTTTCCAAATTTCTGAAGCATGACGTAATGGGGGGGTGTTATCTCTTTTGTCGAAAATCAGCCGTTTTTGCTCGAACATTAAACGCCTCCAAATGGTATTTAATTAACTTCCCGGGGTGAAGAAACCCTTTTTGAGAACTCAGAGTGAGTAAATTGGCCATTTTCATGCACTTTTAACCATTCCATAAATCTTGTGTTTTGGGCCCCTGGAAGCATGAAAATCACTTTAAACATGCTAATTTTAGCTCTAACACTGATGATCCACCTACAAATGTGAACTGACGTTCAAAAATAAAACATTTGAAAACGGACCATTTTCCACATTTCTGAAGCATGACGTAATGGGGGGGTGTTATCTCTTTTGTCAAAAATCAGCCGTTTTTGCTCGAACATTAAATGCCTCCAAATGGTATTTATTTCACTTCCCGAGCCCCTGGAAGCATGAAAATCACTTTAAACATGCTAATTTTAGCTCTAACACTGATGATCCACCTACAAATGTGAACTGACGTTCAAAAATAAAACATTTGAAAACGGACCATTTTCCACATTTCTGAAGCATGACGTAATGGAGGGGTGTTATCTCTTTTGTCGAAAATCAGCCGTTTTTGCTCGAACATTAAATGCCTCCAAATGGTATTTATTTCACTTCCCGAGCCCCTGGAAGCATGAAAATCACTTTAAACATGCTAATTTTAGCTCTAACACTGATGATCCACCTACAAATGTGAACTGACGTTCAAAAATAAAACATTTGAAAACGGACTATTTTCCACATTTCTAAAGCATGACGTAATGGGGGGGTGTTAGCTCTTTCGTCGAAAATCAGCCGTTTTTGCTCGAACATTAAAATCCTCCAAATGGTATTTAATTAACTTCCCGGGGTGAAGAAACCCTTTTTGAGAACTCAGAGTGAGTAAATTGGCCATTTTCATGCACTTTTAACCATTCCATAAATCTTGTGTTTTGGGCCCCTGGAAGCATGAAAATCACTTTAAACATGCTAATTTTAGCTCTAACACTGATGATCCACCTACAAATGTGAACTGACGTTCAAAAATAAAACATTTGAAAACGGACCATTTTCCACATTTCTGAAGCATGACGTAATGAGGGGGTGTTATCTCTTTTGTCGAAAATCAGCCGTTTATGCTCGAACATTAAATGCCTCCAAATGGTATTTAATTAACTTCCCGAGCCCCTGGAAGCATGAAAATCACTTTAAACATGCTAATTTTAGCTCTAACACTGATGATCCACCTACAAATGTGAACTGACGTTCAAAAATAAAACATTTGAAAACGGACCATTTTCCACATTTCTGAAGCATGACGTAATAGGGGGGTGTTATCTCTTTTTTGTGTAAAATCAGCCTTTTTTGCTCGAACATTAAATGCCTCCAAATGGTATTTATTTCACTTCCCGAGCCCCTGGAAGCATGAAAATCACTTTAAACATGCTAATTTTAGCTCTAACACTGATGATCCACCTACAAATGTGAACTGACGTTCAAAAATAAAACATTTGAAAACGGACCATTTTCCACATTTCTGAAGCATGACGTAATGGGGGGGTGTTATCTCTTTTGTCGAAAATCAGCCGTTTTTGCTCGAACATTAAATGCCTCCAAATGGTATTTATTTCACTTCCCGAGCCCCTGGAAGCATGAAAATCACTTTAAACATGCTAATTTTAGCTCTAACACTGATGATCCACCTACAAATGTGAACTGACGTTCAAAAATAAAACATTTAAAACGGACCATTTTCCGCATTTCTGAAGCATGACGTAATGGGGGGGTGTTATCTCTTTTGTCGAAAATCAGCCGTTTTTGCTCGAACATTAAATGCCTCCAAATGGTATTTATTTCACTTCCCGAGCCCCTGGAAGCATGAAAATCACTTTAAACATGCTAATTTTAGCTCTAACACTGATGATCCACCTACAAATGTGAACTGACGTTCAAAAATAAAACATTTGAAAACGGACCATTTTCCACATTTCTAAAGCATGACGTAATGGGGGGGTGTTAGCTTTTTCGTCGAAAATCAGCCGTTTTTGCTCGAACATTAAAATCCTCCAAATGGTATTTAATTAACTTCCCGGGGTGAAGAAACCCTTTTTGAGAACTCAGAGTGAGTAAATTGGCCATTTTCATGCACTTTTAACCATTCCATAAATCTTGTGTTTTGGGCCCCTGGAAGCATGAAAATCACTTTAAACATGCTAATTTTAGCTCTAACACTGATGATCCACCTACAAATGTGAACTGACGTTCAAAAATAAAACATTTGAAAACGGACCATTTTCCACATTTCTGAAGCGTGACGTAATGGGGGGGTGTTATCTCTTTTGTCGAAAATCAGCCGTTTTTGCTCGAACATTAAATGCCTCCAAATGGTATTTAATTAACTTCCCGAGCCCCTGGAAGCATGAAAATCACTTTAAACATGCTAATTTTAGCTCTAACACTGATGATCTACCTACAAATGTGAACTGACGTTCAAAAATAAAACATTTGAAAACGGACCATTTTCCACATTTCTGAAGCATGACGTAATGGGGGGGTGTTATCTCTTTTGTCGAAAATCAGCCGTTTTTGCTCGAACATTAAATGCCTCCAAATGGTATTTATTTCACTTCCCGAGCCCCTGGAAGCATTAAAATCACTTTAAACATGCTAATTTTAGCTCTAACACTGATGATCCACCTACAAATGTGAACTGACGTTCAAAAATAAAACATTTGAAAACGGACCATTTTCCACATTTCTAAAGCATGACGTAATGGGGGGGTGTTAGCTCTTTCGTCGAAAATCAGCCGTTTTTGTGCTCGAACATTAA
Organism: Lissotriton vulgaris; assembly: GCF_964263255.1. Taxonomy (NCBI): domain Eukaryota; kingdom Metazoa; phylum Chordata; class Amphibia; order Caudata; family Salamandridae; genus Lissotriton; species Lissotriton vulgaris. The sequence continues at coordinate 1,215,216 of NW_028253575.1, read as the reverse complement.
AATCCTCCAAATGTTATTTAATTAACTTCCCGGGGTGAAGAAACCCTTTTTGAGAACTCAGAGTGAGTAAATTGGCCATTTTCATGCACTTTTAACGATTCCATAAATCTTGTGTTTTGGGCCCCTGGAAGCATGAAAATCACTTTAAACATGCTAATTTTAGCTCTAACACTGATGATCCACCTACAAATGTGAACTGACGTTCAAAAATAAAACATTTGAAAACGGACCATTTTCCACATTTCTGAAGCATGACGTAATGGGGGGGTGTTATCTCTTTTGTCGAAAATCAGCCGTTTTTGCTCGAACATTAAATGCCTCCAAATGGTATTTAATTAACTTCCCGAGCCCCTGGAAGCATGAAAATCACTTTAAACATGCTAATTTTAGCTCTAACACTGATGATCCACCTACAAATGTGAACTGACGTTCAAAAATTAAACATTTGAAAACGGACCATTTTCCACATTTCTGAAGCATGACGTAATGGGGGGGTGTTATCTCTTTTGTCGAAAATCAGCCGTTTTTGCTCGAACATTAAATGCCTCCAAATGGTATTTATTTCACTTCCCGAGCCCCTGGAAGCATGAAAATCACTTTAAACATGCTAATTTTAGCTCTAACACTGATGATCCACCTACAAATGTGAACTGACGTTCAAAAATAAAACATTTGAAAACGGACCATTTTCCACATTTCTGAAGCATGACGTAATGGGAGGGTGTTATCTCTTTTGTCGAAAATCAGCCGTTTTTGCTCTAACATTAAATGCCTCCAAATGGTATTTAATTAACTTCCCGGGGTGAAGAAACCCTTTTTGAGAACTCAGAGTGAGTAAATTGGCCATTTTCATGCACTTTTAACCATTCCATAAATCTTGTGTTTTGGGCCCCTGGAAGCATGAAAATCACTTTAAACATGCTAATTTTAGCTCTAACACTGATGATCCACCTACAAATGTGAACTGACGTTCAAAAATAAAACATTTGAAAACGGACCATTTTCCACATTTCTGAAGCATGACGTAATGGGGGGGTGTTATCTCTTTTGTCGAAAATCAGCCGTTTTTGCTCGAACATTAAATGCCTCCAAATGGTATTTAATTAACTTCCCGAGCCCCTGGAAGCATGAAAATCACTTTAAACATGCTAATTTTAGCTCTAACACTGATGGTCCACCTACAAATGTGAACTGACGTTCAAAAATGAAACATTTGAAAACGGACCATTTTCCACATTTCTGAAGCATGACGTAATGGGCGGGTGTTATCTCTTTTGTCGAAAATCAGCCGTTTTTGCTCGAACATTAAATGCCTCCAAATGGTATTTATTTCACTTCCCGAGCCCCTGGAAGCATGAAAATCACTTTAAACATGCTAATTTTAGCTCTAACACTGATGATCCACCTACAAATGTGAACTGACGTTCAAAAATAAAACATTTGAAAACGGACCATTTTCCACATTTCTAAAGCATGACGTAATGGGGGGGTGTTAGCTCTTTCGTCGAAAATCAGCCGTTTTTGCTCGAACATTAAAATCCTCCAAATGGTATTTAATTAACTTCCCGGGGTGAAGAAACCCTTTTTGAGAACTCAGAGTGAGTAAATTGGCCATTTTCATGCACTTTTAACGATTCCATAAATCTTGTGTTTTGGGCCCCTGGAAGCATGAAAATCACTTTAAACATGCTAATTTTAGCTCTAACACTGATGATCCACCTACAAATGTGAACTGACGTTCAAAAATTAAACATTTGAAAACGGACCATTTTCCACATTTCTGAAGCATGACGTAATGGGGGGGTGTTATCTCTTTTGTCGAAAATCAGCCGTTTTTGCTCGAACATTAAATGCCTCCAAATGGTATTTATTTCACTTCCCGAGCCCCTGGAAGCATGAAAATCACTTTAAACATGCTAATTTTAGCTCTAACACTGATGATCCACCTACAAATGTGAACTGACGTTCAAAAATAAAACATTTGAAAACGGACCATTTTCCACATTTCTAAAGCATGACGTAATGGGGGGGTGTTAGCTCTTTCGTCGAAAATCAGCCGTTTTTGCTCGAACATTAAAATCCTCCAAATGGTATTTAATTAACTTCCCGGGGTGAAGAAACCCTTTTTGAGAACTCAGAGTGAGTAAATTGGCCATTTTCATGCACTTTTAACCATTCCATAAATCTTGTGTTTTGGGCCCCTGGAAGCATGAAAATCACTTTAAACATGCTAATTTTAGCTCTAACACTGATGATCCACCTACAAATGTGAACTGACGTTCAAAAATAAAACATTTGAAAACAGACCATTTTCCACATTTCTGAAGCATGACGTAATGGGGGGGTGTTATCTCTTTTGTGGAAAATCAGCCGTTTTTGCTCGAACATTAAATGCCTCCAAATGGTATTTAATTAACTTCCCGAGCCCCTGGAAGCATGAAAATCACTTTAAACATGCTAATTTTAGCTCTAACACTGATGATCCACCTACAAATGTGAACTGACGTTCAAAAATAAAACATTTGAAAACGGACCATTTTCCACATTTCTGAAGCATGACGTAATGGGGGGGTGTTATCTCTTTTGTCGAAAATCAGCCGTTTTTGCTCGAACATTAAATGCCTCCAAATGGTATTTAATTAACTTCCCGAGCCCCTGGAAGCATGAAAATCACTTTAAACATGCTAATTTTAGCTCTAACACTGATGATCCACCTACAAATGTGAACTGACGTTCAAAAATAAAACATTTGAAAACGGACCATTTTCCACATTTCTGAAGCATGACGTAATGGGGGGTGTTATCTCTTTTGTCGAAAATCAGCCGTTTTTGCTCGAACATTAAATGCCTCCAAATGGTATTTAATTAACTTCCCGAGCCCCTGGAAGCATGAAAATCACTTTAAACATGCTAATTTTAGCTCTAACACTGATGATCCACCTACAAATGTGAACTGACGTTCAAAAATAAAACATTTGAAAACGGACCATTTTCCACATTTCTGAAGCATGACGTAATGGGGGGGTGTTATCTCTTTTGTGGAAAATCAGCCTTTTTTGCTCGAACATTAAATGCCTCCAAATGGTATTTATTTCACTTCCCGAGCCCCTGGAAGCATGAAAATCACTTTAAACATGCTAATTTTAGCTCTAACACTGATGCTCCACCTACAAATGTGAACTGACGTTCAAAAATAAAACATTTGAAAACGGACCATTTTCCAAATTTCTGAAGCATGACGTAATGGGGGGGTGTTATCTCTTTTGTCGAAAATCAGCCGTTTTTGCTCGAACATTAAACGCCTCCAAATGGTATTTAATTAACTTCCCGGGGTGAAGAAACCCTTTTTGAGAACTCAGAGTGAGTAAATTGGCCATTTTCATGCACTTTTAACGATTCCATAAATCTTGTGTTTTGGGCCCCTGGAAGCATGAAAATCACTTTAAACATGCTAATTTTAGCTCTAACACTGATGATCCACCTACAAATGTGAACTGACGTTCAAAAATTAAACATTTGAAAACGGACCATTTTCCACATTTCTGAAGCATGACGTAATGGGGGGGTGTTATCTCTTTTGTCGAAAATCAGCCGTTTTTGCTCGAACATTAAATGCCTCCAAATGGTATTTATTTCACTTCCCGAGCCCCTGGAAGCATGAAAATCACTTTAAACATGCTAATTTTAGCTCTAACACTGATGATCCACCTACAAATGTGAACTGACGTTCAAAAATAAAACATTTGAAAACGGACCATTTTCCACATTTCTAAAGCATGACGTAATGGGGGGGTGTTAGCTCTTTCGTCGAAAATCAGCCGTTTTTGCTCGAACATTAAAATCCTCCAAATGGTATTTAATTAACTTCCCGGGGTGAAGAAACCCTTTTTGAGAACTCAGAGTGAGTAAATTGGCCATTTTCATGCACTTTTAACCATTCCATAAATCTTGTGTTTTGGGCCCCTGGAAGCATGAAAATCACTTTAAACATGCTAATTTTAGCTCTAACACTGATGATCCACCTACAAATGTGAACTGACGTTCAAAAATAAAACATTTGAAAACAGACCATTTTCCACATTTCTGAAGCATGACGTAATGGGGGGGTGTTATCTCTTTTGTGGAAAATCAGCCGTTTTTGCTCGAACATTAAATGCCTCCAAATGGTATTTAATTAACTTCCCGAGCCCCTGGAAGCATGAAAATCACTTTAAACATGCTAATTTTAGCTCTAACACTGATGATCCACCTACAAATGTGAACTGACGTTCAAAAATAAAACATTTGAAAACGGACCATTTTCCACATTTCTGAAGCATGACGTAATGGGGGGGTGTTATCTCTTTTGTCGAAAATCAGCCGTTTTTGCTCGAACATTAAATGCCTCCAAATGGTATTTAATTAACTTCCCGAGCCCCTGGAAGCATGAAAATCACTTTAAACATGCTAATTTTAGCTCTAACACTGATGATCCACCTACAAATGTGAACTGACGTTCAAAAATAAAACATTTGAAAACGGACCATTTTCCACATTTCTGAAGCATGACGTAATGGGGGGTGTTATCTCTTTTGTCGAAAATCAGCCGTTTTTGCTCGAACATTAAATGCCTCCAAATGGTATTTAATTAACTTCCCGAGCCCCTGGAAGCATGAAAATCACTTTAAACATGCTAATTTTAGCTCTAACACTGATGATCCACCTACAAATGTGAACTGACGTTCAAAAATAAAACATTTGAAAACGGACCATTTTCCACATTTCTGAAGCATGACGTAATGGGGGGGTGTTATCTCTTTTGTGGAAAATCAGCCTTTTTTGCTCGAACATTAAATGCCTCCAAATGGTATTTATTTCACTTCCCGAGCCCCTGGAAGCATGAAAATCACTTTAAACATGCTAATTTTAGCTCTAACACTGATGCTCCACCTACAAATGTGAACTGACGTTCAAAAATAAAACATTTGAAAACGGACCATTTTCCAAATTTCTGAAGCATGACGTAATGGGGGGGTGTTATCTCTTTTGTCGAAAATCAGCCGTTTTTGCTCGAACATTAAACGCCTCCAAATGGTATTTAATTAACTTCCCGGGGTGAAGAAACCCTTTTTGAGAACTCAGAGTGAGTAAATTGGCCATTTTCATGCACTTTTAACCATTCCATAAATCTTGTGTTTCGGGCCCCTGGAAGCATGAAAATCACTTTAAACATGCTAATTTTAGCTCTAACACTGATGATCCACCTACAAATGTGAACTGACGTTCAAAAATAAAACATTTGAAAACGGACCATTTTCCACATTTCTGAAGCATGACGTAATGGGGGGGTGTTATCTCTTTTGTCAAAAATCAGCCGTTTTTGCTCGAACATTAAATGCCTCCAAATGGTATTTATTTCACTTCCCGAGCCCCTGGAAGCATGAAAATCACTTTAAACATGCTAATTTTAGCTCTAACACTGATGATCCACCTACAAATGTGAACTGACGTTCAAAAATAAAACATTTGAAAACGGACCATTTTCCGCATTTCTGAAGCATGACGTAATGGAGGGGTGTTATCTCTTTTGTCGAAAATCAGCCGTTTTTGCTCGAACATTAAATGCCTCCAAATGGTATTTATTTCACTTCCCGAGCCCCTGGAAGCATGAAAATCACTTTAAACATGCTAATTTTAGCTCTAACACTGATGATCCACCTACAAATGTGAACTGACGTTCAAAAATAAAACATTTGAAAACGGACTATTTTCCACATTTCTAAAGCATGACGTAATGGGGGGGTGTTAGCTCTTTCGTCGAAAATCAGCCGTTTTTGCTCGAACATTAAAATCCTCCAAATGGTATTTAATTAACTTCCCGGGGTGAAGAAACCCTTTTTGAGAACTCAGAGTGAGTAAATTGGCCATTTTCATGCACTTTTAACCATTCCATAAATCTTGTGTTTTGGGCCCCTGGAAGCATGAAAATCACTTTAAACATGCTAATTTTAGCTCTAACACTGATGATCCACCTACAAATGTGAACTGACGTTCAAAAATAAAACATTTGAAAACGGACCATTTTCCACATTTCTGAAGCGTGACGTAATGGGGGGGTGTTATCTCTTTTGTCGAAAATCAGCCGTTTTTGCTCGAACATTAAATGCCTCCAAATGGTATTTAATTAACTTCCCGAGCCCCTGGAAGCATGAAAATCACTTTAAACATGCTAATTTTAGCTCTAACACTGATGATCCACCTACAAATGTGAACTGACGTTCAAAAATAAAACATTTGAAAACGGACCATTTTCCACATTTCTGAAGCATGACGTAATGGGGGGGGTGTTATCTCTTTTGTCGAAAATCAGCCGTTTTTGCTCGAACATTAAATGCCTCCAAATGGTATTTAATTAACTTCCCGAGCCCCTGGAAGCATGAAAATCACTTTAAACATGCTAATTTTAGCTCTAACACTGATGATCCACCTACAAATGTGAACTGACGTTCAAAAATAAAACATTTGAAAACGGACCATTTTCCACATTTCTGAAGCATGACGTAATGGGGGGGTGTTATCTCTTTTGTGGAAAATCAGCCTTTTTTGCTCGAACATTAAATGCCTCCAAATGGTATTTATTTCACTTCCCGAGCCCCTGGAAGCATGAAAATCACTTTAAACATGCTAATTTTAGCTCTAACACTGATGATCCACCTACAAATGTGAACTGACGTTCAAAAATAAAACATTTAAAAACGGACCATTTTCCACATTTCTGAAGCATGACGTAATGGGGGGGTGTTATCTCTTTTGTCGAAAATCAGCCGTTTTTGCTCGAACATTAAATGCCTCCAAATGGTATTTAATTAACTTCCCGAGCCCCTGGAAGCATGAAAATCACTTTAAACATGCTAATTTTAGCTCTAACACTGATGATCTACCTACAAATGTGAACTGACGTTCAAAAATAAAACATTTGAAAACGGACCATTTTCCACATTTCTGAAGCATGACGTAATGGGGGGGTGTTATCTCTTTTGTCGAAAATCAGCCGTTTTTGCTCGAACATTAAATGCCTCCAAATGGTATTTATTTCACTTCCCGAGCCCCTGGAAGCATTAAAATCACTTTAAACATGCTAATTTTAGCTCTAACACTGATGATCCACCTACAAATGTGAACTGACGTTCAAAAATAAAACATTTGAAAACGGACCATTTTCCACATTTCTAAAGCATGACGTAATGGGGGGGTGTTAGCTCTTTCGTCGAAAATCAGCCGTTTTTGTGCTCGAACATTAAAATCCTCCAAATGTTATTTAATTAACTTCCCGGGGTGAAGAAACCCTTTTTGAGAACTCAGAGTGAGTAAATTGGCCATTTTCATGCACTTTTAACGATTCCATAAATCTTGTGTTTTGGGCCCCTGGAAGCATGAAAATCACTTTAAACATGCTAATTTTAGCTCTAACACTGATGATCCACCTACAAATGTGAACTGACGTTCAAAAATAAAACATTTGAAAACGGACCATTTTCCACATTTCTGAAGCATGACGTAATGGGGGGGTGTTATCTCTTTTGTCGAAAATCAGCCGTTTTTGCTCGAACATTAAATGCCTCCAAATGGTATTTAATTAACTTCCCGAGCCCCTGGAAGCATGAAAATCACTTTAAACATGCTAATTTTAGCTCTAACACTGATGATCCACCTACAAATGTGAACTGACGTTCAAAAATTAAACATTTGAAAACGGACCATTTTCCACATTTCTGAAGCATGACGTAATGGGGGGGTGTTATCTCTTTTGTCGAAAATCAGCCGTTTTTGCTCGAACATTAAATGCCTCCAAATGGTATTTATTTCACTTCCCGAGCCCCTGGAAGCATGAAAATCACTTTAAACATGCTAATTTTAGCTCTAACACTGATGATCCACCTACAAATGTGAACTGACGTTCAAAAATAAAACATTTGAAAACGGACCATTTTCCACATTTCTGAAGCATGACGTAATGGGAGGGTGTTATCTCTTTTGTCGAAAATCAGCCGTTTTTGCTCTAACATTAAATGCCTCCAAATGGTATTTAATTAACTTCCCGGGGTGAAGAAACCCTTTTTGAGAACTCAGAGTGAGTAAATTGGCCATTTTCATGCACTTTTAACCATTCCATAAATCTTGTGTTTTGGGCCCCTGGAAGCATGAAAATCACTTTAAACATGCTAATTTTAGCTCTAACACTGATGATCCACCTACAAATGTGAACTGACGTTCAAAAATAAAACATTTGAAAACGGACCATTTTCCACATTTCTGAAGCATGACGTAATGGGGGGGTGTTATCTCTTTTGTCGAAAATCAGCCGTTTTTGCTCGAACATTAAATGCCTCCAAATGGTATTTAATTAACTTCCCGAGCCCCTGGAAGCATGAAAATCACTTTAAACATGCTAATTTTAGCTCTAACACTGATGGTCCACCTACAAATGTGAACTGACGTTCAAAAATGAAACATTTGAAAACGGACCATTTTCCACATTTCTGAAGCATGACGTAATGGGCGGGTGTTATCTCTTTTGTCGAAAATCAGCCGTTTTTGCTCGAACATTAAATGCCTCCAAATGGTATTTATTTCACTTCCCGAGCCCCTGGAAGCATGAAAATCACTTTAAACATGCTAATTTTAGCTCTAACACTGATGATCCACCTACAAATGTGAACTGACGTTCAAAAATAAAACATTTGAAAACGGACCATTTTCCACATTTCTAAAGCATGACGTAATGGGGGGGTGTTAGCTCTTTCGTCGAAAATCAGCCGTTTTTGCTCGAACATTAAAATCCTCCAAATGGTATTTAATTAACTTCCCGGGGTGAAGAAACCCTTTTTGAGAACTCAGAGTGAGTAAATTGGCCATTTTCATGCACTTTTAACGATTCCATAAATCTTGTGTTTTGGGCCCCTGGAAGCATGAAAATCACTTTAAACATGCTAATTTTAGCTCTAACACTGATGATCCACCTACAAATGTGAACTGACGTTCAAAAATTAAACATTTGAAAACGGACCATTTTCCACATTTCTGAAGCATGACGTAATGGGGGGGTGTTATCTCTTTTGTCGAAAATCAGCCGTTTTTGCTCGAACATTAAATGCCTCCAAATGGTATTTATTTCACTTCCCGAGCCCCTGGAAGCATGAAAATCACTTTAAACATGCTAATTTTAGCTCTAACACTGATGATCCACCTACAAATGTGAACTGACGTTCAAAAATAAAACATTTGAAAACGGACCATTTTCCACATTTCTAAAGCATGACGTAATGGGGGGGTGTTAGCTCTTTCGTCGAAAATCAGCCGTTTTTGCTCGAACATTAAAATCCTCCAAATGGTATTTAATTAACTTCCCGGGGTGAAGAAACCCTTTTTGAGAACTCAGAGTGAGTAAATTGGCCATTTTCATGCACTTTTAACCATTCCATAAATCTTGTGTTTTGGGCCCCTGGAAGCATGAAAATCACTTTAAACATGCTAATTTTAGCTCTAACACTGATGATCCACCTACAAATGTGAACTGACGTTCAAAAATAAAACATTTGAAAACAGACCATTTTCCACATTTCTGAAGCATGACGTAATGGGGGGGTGTTATCTCTTTTGTGGAAAATCAGCCGTTTTTGCTCGAACATTAAATGCCTCCAAATGGTATTTAATTAACTTCCCGAGCCCCTGGAAGCATGAAAATCACTTTAAACATGCTAATTTTAGCTCTAACACTGATGATCCACCTACAAATGTGAACTGACGTTCAAAAATAAAACATTTGAAAACGGACCATTTTCCACATTTCTGAAGCATGACGTAATGGGGGGGTGTTATCTCTTTTGTCGAAAATCAGCCGTTTTTGCTCGAACATTAAATGCCTCCAAATGGTATTTAATTAACTTCCCGAGCCCCTGGAAGCATGAAAATCACTTTAAACATGCTAATTTTAGCTCTAACACTGATGATCCACCTACAAATGTGAACTGACGTTCAAAAATAAAACATTTGAAAACGGACCATTTTCCACATTTCTGAAGCATGACGTAATGGGGGGTGTTATCTCTTTTGTCGAAAATCAGCCGTTTTTGCTCGAACATTAAATGCCTCCAAATGGTATTTAATTAACTTCCCGAGCCCCTGGAAGCATGAAAATCACTTTAAACATGCTAATTTTAGCTCTAACACTGATGATCCACCTACAAATGTGAACTGACGTTCAAAAATAAAACATTTGAAAACGGACCATTTTCCACATTTCTGAAGCATGACGTAATGGGGGGGTGTTATCTCTTTTGTGGAAAATCAGCCTTTTTTGCTCGAACATTAAATGCCTCCAAATGGTATTTATTTCACTTCCCGAGCCCCTGGAAGCATGAAAATCACTTTAAACATGCTAATTTTAGCTCTAACACTGATGCTCCACCTACAAATGTGAACTGACGTTCAAAAATAAAACATTTGAAAACGGACCATTTTCCAAATTTCTGAAGCATGACGTAATGGGGGGGTGTTATCTCTTTTGTCGAAAATCAGCCGTTTTTGCTCGAACATTAAACGCCTCCAAATGGTATTTAATTAACTTCCCGGGGTGAAGAAACCCTTTTTGAGAACTCAGAGTGAGTAAATTGGCCATTTTCATGCACTTTTAACGATTCCATAAATCTTGTGTTTTGGGCCCCTGGAAGCATGAAAATCACTTTAAACATGCTAATTTTAGCTCTAACACTGATGATCCACCTACAAATGTGAACTGACGTTCAAAAATTAAACATTTGAAAACGGACCATTTTCCACATTTCTGAAGCATGACGTAATGGGGGGGTGTTATCTCTTTTGTCGAAAATCAGCCGTTTTTGCTCGAACATTAAATGCCTCCAAATGGTATTTATTTCACTTCCCGAGCCCCTGGAAGCATGAAAATCACTTTAAACATGCTAATTTTAGCTCTAACACTGATGATCCACCTACAAATGTGAACTGACGTTCAAAAATAAAACATTTGAAAACGGACCATTTTCCACATTTCTAAAGCATGACGTAATGGGGGGGTGTTAGCTCTTTCGTCGAAAATCAGCCGTTTTTGCTCGAACATTAAAATCCTCCAAATGGTATTTAATTAACTTCCCGGGGTGAAGAAACCCTTTTTGAGAACTCAGAGTGAGTAAATTGGCCATTTTCATGCACTTTTAACCATTCCATAAATCTTGTGTTTTGGGCCCCTGGAAGCATGAAAATCACTTTAAACATGCTAATTTTAGCTCTAACACTGATGATCCACCTACAAATGTGAACTGACGTTCAAAAATAAAACATTTGAAAACAGACCATTTTCCACATTTCTGAAGCATGACGTAATGGGGGGGTGTTATCTCTTTTGTGGAAAATCAGCCGTTTTTGCTCGAACATTAAATGCCTCCAAATGGTATTTAATTAACTTCCCGAGCCCCTGGAAGCATGAAAATCACTTTAAACATGCTAATTTTAGCTCTAACACTGATGATCCACCTACAAATGTGAACTGACGTTCAAAAATAAAACATTTGAAAACGGACCATTTTCCACATTTCTGAAGCATGACGTAATGGGGGGGTGTTATCTCTTTTGTCGAAAATCAGCCGTTTTTGCTCGAACATTAAATGCCTCCAAATGGTATTTAATTAACTTCCCGAGCCCCTGGAAGCATGAAAATCACTTTAAACATGCTAATTTTAGCTCTAACACTGATGATCCACCTACAAATGTGAACTGACGTTCAAAAATAAAACATTTGAAAACGGACCATTTTCCACATTTCTGAAGCATGACGTAATGGGGGGTGTTATCTCTTTTGTCGAAAATCAGCCGTTTTTGCTCGAACATTAAATGCCTCCAAATGGTATTTAATTAACTTCCCGAGCCCCTGGAAGCATGAAAATCACTTTAAACATGCTAATTTTAGCTCTAACACTGATGATCCACCTACAAATGTGAACTGACGTTCAAAAATAAAACATTTGAAAACGGACCATTTTCCACATTTCTGAAGCATGACGTAATGGGGGGGTGTTATCTCTTTTGTGGAAAATCAGCCTTTTTTGCTCGAACATTAAATGCCTCCAAATGGTATTTATTTCACTTCCCGAGCCCCTGGAAGCATGAAAATCACTTTAAACATGCTAATTTTAGCTCTAACACTGATGCTCCACCTACAAATGTGAACTGACGTTCAAAAATAAAACATTTGAAAACGGACCATTTTCCAAATTTCTGAAGCATGACGTAATGGGGGGGTGTTATCTCTTTTGTCGAAAATCAGCCGTTTTTGCTCGAACATTAAACGCCTCCAAATGGTATTTAATTAACTTCCCGGGGTGAAGAAACCCTTTTTGAGAACTCAGAGTGAGTAAATTGGCCATTTTCATGCACTTTTAACCATTCCATAAATCTTGTGTTTTGGGCCCCTGGAAGCATGAAAATCACTTTAAACATGCTAATTTTAGCTCTAACACTGATGATCCACCTACAAATGTGAACTGACGTTCAAAAATAAAACATTTGAAAACGGACCATTTTCCACATTTCTGAAGCATGACGTAATGGGGGGGTGTTATCTCTTTTGTCAAAAATCAGCCGTTTTTGCTCGAACATTAAATGCCTCCAAATGGTATTTATTTCACTTCCCGAGCCCCTGGAAGCATGAAAATCACTTTAAACATGCTAATTTTAGCTCTAACACTGATGATCCACCTACAAATGTGAACTGACGTTCAAAAATAAAACATTTGAAAACGGACCATTTTCCACATTTCTGAAGCATGACGTAATGGAGGGGTGTTATCTCTTTTGTCGAAAATCAGCCGTTTTTGCTCGAACATTAAATGCCTCCAAATGGTATTTATTTCACTTCCCGAGCCCCTGGAAGCATGAAAATCACTTTAAACATGCTAATTTTAGCTCTAACACTGATGATCCACCTACAAATGTGAACTGACGTTCAAAAATAAAACATTTGAAAACGGACTATTTTCCACATTTCTAAAGCATGACGTAATGGGGGGGTGTTAGCTCTTTCGTCGAAAATCAGCCGTTTTTGCTCGAACATTAAAATCCTCCAAATGGTATTTAATTAACTTCCCGGGGTGAAGAAACCCTTTTTGAGAACTCAGAGTGAGTAAATTGGCCATTTTCATGCACTTTTAACCATTCCATAAATCTTGTGTTTTGGGCCCCTGGAAGCATGAAAATCACTTTAAACATGCTAATTTTAGCTCTAACACTGATGATCCACCTACAAATGTGAACTGACGTTCAAAAATAAAACATTTGAAAACGGACCATTTTCCACATTTCTGAAGCGTGACGTAATGGGGGGGTGTTATCTCTTTTGTCGAAAATCAGCCGTTTTTGCTCGAACATTAAATGCCTCCAAATGGTATTTAATTAACTTCCCGAGCCCCTGGAAGCATGAAAATCACTTTAAACATGCTAATTTTAGCTCTAACACTGATGATCCACCTACAAATGTGAACTGACGTTCAAAAATAAAACATTTGAAAACGGACCATTTTCCACATTTCTGAAGCATGACGTAATGGGGGGGTGTTATCTCTTTTGTCGAAAATCAGCCGTTTTTGCTCGAACATTAAATGCCTCCAAATGGTATTTAATTAACTTCCCGAGCCCCTGGAAGCATGAAAATCACTTTAAACATGCTAATTTTAGCTCTAACACTGATGATCCACCTACAAATGTGAACTGACGTTCAAAAATAAAACATTTGAAAACGGACCATTTTCCACATTTCTGAAGCATGACGTAATGGGGGGGTGTTATCTCTTTTGTGGAAAATCAGCCTTTTTTGCTCGAACATTAAATGCCTCCAAATGGTATTTATTTCACTTCCCGAGCCCCTGGAAGCATGAAAATCACTTTAAACATGCTAATTTTAGCTCTAACACTGATGATCCACCTACAAATGTGAACTGACGTTCAAAAATAAAACATTTGAAAACGGACCATTTTCCACATTTCTGAAGCATGACGTAATGGGGGGGTGTTATCTCTTTTGTCGAAAATCAGCCGTTTTTGCTCGAACATTAAATGCCTCCAAATGGTATTTATTTCACTTCCCGAGCCCCTGGAAGCATTAAAATCACTTTAAACATGCTAATTTTAGCTCTAACACTGATGATCCACCTACAAATGTGAACTGACGTTCAAAAATAAAACATTTGAAAACGGACCATTTTCCACATTTCTAAAGCATGACGTAATGGGGGGGTGTTAGCTCTTTCGTCGAAAATCAGCCGTTTTTGTGCTCGAACATTAAAATCCTCCAAATGTTATTTAATTAACTTCCCGGGGTGAAGAAACCCTTTTTGAGAACTCAGAGTGAGTAAATTGGCCATTTTCATGCACTTTTAACGATTCCATAAATCTTGTGTTTTGGGCCCCTGGAAGCATGAAAATCACTTTAAACATGCTAATTTTAGCTCTAACACTGATGATCCACCTACAAATGTGAACTGACGTTCAAAAATAAAACATTTGAAAACGGACCATTTTCCACATTTCTGAAGCATGACGTAATGGGGGGGTGTTATCTCTTTTGTCGAAAATCAGCCGTTTTTGCTCGAACATTAAATGCCTCCAAATGGTATTTAATTAACTTCCCGAGCCCCTGGAAGCATGAAAATCACTTTAAACATGCTAATTTTAGCTCTAACACTGATGATCCACCTACAAATGTGAACTGACGTTCAAAAATTAAACATTTGAAAACGGACCATTTTCCACATTTCTGAAGCATGACGTAATGGGGGGGTGTTATCTCTTTTGTCGAAAATCAGCCGTTTTTGCTCGAACATTAAATGCCTCCAAATGGTATTTATTTCACTTCCCGAGCCCCTGGAAGCATGAAAATCACTTTAAACATGCTAATTTTAGCTCTAACACTGATGATCCACCTACAAATGTGAACTGACGTTCAAAAATAAAACATTTGAAAACGGACCATTTTCCACATTTCTGAAGCATGACGTAATGGGAGGGTGTTATCTCTTTTGTCGAAAATCAGCCGTTTTTGCTCTAACATTAAATGCCTCCAAATGGTATTTAATTAACTTCCCGGGGTGAAGAAACCCTTTTTGAGAACTCAGAGTGAGTAAATTGGCCATTTTCATGCACTTTTAACCATTCCATAAATCTTGTGTT